>NC_086253.1:8137567-8470900 GCF_021018805.1 Prinia subflava
CAACAAGTTTTTCCCACATAATAAAAAAAAATAACCACTTTGCCTTCCAAAGGAATCTTCACACTCTGCATCTGCAGACACTTCAGAATACTTGCTCTTCCATGAAAATTGGAAGCTTCTAAGAACAATTACTTGTGGCCTTTCCAAAGCATAATCTCTGGATGCACCATAGAAGATAATTAGCAATCCAATAAAAATAACTTTCTTCTTATTTTAACCTGTGTCTTTTAGGTCTAGTGTATTATTTCTGAGAAAAGAATACATGTGAATCTTGCCTGTAGGCTAAAGGAACTGAATATTCTTCAGCCCCTTGGATTTTTTCTAGTATATATTCCTATTTGTTTGAAATGCATGGTAAAATAAATAAGGAATGCTGTATTGTCTACAGCACATCAGTCCAGGTTAAAAACTAGAGCTAATTTTATCAAACAACATACAGGACTAGGATCAGCAGCAGATTTTTTTTTTCCAAGATCTGGATTTCTACACCTCCAGTAAAGCATCAAACATGCACATGACAACTCTTTTCTGTTATTTGTGTCATTATGCCTCTTTATCTAAAAAAGCAAAATATGACAAGAGAATGTGTATCAAGCTCTGATTTTGTCATTCCGTGTAATTAATTTGCAAGTGGTTCAGGAATTAGAAGAACATACTAATATTATGTAATACTGGAAGTTCAGAGAGTGGGAATAGTACTATATAATTTCCAAATCAGAATGATCATTTTCTATGCAATTTTCAACTCAAAAATTGTTATTTTAAACTTAAGAGGGAGGGATGTAATCAGACAGCAAAAGCTATTGAAATTTAAAGCAGAAGCAAAAGAACAAAACCTCCAAACCACAACAGTACCATTCCTAGTCTTAGTACCACCCTTAAAGATTACAATTAAATGTATTAAAGTTGAACACCTGCCACAGCACCCTACAGAGAAAGATAGGAAACTACCACATAACATACAGAATATTTTCACAGCATGGATAAAAACTAATAACACGCTCTCCATACATCAACACCCAGAAGAAACTCTTGCCAACTGGAATATTTTATTCTTTAGGTTCCAGAAACATTTAAAAAAACAGTTGTAGCAATACTTATGGTAATGCCTATTCTAAAATCATTTTTTGAAGCAACTAGCTATTTAATCTGTACATAAAACTAACACTCCTATTGGCAACTATTGATTTCCCCCAATAACAAGCTGAGGAGAACTAGTGCTAATTTGTATGAATAATATGCAGTCTAAGTGGCCATGGCATCTAGTAGATCCTCAGAAATTCAGAAAATTTAGTCCTTTTTTATGTACCTGAGTATGAATGAACGTGGGAGCCTAATTTTACATACATTAAAAAAAACATTTTAATTCTGACTTATAGAAACCTTCTAACAGAGGATGTAGAGAGGCTTTTCATTCTGCTCTGCACTGGTATTGTGACATGTACTTAGTCAGGTAATTTCCTGCACAGGTTAAAATTGTTTATAGTTATTCTCACTGATATTTTTCCTTGTCTCATTAGCTTCAAAATCCTGAACAAAGGGAATTAAAAAAAAAAAAGTATTTCAGAATCTATCAACAATGTAAAAATCAATCACTACATTGCTATCTTGTTTTCACTTAGAGCTCATGTACAAAGTCTACTTTCAACGCAATTTTAAAAGTGGTATTAATAATTCTGGGAAGCACTAGTAAGTAATTACGAGTGCAAAATGTCTTTTCACTTGTAAATTAGTTAACAACTCATAATTTGACTAGATCTTCAGGAAAGAAGTAACTCAAGAAACATGAGAGTTGTAATGCTCATCTTTAAGCTATTGGAATAGTTTAGCACATCCCTTCCATGTAATTTTAGATTAATTAATTTTAGGCAAGTTGGTGGTTTACATGAGCTGTGTAGAATCCCTCTACAGGCAGCAAAGACAGGAATCTCCTGAGGATAGTTCAACCTATCTGTATAAGACACAGACTGACAAGTTCTCCTAAGATTCCCCTGGAGGTGATGCATTCTAAGATTTAGATCATCAAATTTGATGAGATATATTTACTCTTGATATTTAAAGGAATAGAGAAATAAGAAGACAATATCACAAGAGTCTTCCAAATATCAAGTTTTCTTCTGCTTGAGTCAGGTGACTGTTTCACTGTATCAGAGGTAGAAAACTAATGTGGCTTGAACACATAATTATCATCACTTTGGGCTACATAATACAGACTGTATTTTTGCTTTTATGTGTACACTTCAAGTATTTCTGCAAAACCTTCACAGATCCAACCCGAGATGTGAATGCTACCCCTTATTGTTAGAAAAGCATATCCACATCTTGTTACAAGTTACAAAGAAACAGAGTTGCCCTCTCTAGAAAATCATGTTGCAACAGACAAGAAGGAATGCTTGGAAAAGCTGGTTGTGGAAGTTAACTATTGTAATACTTCTCTTCATTGTTTCTGAGTGAGGGTCAAAAAAAAGGTTAAGCTATTCTAGTAGATGATTCACAAGAAAATCCTAGCATTATTAAAAATATATATATAAAAACAACATCGTAATCCAAAATTAACTTCCAGAGGTTCCAACTGAGAGAAAGATAGATGAAGCCAAAATCCCAGCTTCAATATGTCTAAAGACTGTGATGATCAGGGGACATTTCTAAAGTAAGCAATTGTCACTCCCATCTTCCACGAGGACAAGAAGGAAGATGCAGAAAACTACAGGCCAATGAGTTTCTCCTCAGTTCCCAGGAAGATGATGGCACAAATAATCCTAGAAAATATCTGCAAGCATAATAAAGTCAAGTAGATGACCTGGGGTAGTCACCATGGATTTAAAACATGGAAATCATGTTTAACCAATACCAGCCTTGTGCAATGCAGTAACCAGCTCTGTGGATGCAGGGAGAGCAGCAGATGTTGTTTACCTTGACTCCAGCAAGGCTTTCAAAACACTCACTCATAAAAGCTCAGAGAAGCTGATGAAGTACAAGTTAGATAAGTGGACAATGAGGTGGAGTGAAACCCAGCTGAACTGCAGGTCCAAAGGGCTTTGGTGAGTGGCACAAAGAGCAGCTGGAGGTCAGTCACTACTGCAGCAGCCCAGGGGCAAATAAGGCCCAACAGCTCCACCTATGACCTGGATAAACAGGACTGATGCAACCTCAGCAAGATGGGAGGCAATCCAAAACCCTGTGGAGTGCTTGACATGTCAGATGAGGGATTCAGAGGGACCTCAGGCATCTGGAGAAACAGGCTATCAGGGTCCCACAGAGTTCACAGCCTGGAAAGCAGCTCTGCAGAAAATGACCTGTGGATCATGGTGAAGAACAAGCTGAACATAAGTCAGCAATGAGCCTTTGTACTCAGGAAGGCCAACAGCATCCTGGGCTGCATCAGGAACAGCATCAGCAGAAGGCCAAGAGACTGATCCTTGTCCTCTACTCAGGATGCCTGATAGGAGCACGCACAGAAGATGGAGCCAGGTTCTTCTCACTGATGCCAAACGACAGGACAAGAGGTGAAAATCAGAAACCATTACAGGAAATTCCATTTGAATGTAAGAAAAACTTCTGTGCTGTGTCAGTGGTCAAACACTGGAACAGGCTGCCCTGAGAAGTTCTGAAACCTCTACCCTCGGAGATATTCAAACCCTCAGTAGACAATCTCCAGCTGTCCTGACAAGGAGGCTCAGAACTGATGGACTCTGGATGTCTCAAAGCCTCACAAATACAGCTTCAAGCCTCAAAAAAACAATGCTCTAATCCATAAGGAAAATCACTACATGCAAGGAGAGTAGAATTATCAATGGACCAACACATAACCAAAATCAAACAAATAGACAGTTTCCCAGTTTTATGAGTTTCTCCTCAGTCAGTTAAACTCTGTTGAGCTTTCTATTTTTGGTATCCAAAATTCTACATCTTCATTTGTCACTGATTTTTTTTATTCCTTCCTAGATTAACACCAGTATGTTATTTCAGTTCTTTAAAAGGACTAATGTATACAGACATATATTGGATAAATTACTTTTGAAGTCAGTGTAGTTAGATTTCACCTAATCACAGAGGCTGGTGGTGCATTGTATTTATTTCTTACTCTACACCAGGTAGGGTTGTTGATTATATTTCTTATATTCTGATTCCCCTTTCAGTTTTTGTATGGAGTCAGCTAACCCCTACATCTTTCCTTCTCCATGTTTACATTTTCAGTGGCATAAATTCAGTCAGCCCCAGTGACTCTCAGAATAGACATCCGTGTCTGTGTACAAAAGCACTTTTTTAACTAGAATTCAAATTAAATAGGAAATAGCTCATTAATCTATAACTACCCAGATCTGCATTTCTAAACCTCTAAGGAATATGTTGTTCTGAAGACCTACAAACTGCAGGGAGGGAAACAAAGCAATGTAACAGAAAGTTACTTAAATAAAGGGGAATGCACAGAGGTGGTTGTTGACTATTCTGCGGGCATTTGATTCTAACTCCCCCACTGTTCTAAGACCTTACTTAAAAATAAGAACAGAGACAAAACTTACTACTAAGATAAGAGTATCCATTCATAAATATATACAGGACAGATGTGTCATGAGGGAAGTTAAAAAATAGCTAAGGAGTTAGACCAAACAGATAAAAGGAAGGAGTTAGACCAGGTAAAGTTATCCTGTACATATCCTTTGATGTGGTGACCAATCCACCAGCTGTTAGTGAGGCACAGAGCCAAACACTAGAGCAAAAAAAAGGAATTAATTATTGTTTTACAGTGGCTCCCAGTGCCATCAAATAGCAACAGCTAGTTGCATTTCTTGCAAACAATAAAATTTACTAGGACTGTGATCTTGTTAGATTTAATTGCTATAATAGATGTTGCTTCACAAAACCAATTATTTTCTCATACTTGAGAAATACAGAGATTTTCTTTTGCATTTGAGAAAAGTTCAGAGCAGCAAAATTCTAGTTTCTCTCATGAAATGTAGCACTACAGCACTGAAGCATTGTGAGTCTTCTTACAATTAACGGTTCTGCAGTTTCTCTTAGCAACTTCTCCAGAAAGTTTATTAGAATAATTAGGCCATAACTATTCTCTTTGAACATGAACTCAGCTCTACACAAAGAAATACAAAGTAAGCTTTTAAATACACGGCATCTGTTTGATGACTAGCATTGTAATACTTTTATAGAAGAAGTAAGATTTTGATCTTTCAGGCCATACTTCATTACAATGCTAATAGATAGGTGGATGACAACTCCTTTGAGCTTTATATTTCAAATTTCTAATTGCATTTTTTTTTAGATTTCTAATTGCGAGTTTTTAAAATTCTTGTTATTCTTTACTGTTCCCTCCAGTTTATTTGCTTCTTCAAAATTTTCTCATTCCTTTTCCTTCTTTATAAGTTGTCTTTTCTTACTCTACATGGGACCACACGTAGTGATAAATTCTGCTCTCACATCTCATTTAATCAGGTTGAGAAGAAATGTAAGCACAGGTTCAGTGAGCTGCTTCCTTAACCATCAACACTTGGCTTGTTCCATTGTTAAAGGCCAAAGCTATTGGAGAACCAGCAAAGAAAATTGCACTCTGCCCAGGAGAGCATATTTACAATACAGAATGAAAAGACTGAGTGCTGAGAGCACTCACAACATCAAACTCACTCAATTTATCTGGCACCTCCAAAGCTGGAAGCAACTCACTCATGAGAAATTACACAGCACAAATAATTTTAAAAAACCTTTTGGAAAATTGCCACATTTAATTATTGTCCACAGCAGCATTAATTTATAGTGCCAAAGGAATAAACAGTTATTTTCTGTGACTTCTATATGAAACACAATTTCCAGACAGTCTGAAGATCTAATTTTTAAAATATGGCATGCATCTCAGTAAACATAGAGAAGAGGAAAATTAACAAGGTCAACATAGCAATGCCAGCCTGGTGTGGATGTGTACATGCATTCCTTAGCAAATCTTGACTTGTCTGCAGTTGCCATCTAGTGGCTTGTGGAAAATTCAAGACATCTATTTTCCTTGTGAAAAGCCACAGAATCATACAAATTTCTGGAGAAGGATTCCTTCATTTTTGGTACTAGTTGCCACTTTTGAGCAGAGAACAAAGGTAAGGCACTCCCCTCTTGCCTTACTCAGCAGCAAAGAATTATCAAGGTTTTAGACATCAGAGAAGTGGGACACCTAGAAGTTTTTCATCCCGTTCCCACAAGCTTAATCAGGTTTGAAAGATGCAAAAACAAGGAAGGAAAACAGGGCAACCAAAATTCATGACTTCTTACTTCAGAGAGTAAACCCTAAGAATAGTGTATTTGAATTCTCTTTCTGCCATATTCCCTGAAATTTACACCTGGCAATGATCTCAGATAATAAAGATTTAGTGGCACATGAAAAACGTTTTGACAAGTGACTTTTAAAATAAAAAAAAAATTACTCACTGATTTGATTCAAATCTTTATTCTGTGACAAATTATTTTGTCAAATCATGGGTTCAGCCCAGATTCTTGGCTACATACTGACAGATTACTCACCTTTGCACAGCAAGCAAGGAAGTTTGTATAGACACAGCTCTATGCAGCTTTCAACAGAAAAAGACTGGCTTTGTTTCCCATATGTAAACTGACTACTTTTTATTACTGATTTAATTTCTTTTCCTTGAAAGAAAATTACACACAGAATCTAGCTCTGTTACACTAATATTCATTAATATTGTTTCATAATAGGAATCAATAATTCATAATATTAATCAATTAATATTCATTCATATTCAAATGCTGGGATGAACTCCAAGTAGATATAACTTGGTTTTGCTGAAAAAAACAATGCTAAGGCATAGAGATAACAAACCTTTGAGTGGCAGCTGGAGATAGTAAATATTGTATAGTTGTAGATTAGCTGCATATTATAGCTTTAAAGTAAACAGTGTTAAGGCAATATTTGTCCAAAGGTGCAAATGCCAGACCTCTAAGCACATAAAAAATTACAAGTTTTCCAGGCTGGAGGAATTTACTGTTAAAAGGAAAGATGTAATGGTTGTTTTACGAAAAGGGTAAAATTCAGCATTCTCAAACAAGATTGTTCCACATACTGAGGAATTTACTGAGCATATGTTAGCAGGGAATTCCTCTTAAAAGGCTATGAACACAAGGCTGGTTGAAGGAGTTAAAGGAAACTTAAATAAGTAATGTCTCTGCTTCCAGTGACGAAAGGACAGCTCCTGACTTTACAGAAGTGGTCGTCAGCTGTAAATTCCCAAGAGTCAGAGCCAGTAGATGATCATGCCAAGGCCAAGTGGGTGGCAGCAAGATGACCTATGTCCTACACTGTCCATCTTCAGCAACCCTTCTACAAACCACTATTTTTTTTCCATTGTCGTTCCCAACTTGAGAGAGCACATCCATCTCCAAAACTCTCCACAGGTTCCTGACATTTTATGAAAGGCTGCTGAGGAAATAAAGAATTGGCAAATTTTCCACTTACTGTCACAGAAATAAAAGTAATTATGAGCAGAGAGAGATGAATATAATAGGAATGTAGAGCTACTGAGATAATTTTCTTGAATTTCTTTGGAATGCCAATGAACAAAGCTTTGGACAATCATTACTGTGTGAACACAGGTCCATCCAAGACAAGAAGTCTCTTTCAATCTACCTAACTTTTGATCTTCCCCTATAAACCATTTTTTAAATCATTCTTTATTTCTGGTCTTGTCAGACTTCTCATATCTTTTAATTTTTTTCTTAGACACAAATTGGAAGTAGATTGTACAGCAGAAGAACACTACAAAGCAATATAAAATATTTAAATAATTTTGCTATGTTAAAACAAAATGAAATCTATGCTGAGATTGAGTTAAGCCTGTATTTTGTCCTTGCAAACAGGAATTCAGCTGTCAGAGAAATATAGTAACACTTCCCCCTTTTGAGAGCTTGTAAGACAAGACATAATTTGTGTGTGAGATTTTTATTTTAAATGTCCTGTCAGAACATAAGTCTCCAAGCTCTGAGTAGTTCCTAAAGTGTATATCTAAAACTCCCTCCAAAGGAGTGCTCCATATGAAAACCAAAAAGAACAACAGGCAGAATTTCTAAAATCTTATCAATTCACAAGAGTTTTCAGCAGAAAATTTAATAACAAACAGACACAGAGATAGTTAATATAAAGATCACATATGTAATTTGGGCACATTGCTGAAGATTCAGGCTGAGCAACTGGCTTATGGATGAGGACAGTAAAAATGACCTCAGCAGGACATGGGCTCCATGAAACTCCTCAGAGCTTACAGAGCTCCAGTGACTGTGACCAGCAGAGACATCAGGGGATGCTGCTGCCTATGCCAGCCTCAGGCACAAGAAAAGTGCCCAGTCAGGAGTTGAAATGGATAAAAAGCAGCAGAACAATGACTATGATAGACTATGAATGAATATCACTAATTATTTCTTGTAAACTAAACTCCATGCTAATACTGCACTTAAACTATTCTCAGATTACATGGAATCAGGCTTAATAAAATTCCAAGAAACACAACAAAGTGTGTAGATTAATTTATGTAACAATGCTTCAAGTAATAGATATACTATAATCACTTCAAAATACCTTTGAATTTGTAAGGTAGTGAAAGCTTCATTAATCAAAACAAGTTTTTTTGCAAGGATGATTCTAATTTTGATTCTTGTTAGCTGTGTGCTCCAATCACATCCATATTATAGAGAAAAATAACCTGGAAGTAACAGTAATTGTATTCCAAGATGAATTTCTAAAACATGATCACATGATTACCTGGAGTATTCCCAAAAGATGGCTGGCAAAGGCCATTTAAAGGATAAAATGAATCAGCACACAATCAACAACCTTAACACCCATTCAATAGCAGTAAATGCTCAAGTGCTGACAATTTAATTTCTACTGGATTGAAATATATTATCTTCTAATTTAAAAGCAACAAGTGGAAGTATGTAGTGCTGTCATCTCTCTAGCATAGGAAGATTTTAGAGGAACTATTGTTGCCCATTTCTACAAATCTAAGCTTCTCTGAGAACTTCTTTTGCCAGAAACTAAAGGACATTAAAGGAGGATTTCAGCCTCCATAGTCAATATTTCATAATGTGCTAAAAATACTCTTGCTGATATTTTTCCAAGTTGTATAGAATCTTTCATTTCTGAGCTGTCAGTTCTAATTGCTTGTTTATTTCTGTGCTTATGTTTAGCTTGTAGAAGAAATAATGACAGACTACCTTATCCTGCACAAATAAAATGCAAATATCTTTCATGCTACTACTGCAAGGAAGCAGATCTATAATGGCTGCACATTATCCTTCTTTAAATAACACAGAGAAAAATTACACATATAAAGACAATCCCAAACAGAAGAGAAGAGGACAGGACTGAACTGCTTGTTTTAAAAATTACAGCCCAGATTATGCTACAAGCTTTACTGAGCCAAATTAGGCTATAAAATGTTGCCCATATATTGGATACACCCACTCACTATGAGATAATGAATCTGTTCAAATCAGGAGCATTACAACAGAGAATGCCAAAGATGTGCATACATCATAGAAAAGGACACTGTAGACCTGAGAGAACAAAGGTCTATAATGAAGAAACCTTCTTTCTGCATTTGAGTAATAAATCAACACAATGATGTTTGGAGCATCAGATATCAGTGTTATGATGCGACCAACAATGACTTTCCACGCTACAGTTGTCACACTAATACGTAAGAACTTTCTATTGCAATGTTAAGGTAGTGTAAAGTTTCATCCTGAAAATGTAACTGGACCAAACATGCCCATTCACTCGTTTTTCCTATCATAAAACTTCAACTGTGACGAGTGAGGAACAGGAAATAGAGTACTTCTCTTTCCAACACTGTAAATATAGTTTCTTGAAGTCTTCATTAAGATTACTTTTTAAAGAACTAAGCAACAACAGAAGAGACTATAAAAACATCATAACTCTACTCATAAAATGAGATATATTTTAGTGTTATTAGTGCAGTCATAATCACCATATGACTCAAAAGTATTGGAATAAACATACTGAAAAGAAATATGGCACGAAAATATGTTCTGAATGCAAAAGATGCTCAGAGAACACCAATCAACCACAACAATCAGCAAGCACACTCTGGCTTTCTTTAATAGCACATCAGCTCATCTGAGTGACAGGGCTTTATCCTGACTAGAAAATACAACATTAAATTGTTTTAATTCAAAGGCCCAAGAAAGCACACATTCTCATATCCATCCAGACAACCACCCTTAAAAGCAAAGCCCACATCAGGGAATACTTACCTAAAAATTATTTTGTTAGCCTAGATGACATTATAGAAGACTTTAGACAAGATATTTTAGATGAACCTGTAATGTGTCTGACATGTCTCTATCTCCAGTGCTTTCCAATAAACATACTTCAAAAAAATGGAAAACACACTCTAAGATCAATAAAAAGGTAAGGCCCACACCATTTGTCCATTTTAAGTAAATAATCTTCTCAGCTGGACAGTGTGTGAAAACAAGTTTACAAAAATGTTATTCCTATTAGTGCAGTTTCAAAAGCAGCCAAGGCCTTGGCTCATTTCTGGGGAGGGGCTAAAAAAAGAAAAATGCAAAATGCAAGCATATCCCTGCTCCCAGACTTGGTGTCTGACTCCTCACATTGCATCAGCCTCTGCCAAACCCTCTAAAAGATGTGAAAGAAAGGGGCAGGGATAAAACAAGACAGGGCAGAATCTCATCACTATTGGAACACCTTGCACAATGTCCTGTTTCTGCTGGAATCTAGGAGTGACCATAGACTTCAAACTTTCAGAAAGAATATTCACAGTATCACATATCAGCCTGCAGCCTTAAGGAGGCCTTGGACAAAATGCCTGAAATTTGGAGCTGTCACAACAGCTTTGGTAGCAGAATTCTATCAAAGCACCCTGCTAGGAGTGCACACATGGGGATGCCAAGATGTAAAACCTATCGGGATTCTGCTACAAAAGGGAGAAAAACAAGCACCATCCCATCCACACTGTCCAGAAATAATCCCAAAACCACATTTCCATTTTAGCTCAGAGAAAATTAGAAAATTTTTCACACCAATAAACCAGCCCAGAGGGGAAATAACACAGATACAGTATGGATAATCAGAAATACTGATTTGCTAAGTTAATTGAGAGAACAGATTCATTTTGGATAGCAATTGCTCAGAGGGGCCTCTACTTCAAGGGGTTGTCTCTCCCCTTAGAATGAAAACCAGATGGGTAAATTCATTATTCATATTCCAAACATTGCTTGCAACACTCATTTTCTAATAAACAAGCATGCAATTCTCTATTGTGCATTCACCACCAGAAAATCTTTTATCTGTTAAAGAGATTGAGATAGATGCTGTATTCCAGGTTCTTTATGATCTTTCCTTAAGCATGTTAACATTCAATATGCCCTAATTAGTTTCCCTTTCAAATTACATTTTTGATTTTCAAATTATAGGCTAATATGTTTTTTTGACTGATAGGTTAAATTATTTTATTTCTTTGCCTTTTTGGACAAGCTGTAAAAGCATTTTTCCTGAGGAAAAATGGGAATGCTTTTTTATTTTTTTTCTACTTCCTCCAAGAAGGTGAAAACTTTTTATTTATCTTTAGCATCACTTTTTGTTACTAAAAGGAAGGAAATGCTCCCTGAAGCCCACCACTTTATGCTTTTCAGTTAATGACACAAACATCTTCTGAAGTAGAGAAGCATAAACTCATTAGCAGCATTTCAGTTCTCTCTGCTGCAGAAGCCTGGAGGAAAGAAACCTTAATACAAAATGCGTGACTGTAGCACTGAAATTTACATCTTAAACCAAATTATAACATCTCATTTTATGCAATCTTTATATCTCAAGTTAGAATTTCTCTCTTCATTCTGAAAGGGGCTGGATCTTAATTGGGTTTATGCTCTTCCACTTGTGTCATGACTTATTTCTGCATTAAAACATGAGAGGCTGAAAAGAGGTATTTCCAGGTGGGTTTGGAGAACATAAACAAGCTTTTAGGAATGTCATAAATACAGCAAATAGAAAAGTTATCTATGAGCAATATAATCAAAGAGTATCCTAAAGTAGACAAGACTAATACATTTATACAAAAATTATTTGAAAATAACACATTCAAATAATAAACCTACTTAAATTCCCCTAACAGTCATAAGCAATCCATCATAGAGCAAAAAAAAATCCCAAAAAACTAGCATGTGGATCCATTAGAATATAATTTGTAGGGTTTATATTTTTAGGTTTCAGATACTCAGGTTCTCCAAAAGCAGCAAATAGACACCTACAATGCAATAACAGGAGACTGCAAGATCAAGTGTGTACCTGTTCAGCAATAATATATTAACACTGTTATTTGTGAAAACCACATGATTTATACAGCACACATATTGTAGAGGAAGAAATCAAATGAGAAGAAATGAAGTGCACAGTTAAACTAAAATAGATGAACACATGGAGAGCCACTGAAGTAAAGTGCTGCTAAGAAACCCCCTCTAAGTTGCTACAACACAGAAGTCATAAAAATTCATGTGAATAAACTTATCTATTGAGAAAAACCCACATAAAGCCAAAAATATATATCATCCATATATCAAATGTGGAACTGTCTGAACGAAGATGACAGAGTTTATCTGAAAAAGAAATTCTGCTCTGTATCCAATGTCTAATCATTTCCCCTCAAACCCATAAGTAAATCCCTCCTCGACTCCATTAAATGCTTTAAAGGACAGAGGACAGATAAATCTATAACCTTTACAAAACAAAAGAAAGATAAAGAAACCTTTGTTTGGAATCCCATCTCTCAGAAGCACTGCATGGGATGTTTTTCCATTTGAATTCTCACAGAATCTGATTCACACTTATCTTTTGCTTTAATCACAGCATTTTAAAACAGTTAAAAATAAACTACCTCAGCAAAAATTCAGCTAAAATTTGACATAATATCACAGTAACCGCAAAAACATCACCAATATTTAGGATTTTTGGCAAGAATCTTCCCAATCCTTCAACACTTAGCAAAGTGACTCGGCATTGCAGTATATTTTCTATATCAATAAATGATTCAGAAACAGGTGGTGTAAGTTCCATAAACATTTCAAGCAAAAAAAAAAGCCATGCCAATGTTTTTCCCTAGAAGGAAAAGCCAGCCTTAGGCAACCCTGGATGCTATCTTTAGCAGCATTATTTTGAAGAAAAACAATTTTTAAGAAAAATAGATTTCATGTCCTTTTTACTATGATGGGCCAAAGGTCACTTTGTGTTGAATGTGGTTTTTTGAGACAGCTGTCTGTTCAGCTCTGACTTGGAAATGCCTGTGCATCACATCAGAGAATTCAGCAAACTGTGACCTTCATGATCATCTTTTCTTCTCACTTTCTCCCACTTGGGTGCATGAGAAACCAGAGCAGCAGTAACACTTCCCCATTCTGTTGTTAATTCAGAATCTTAAACACTGATTTTTACACAGCAAAAAGCATAAGCACTTCCTATAAATTGTTTGATGACAAATTGTATGGAAATACATACCACAAGGGTAGGAAGATGCAAATGAAACATGAACTGTGAAGACAGGTGAAAGAAGAGCTAAGGAAGTCACCAGTATGGTGAGGATGAGAAACCCCCAGGACAGGTTTCTGTCAGAACTCCAAAGTCACCATTCCAGGCAGGACTGGCCAGGAACAACACGAGCCCATCCATGCAAAAGGGTCACAACTGTTAAGGTTTGCACATCTCTGCTCCCACACAGAGCTGTGCAAGACCATGGCCTTTCTCCAAGACTGCAGAAATGGCTCCTCATGCCATTTGTATCCAGGAAGATTAAGGTTGGGCCCTGCACAGAGATAAGCAGTACCCAAATCTGCATGGATAGGAACTGACAACACTTTGGGACACAAGTTAAAGGACAACAGCCTCAAAGCCTTTATGACACAAGTCCCATCTCTGCATCTGTTCCAGAGGCCGGGTCTCTGCTAGAAAAGGCCATGATTAAAGCAAACAGAAACTTTCCACTGATAGACAGTCACTACTTTTCTCTGCTGTTCTCTCACCTATGCCTTGAGCCCCTGGAGCCCCATCTCTTCCCACACAGATCCTGCACTCTGGTCCATGCAGCCATGGGCTGTGACAGAGGGGAACAACTCAAAGGCCTCCCCACTCTGTACAGCCAAAGGTCACTGGGAGTCATAAACACCCGGAGAGGTGGGATCCCAGAACACATTCAAGTAAACCCTTGAAAGGCCACCTTGTGGGGGAAAAAAAAATAACCCAAGCCTGTAGCAGTCCAGAAAGTCAAATTAAACACATTTCAGGCACAAGCAGGTATATGGAGATCATTATAGACAAGACAGGAAGCACAAAGAGCCCAAGTGTCACAGTCATACAAGCAACACTTCCAGAGCACCAGCACTGCCAGCTGAGCCCTTTACTGCTGAGGCCTGAAGCCAAATTCCAGAAGAAAAGAACTTCTGATTTTTTTCCTGTAATAGCCACCTTGCAGGGCTCACTGATCCTTTACAAGAAGTGCCTCATGAACATCAGGAATTCATGACAAGGAACTATTCAAGGCACACACAGGGCTCACAATTGTACTCCTCTACTTCAGGTAACAATGTTAATTCTGATCACAGATTACACAAAATTTGCCTAAGAATAGATGTCCTACAGTAAAATACCCATTTAGTTAGCTTTTTCTGTCCACCATTTAGATACAATACAGCAACTGCTAGACATGCATGAAAACAAAACATTTCCTGTGTTAAAAATATTACCTATTTTGTACAAGTAGTATTAATTTTTCATTTAACTTAAAATGCAAATCTTCCAATAAACTCACTTACAGGATGTTTGGCTGAAAGTCTGCCAGTCACAGTTCCTGTTTGATTCCAAGTAGAGGAAATAAATCCCTGTAATCAAGTAAAGTAAAAAGCAGAAAAAAAAAAAAAAAGAAGACTGAACACACAGTATATTTTATTTAATATAAGTATTAGCAATAAAAATTCACTGCAATCAAAACAAGAAAATATAAAATAAATACTTTTAAATTTTCTATGTATAAAAGTTCTTAAACTGTAAACACTGCAATCTTTTCACATCTTTTTAGGATTTTCCAAGCTACTTTGTATATTTCTACCTTTTTCATGCATGTTCGTAGTCCATCCACGTAAGTTGATTTCATCTTATGAACCTAAAATACATAAAATTTAAGGTAAATGTTAACTTATAAAAGTAAGGGATTTTTCAAACTAAAGATTCTTATTTCCAAATGCACCTTGTTCGTAGACTTTTCTTTTTTAAAGACAGTTTTATCTGACTAAATAATGGATTTATACTCACTGATAGCATAGTCTGTTCATGTTAAGTTAGGTAAGTGCTTGGTTGCAACCTAAAATAAGGCTTTGAAGATGCTATTAAATGAACTATTGGAATTTATTATTTTACATCCTAGATCTCCAGGTCAATAAATTACATGAAAACCACACACACAGAAAAAAAAAAAAGGCACAAAAAATTTAAAACATAATCAAGACCAAACACAAACTCACACTTTTAAACTTTTTTTTTTTAAATTCTTGGAAGCTCATTCACTGAAAACCTAATGATTAAGTGTGGGAGCAGACCAACCAAATAGTTTTGGATTTTCAGGAGGCTTGTCACCCCAAAATTCCCCATAAACAGCTATTTCCTTCACTTTATGCAAAGCATCTCTTCAGAACTCAAAAAATAGATGTATAACTATGATTTAAAGCACTACACAAATTTAACAGTGAAGTCTTCCAATTGTCTTTCCAATGTTGTACAAGTTACTAGCTATAATCTAATACAGAGCAAAACACCTATAAGCATTAAAATTTTAAAAGTCTTAAGAATATTGGCCTCAAGTTAGTATTTAAATGAACTTTCACTAGAACCAACTTATTTATTTGTTTAACTATGAATATGTTATCTGTCTTGCTAAATTTTGTTGATTCAGTACTACTACGTTCTGTGAAAAAATATCAGCTCACCTGGCGGTATTCTAAAATTATCTTAGGCAAAGGATGAAGATCTTGCAATTTATTTAGCTGCAAAATCAAGAATGTGGATTACTGACATACTTTCCTTGAAGTTATATTATTAAACAAACCTTAACAGAATATCTTTTGGAGGAAGACATTTTCTTGACAAACTGAATGAACAAAATACTGGCTGAAGGACGATGTCCTTCAAGCAACCACACCCCAGCCCCAAGGAAGATTACTGCTTCCCATTTCATTTTCACTCCTGTCCCAAACAGGGACAAAAATACACACAGACATAAAAACTTTTCCACAGCAACTTTAAAAACACTGGGGTGTGATGTGTGTGTGTTATTTATGGTCCTCTGTTTGTTTTTTGTGTTATATAGCATCAATGCAAGAGAGAACATGGTGGAAGTAGGCAAAATAATATATATATATGCACATATGTATTTATACACACATACAATCCAAGACGACAATTTCTCCTGTTCAAGCCTTAATAAAAGTTCCAGGAAAACTTCAAGATAAAATGAAATTGTCAAATTAAAAACCAATAAAATAAAGCATTTTTCTGATTACTTTGATTGGAAACTGCCAAAAATTCTGTTGAGAAAAAGAATTCAATTCTTAAAATAGGGATTGGATATTTATAAGTACAAGAAAAAACATCTGGAACTACAATAGTCCAGGATGAAGAATAGATGCAACTGTGCTAGAATGTATATTTAAAAACATAAGGGTTTTTTCTTGCTATCAAGGAGAAACAACATGTTAAGATTATTGTCTACTATTTATCTCCTGGAAGGTTTCATCCCTTCTTCTCTAAATAACCAAGTCTCAGCAGTTGTTGGAAAGAGAATAGTGGACTACATAAAAGCATTGCTTTGATTATAGCAACAAATCTTATGTTCCCACAAAAAGGTGAAACAAATTCCATTTCACTGATCCCTCCTGTTTCCCAAGCCTCTCTGTCACTCTCCAAGATTACAAGTTTGATCTATGAAACCTCCTCCTTGAGTAGTGTGTGGGTTTTATGGTTATACTGTTGAGGTTACTGGAGATCATATTTGTTAGTTCAGACACTTGACTGAAAAGCAGAATTTTCTCCTTAAAAAACAAATATTACCCTTCTACCTTTCCCAAAGATGTTCATGTTCAGCAATGAGTTGTGCACTTTCACTCCTCTGTAAACTAGAGCAATACAGTTGTGGCACCAAATCAGAAACAGGTGCAGCTGCACAGAGGCTTTTCTCTTCTAAAAGAGAAGACGCTGCTATTATTGTCACAAAATGATTTTTTAATGATCTGACAAGGGGATCAGAGCACCCTCAGTCATTTTGCAGGTGACACCAAATTGGATGGAAGAGCTGATCTGCTGTAGGGATCTGGACAGGCTGGATCAGTGGGCCTGAGGGTCTGGGGTTCCACAAGGCCAAGTGCCAGGTGCTGCCCCTGGGTCACAACAAGCCCTGCAGTGCTGCAGGCTGGGGCAGAGGGGCTGGAAAGGGCCCTCTGGAAAAGGGCCTGGGGGTGCTGGCTGAGAGTGGCTGAACATGAACCAGGGGTGCCCAGGTGGCCAAGGAGGCCAATGGCACCTGGCCTGTGGCAGCAATGGTGGCCAGCAGGACCAGGCTGTCACCCTGTACTCGGCAGTGAGTGCTGAGTCCTGTATTGGACCCTGCATATCAGACAGGACATTGAGGTGCTGAAGCAAGTCCAGAGAAAGACAACAGAGCTGGAAAAGGGTCTGGAGCACAAGTCTGATGAGGACCAACTGATGGAGCTGGAGATGTTTAATCTGGAGGAAAAGAGGCTCAGGGGAGACATTCAGTAGCTGGTTTGTTTTTCCCCATCATGGGGTGCAACTTTCTTTTCTAAGCACAAATAGTTCAGTACAACAATAAACCAAGATCACTAGAAAAACTTTAGACAAATCACAATTTCACTGGAATATAACTTAGAAGTTTTGCTAAGTCATGCAGCTGGTTTAAAAACCCTTCCCTGTCTCACCACAATTTCTGAGGTGGATACGAGCTGCTGTATTTCAGTTCTGTGAAGTTTCTCACACAGCGTATGCAGCTTTAACTTATCAAATAGCACCTAAAGTAAGAAAAAGAAAATAAATCTATCAGTGTTTCAAGTGTTGAAACAGAAAGGAAAATTATTGGGTGCTTGAACTTAAACAGAAAACAGGTTTCAAAGTAAATAGAGCATACTGTAGCAAAGAGAAATAACACAGAGTTGAAAATCTTTTTGAGCTATTGAAGCAGTGACATATTTACTAATAAAAAAAGAGTATAATTTATGTACATACCTTCAAATACGGATTATTCAACATTGTAATATTTATGAAAAAGTGATACTTCATTAAAATTAGAAAATAAGCTAATTAATGTAGAAGAAAATAAGTCAGAAGTGGTAAGGATATCTATGCTTTACACTCCTTCTGTATCAATAAATCTATAGAACTCACACCTTAAGTAGAAAGAGCAGTACAAATAATACCTCTCGAAGTTGAACACTGCTGGTCAAAAGGAATCGTTCTCCAGCAGCCTCATGAGCCTCATGTTCAAGCTCTTTGAGCCGCAACTATAAATTAGGACATCAAAATTATTCTGTTCACATTATTATTTTCTTCAGTGTCTGCTACTTCCAAGGTTAATGAGAATATTGGACCTTTATTTTAAAATGGAGTACTTGATATTGTGTAATCACTGCTGGCTATCAACATTTGGTTGAGTAGATTGCTTATATACTCCTTAATTTATATTGCTTTATGATCTGGGAAAGGGATTTATGGTAGTAAGAAGTACCAACATTTGTGGTTAAAGAATTTAGGTTACTGAAGCCTACAGAGATCTGCAAGAAACACAGCTATGCAAATTATTCTGATAAATTAGTAATCTGTCAGACCAGTATGATTATCTAGTCCAATTTTATGTTACAAAATGGGATTCTCTTGTAGCTATTTTTATCAAAGAACACTCATTTAAGGCGTGTATTGTTCCCAAAAAGTCTATCACTTCTCAGGAAGATGATTACTGAAAACGGTAGGTTCAGAAAGAGTCATTATCATTTTTACTCTATAACACATAACCCAAAAGGACCTGCACATTTTGCAATGCAATTTCAGTTCTGGGGCAAGGCTGATGAAGCAAATATCTCTTTTTTACTTGTGTAAATAAATAGGGAAGTATCCTAAAAGGTAAATATAATTATATTTATAACAATATACTAAAACTGCCACACTATTACATGAAATGTGACAGAAGTTCCTTCTTTTTAATCAGTTATCCTCAGTAAAAGCAAAACTATGATGCTATACAATTTTCAAGGAAAAAAATACAAAATTTACCCCTAGAATCTCTGATGTTTTTTTCAGTTCTTGTTTGTTCACATATATTTTGTGTGTTTCCATCACTGTAAATACAATTTTAGGTTTAGAACATTTGTAATTCACAATTTCAATCTTACATTCTTCTTAGACTGTAAAATGGAAACTCAAACTCACACAGCTGTTATGAGGCTAAGATAAGATTTCATATTCTAAGGAATTACATTCCACTTGAGCATAGTCAGCAGCTGTGTGAAAATAGTGAAGATTCGTGTTTTGAATTGAACTTTCATACCTGCCAGAATTTTGATAAGTGGAAGCTCTAATGTGCAAAATAAGTTCCACAAACCTTGAACCTGTAAAGTAAGACATGAATACATTCTTCAGTGCCAGCAAATTTTGATCTCAAAACATACAGTAGTGTCATTAGGTGAGTGTATTTTCCAGTGAGCAGTATTTCACTTTTTGTATATTCCCTTTTTGCATGACAACACTGTTTGTGCTATGAAATAACAGTGTAAGTTATAGAATCTAAATGCTGTTGGGTTTTTTTGTGGGGAACAGGAATTTTGCAATAGTAACCATTTTGTACAAGAATGTTAATAAATATATACACCTCTTTTTTTCTAAATAGTTTATTTTTAAAGCAAGCTTCATTATAATAGGACACACAGTTATCCCTTTTCCTTTGCTCACTTGAATGATTAAGCAACCATTCATAATTCATAACTTTGTTTACATTAGGGAGAAAATAAGAGTTGAAAGGGTTATGTCCCCAAAACACTTACAGAGAACAGAAAGTCTGGGTCTTTTCTAACCACTGAAGCAATCTGACTTGTCTAAAAGCTCTTGTAGGTTGGGTCTCAGTGTTTCTGTGCCTTTGGTGTTTCCCTGCTGCCTCCCTTCATGGATTGCTCACCATGCTGCTGAGCACTTGGATATTCACATTAATCTGGCTCCATCACCCAATGGTCTAAGCCCTACAACTGCTACCAGCAACTTCAAAGACAATCCTTGGGAAACTATGATGCCCCTTGCACCAGAACCTGGACATAATCCTAAATTCTGGCACTTTTCCTGGCATATGATCACAGGCAGAAAACAAACACACACACTTCAACAGACTTCTTGAGATACATTTTGAACTGTAATAAAGCAGAATAAATACTGTAATAAAATAGAATAAAACAGTTCACTTGGAAGGGACGTGCAATGATATCTAGTCCCACTGCCTGGTCAATTCAGGGCTGACTAAAATTTAAAGTATATGATTAAGGGCACTGTCCAATTGCTTCTTAAACACTGTCAGGCCTGGGCCATCCCCCACCTCTCTGGGAAGCCTGTCCCAGCATGTGACCAGTCCTGGTTAACACAATCTAGAACAAAAGATGTGCTCGGAGTTTTCATAAGCAAGGAATACACAGAAAAAAATAGTTATACTATGTTCTACCTCTTTTAACACTTTTTAGACAGTAATATATAGATTTAAAATACTAAAAGGAAAGTCAATATTCTGAATCTTTCCTGTTCTCAGAATCTTCATTTAGTTAAATGTAGCAAAATTTCTGCTTAAGATTAACCTTGACACCACCTCCTTTTAGAAAAAATGGCAAATTTGATGAGCAATTTAGTTTAAAGGTTGACTGCCAATGTAAACCAGTAAGGACTGAAGCATTCTATTATTCTAATTTGAATGAGAAATACATCATTAACTCCCTTTAATTCAATACTTACATAGTTGTTCCTGAGCAAATTCTTTGTCTTACCTTTAAGTCATGAGCAAGGTCCATCATTACGTTATAAAGCTTCTGCATAATCACATCTAAGTTTTGATACTGACATAAACAAATCAAAAAAAAAAACTTTATTGCTAACATAAAAATATTTAGAGTATTATCTTTTTTAAAAGGTATACATTGTAAAAATGTCCTTTTCTGTATACCTTCTGTTAATATTTTAGAAACATTAGATCTCTATCAAAACCAAATCATTAACACCATTAACACAACACTAGATTATGAACATTTCAGATTTTGCCTGTTCCTATATTTACATTTTGTATAAGTACAGAGAAATATAATATCAATAAACTGCCTTTGACACTAAAGTCAGAGTTTCCTTACTACTTGTAAAACCAGGAACAATTCCTTGCATTCTTTTTCTCATATGAGTACTGCCACTTTTGTGCCAGAACTGTTCATTTCCTTCCCTTCTTTACCAGAGCTGTTCCACACAGCACCAAACCACCTCCTTCAATTGGCTAGAATACCATTTTGAAATGTGGACAAATACTGAGAATGCTTTTGAGCTCCAAGAACATGACCATTAAAAGTGAACTTAATAAAGACTGAGAAACAGCAGGCCCTGGAAGGTAGGATGCAGAGGGCTCTCTTCAAAGCTGAAATATGCATATCCACTGCATGGTGATGATCCTAGTTCTAAAACAGTCTAGTCCATACTGCAGTGAAAAGTCACCAACCTGTCTCCAAGAAACCTTGTCCATACCAACTTGTTCTGGAACAAATGAGCTGTCTGTGAAATACAGACAGCTTGCTTGATCCCTTTCTGGAGGTGGAAGAGAGCCCAGTGACAGGCTTCAACAGACACCAAAATTCCTCATCAGTAAACGCAGTGATGACATGACCAGCACAATGTTTAGCACCTGTTCCAGCAAACATTTCACGGAACATGGACCATGACCACTCTGGCACAGCACCAAATACACAGACAAGCAAGCAGCACATCTTTGTGCTAGAGGTGTGTGGGTGAGCTGTGGGCTACAGAATAAACCAGCAGTCATTCCAAGTGCTGTGGTGGGTGGACAAGATTAGCACAAGACACAGCTTCACTAAAGTAGTGAGGCACAAGATGATTTATCACCTACCACAGATCCCTCTGGCAGTAAAGAAAACTGTTAGGAATCTACCAGTTAAAACAGAGCAAGAAGATTGAAGAGATAAACCTGGCAAAGAGCCAGGAGACACAGGAAAACTAGGACTCACTGAGCAAAGAGAAAAGCCAAAAAGGAAGTGTGAGAGTGCAGGTGACGAATTAAGGAATAAGGAATGGGGTGGAATAATCACAGGATGTTACAAGGAGGTATTAACTGGGAATTCAGTGAACAAGTCAGCCTAAAGACACTGGAGATGGCTAGGGCAAGGAAATAAACTAGACCTGAAGTAGGACAGGAAGGAAATAAAATTTCAATATTTAACTCAGAAAAAAAAGTTGAAAAATAACTAAGAACAGATGTGGTATCTGAAGAACAAAAGACTGAGTCAAGCTAAGGGAAGAGACAAGACTGAGGATGCTGACTCATAGCAAGGCCATCACATATAGAAACAACAATAGGTTACTTCTGTCTGCTTGTCTATTCCCTACACTCATAACCTAATTCATGAAGTAGCTTCTAAAACCTGCAGTCTACAGCCAGTGCTTTCAAATGGACTGCCTTTGGCTTTCTTAGAAATATCTACACTGATGGGTAGTTGCCAACACAACCAGTCTCTATGTTCTAAGGCCATTTGACATCTGTGGATTTGTATGCTATAATCATGGTGCAATACTTGTCCAAATGAGCAAGGCTCTGAAAAGTGAACAGCATCAAAAAAATCATTATTTCAGTTGCTCTACATCTTTTTATCCATCAAACAACCTCTGAAGGCTAATGTGTCCCCAGTAGATCACCATGACCCAAAACAGATACAAATATTCCATAACATGCAGGAAATACATTTCAATAGAAATACAGAAGAAATTTGATATGATACAGGAAGAACTTCCCATAGTGCAGGGGATAAAATCTCAAAAAGTTCAACATGCATTCTCTGACACTGAGAATTAAAATTGAAAGATTTTTTAATACAAATGTTTGAATGTTCACATTTGACTACCTGCTGTTTCTCAGCCTATGATGTGGTGTCTTTACCATTTGTGAAATTTAGTAAAATTGTTAATAACAATCAATTAAATACAGGCTACAAGTGCACAGGAACTAGAGAACACAGCATTAGATATTTTGGGAAAGAGAGCTGGAGATCATTTCGCAGGAAGGTGAAGAGAAAAAATACAAAATTGTGTATTAATCAAATGTAGTTACTGAACTTTACAGTTTTAAAGAAAAAATTTACAGCTGTTCCTGGAGAATGAGCTTCCATCTTGGTAGATGCAGTAAAACCTCCCCTTCTCCCCTTTCTTTAGATTTCCAACATGTAGCATTAATAGAATCGTTTTCTTCCATTATAAAAGCATTCTCTATCTTTTTTTGCAATATTTTCTAAGCAATAGCAATTCTATTATCATTTCCTTCCCTTTTTAACCCAACCACAAAAAACCTGAAAACAAACTACTTACAGATACATTTCTCAAAGTGCCTGTATCTGTATTTTCTGTTCCCTTTGAAAAGGGCTTTTCAAAATACTTCTGTATTAAACACTCAAAGGAAGGAACTGTGTCACTGGGGTTTATCAGCCACGCTGCAATCCTTGGATCTAACACGACACTATTGGCAACTACAAAAACAAGTTATCAAAATATTTAAATTACCTCCCATACTGAAAAAAAACTCTAAAGTTTTGCCCATCTTTCCTGCACGCACACATCATAAAAGGACAAGTATTTACTTTACAAAAATATTAAACATTGAATTTACAGCTCTAACACATGTCAATATCATGACTACATAAGAGGAAGTTCAGCATTGCGTATTTTTGAAGAGTGTTGTTTTGTGAGGTTGGGGTGAATTTTTTTTGGCTGGTTGATTTTTTCAAGTTTTCAAATATAAGTAAACTTTTGCCTCCTTAGATTTGGTGTAAAAACCTCCCTTTCCTAGAACTGAAAAACTTCAAGCTGAAGAGGCTTTTTATGAGAGTCTCCCTCTGGTACATTTTTCTTAATGTTGTTGTTAACTTGACTGATACCCACAAAAGTGCTATTGGGATCAGGGAGAGGTTTACTTCCTAGCAGTCAGGCCAAGACTGTAAATGTATATATGAATTCACATATGGGTGCACAATGCATTGCTGCCAAAACTCAGAACTTTTGGTCCTTTAGCAGAGTATGTGCTTACACTGCAGCCTCATGTTCACAAAGATGGATAGAGTGGGCCAAGCCCAGTGCTGCTTCACTTTCCTTTGAACTGCAATCTCAACATGTGTCCTGCAGTTCTACAAAGAACAGGAGAAACTAATAACTACACTGCTGTGTGGTATATTCAAAGATAAACCTAAGGATCCTCTTCAGTAACCCCTAAGTAAGTTCAAACAATGACCTACAGGTAACATTCATAGAGAACTCCAGGCTACACAAGCTTGCAGACTCAGTTACCTGGAAGCAAATTTTAATGTCCATAATCCAAGTCACAGCTACAGGACTACTCTAAAGAGAATTTTAGGGGTTTTGTTTGTTTTGTTGGAGCTTTGTTTGGTTGGGTTTTTTTCACAGCAGAAGTAATGTGTGAGGCAGCACCAAGTTCCAAAGTTTAAAAGCCTAGATGAAAATTCTTTTGGTTACTAGAAACTTCAGATTCAAATCCCATGGATCAGGTCAGACATAACCTACCTAGTACTTCTTGTGTGTACAAGTTATAAAATTGTCACTATTGTCAGTACCATTATAGCATTTCTTTTCCCACCTTTCCCATTCCCAGTGCTCATTTTTGTACAGATCTTCTCACCAGATTTCAAATCATCAGCAGTTTACTATGATTTACTGAAACTTTTCAGATGCTGAACACAAGCTGACAATTCTGCATAGAGGGAGCCCTTTCTGAAAGGTCATGAGTATTTTGTAACTCACTCAGCAGTAATTTGATATATGGAACAAAAAAAACAAAAACAACCAAACAAAAAAAACCAAAACAAAAAAACCAACCAAACAAAAAAAAACCCCCACAGAACCCAAAGCAAAAAAGACATATTTATATCGTATGACTGTTGTTTGTAATTGCTTTTAAATCCATAGAGAAGTGTCTTATTTGTTTCTATCAAAAGAACATGGGCCCACTCAAGTGATTCTTAATTCTGACAACTGTGACATCTCTGGGATTATTTAGCCCTTCCTTTGAGCAGAGGAAGTCTTTTTCTAAGGAATATGAAACATATTTGTTGTTTGACCTTTTCAGCTACAGTCAGGACTGTGTTGAGAAGTTTTGTTTCCACTGGAAGCTATACTTAAATTACTCAATGATTTGATTCCCTCTCTGAGAAGAAATACATTATCTTGACATGCCAAACTTCTGGTCACAACCTCTCCCAAAAATTGTGGTTTTTTCATGGTACTAAACTCTGTTTTTCAACATATTAACCACCAATTTAGTTATTTCTACACTTAGTGATTTGAACAGAAACACCAATTGTGCAGAGATTACAGAATGAGATCACAGATTCAATACTTGCCTTGTTTCCAGCTGATTTCATTACCATAAACTTGAAGTAGAGTCCTCAGGAAATCTTTTGCATTGAAGCAAATTATTGGAACTTTGCACTGTAGCATTTGAAACAACACTTGCCTGCACAGAAGTAGTTCATTAACACACACTACACTGCTCTTAGATTTAGTCAATCTATTTGTTCTTTTAATTAGCACCTAATACTAAACAGTTAACCCAAGACATTTCCTTATTCCTATAAGAACAGAATACTGTATTTGAATATTAAATTCTCAGTTCAGTAATACTCAAGGCTATGTTCTATAAGAAATTAAAACATCCTAGCAGATACGCTTTATGACATAAAGAAAACAAATCCTTGTTTAACTGTTGAAGTGCAACCTTAATCCAAAATACCAACTGGTATCCCTGTAACACTTCAGTATACACAAATAAGATCACAGAGGCTAAACTGATGTAGCATTATAAAACAGTGATTTGAAATTTACTAGACAATCTAAATTGCAATAACTGCCCTGTGTTAATATGCTGATTAAATCCAAAATGTTTCATCTTTGTAATGTATTTCCATACCTCTTGAAAATGTCTATAATTCTCTCATTCATATTTTAAATAGATGTGGCCAACTATATATATTAGTATATAGATTTACCAACCCTGTGTATAATTTGTTAATAAGTTATATTTTGGGCAATAAAAAAAATATAGTTTTATAATGCATTTTTGATGGTATAAGACCACAACTCCAAGGGTTTGGACATATTAGAAATCACATAGTTCACAAGATATTGCTGTATGCTTTATAGATCCATTCTTAAACAATTGCACTAGTTTTACAGTAAGCAATTACCCACAGGTTTCATCTAAATGCTAATATTCTTAATCAACTTATCGAATTTTTACTGTTCATATGTACACACTTTGCTAATATGTTATTCTCAGTTCACAATAACCTATATTCAAGCTGACAACGTTATTACACTACTTGTCATGTAACCCCAATATTACAGCTGGAGAAGCAAAGTCATGTCTCGTTTCAAGCCATGATTTCAAGCAGTAGAACCAAGCAACCAAGTCCCACATCTTGAAATTAATGTTTTGTAATTTAATAATCCAAATTCAGCAGTTTACAATAAGACAGCTGTTACTGAAAGTCATAAAATATTCTGATGGAGTTTTAATATGCTACAGTATTACATCTCGGGATCAGACTCAGTTCTCATTTCTCCCTTTTTGGGATATGATTTTCAAGTTAATAGGAATAAAAATAATATTTGATTATAATATTGGTTACAAATTATAAAATTTGGTTATAATAACTGGAAGTTTAAAACTAGAAGTCCAACTTTTATTAAAATTTAGTCCAAGTATTAAACAGATACATAAAGCCTTTACTTCCAAAATTATATTGTATTACTGAATATTAGTAAAACTTCATTTGAAATATCAAAAGCCATTAAAAAAACTGAGCTAAAAAGATTTAAAGTATGAACAAACTCAAAGTTTTATCACAATAATGTCGATAAAAAATGTACTAGCAAAGAAATGCAGTTCAGGAAATGGAAGATAAAATACAAGAAAGATAAAACATACTCTGGACAAAACATATTCTTTGGTGCTGTCCAGCTTTAACTGCTTATAAAAGATTTGCAGATGATTGTAAACAGCTCCTACCAGAATCCAAACCTCAGTCTGCAAGGGCTGCAGCCAGTGATATGCTGAGCCCAAAGGAATAGTCTATTCTTATTTGGTTTCTATTAGCCCAGACTCTGGAACTAACAGAGCCAAAATAAAATTCAACGAGCCTGACACATAAGGACATTAGGCCTGTACTAAGTAACCAACGTCATTACTGCTGAAAGCATACATAAAGCAAAACAGTATTTTTTCCTATATACTCTCACCAAGAGAATTTCTTGTGAGCCTGTTCTTTTTCCCAGAGAGATGACTGTTCAATTTTTAAATAAATTAATTTGTCGTTTTCGTTAGCAGCATTCCAAGTATGGCCAGTTGAAGTGTGACTGGGAGGACAAGGCTGATCAGTCAGATTCTTCACCAGCACAACAACTCCTTTTACTGATGAGGTAGAGGCCTGTTAAGCATAATTACAATAGTGTTTCCTCTGACAGATTTTGTGCAATCCTATAAAGAAAAATTCCCAAATGTTTTACAATATGAAACCTATTACGTACACTACAGTTACTGCATACACCATTGACATGGTAGAGAAGCATGCAAGTGTTTCAGCCTTGAAACACAAATCCTGGTTTTTTTAAGTTTTACATGTAGTTTAAAATAAAATGTAATCTAACTGTACATTTTGGTATGTCATAAACAGAAGTGTTGCCAATGAACTTGGGTTTGTGATTATCAGCCCCATGCACATTCAAATGGTTCTACAGAAGTGACTCTAAACAAAACCCATCCCTCACTAACCTGCTCCGAGCTGAGCTGTGAAGAACCATCATGAAATATCATAGTAGTTACAAAAGCTGCTGCCTGCTCTATACTTGCAAGCAGTTCACTTTTTTCTTCACATCCTAAACTGCTGATATCACGAGGATACTTTCCTGAAGACTTTATTTGTCCAGGAGTAGAGCTGTACCTTTTTTCATGTAAGAACATGTAGGTATTTACATGCAATCTTCTTGTTTTCTCTGAGCAAGATGTAGACACATTTTGCTTTCTTTTAAGAGGAATAAGACCATCCTTCAGGCTTTTTTCTTCTGAAAGACTCCTTTGTTGATGTCCCCATTTTGGGAAGCCTAAATGCTGGTAACAGCTACCAGATATTTTGGTATCTTGACAGCCAAGTATTTCATCCATATGCACTGGCCTGACTATCTGACCAAAAGTTCTTTTTTCAGGGCTGACAGTTGCTTTTAATATGGCAATTCTGGAATCACAATCCTCCTGGGAAAATCAGAAATTTTTAGCAAACCAATTATTTGACTTATTAGGAGAAACTAAAAATTGCACGAATTCAGATAAGCTCTCCAGAAAGCAAAATTCTATGAAAAACTGTTGGTACTAACAAAACTGAACCAGTTTAGGGGAACCACATTACATAAACCAAAATTCAAGTATGTATCAGTAGAGATTTTGTTGACATATACTGTTTACATCCACAACCACTTTTTTCTTTAACCTAATACTAGTCCAACACTAAAAATGGCAAATTAACAACTCTAAGATGCATCTAGTCCAGTAGCCTGTCTTCCATAGTGACAAAGTTATTATTGTCTGAAGAGGAAAGAAACCCTTCATCACCACCTTCAACATTCAGAGCTCTTTTCATGTTCATGATGGATTCATTTGTTATAGAACTTTCTAAGGGACTTTAATGACCACTTTGGAATTTCAAACACATGAATAAACTGATTCAATCGCTTCAAGCAACTTACAGGAGTTGCAAGACATAACAAAATACATAAGAAAGTTGCATTGAAGCAGTATTATGAGCTGTATGAGTAAGTATTATATTCTATTCTGTTCAATCCACTACAGCCAGAACAGTTTTCCTACTCCATATATTCCCTGGATCCCTTTAAAGCAACATGCTACTAACAGCATTAAGCAAGATTCTGCATGGTAGTGCTTGAATTCTACTCCTTCATTCTTATTTCCTTCAGAAATTTCCTTGGTATGCTACTGGCCCTAGTACTTACTATTTCTTTTGCTATCTACAAACTCCTCAGCTGAAAGAGATCCTCTGCCTTTATTTCATGAACAAGGACTCTGGAATGGCAGTGACCTTTCCAAGATTCCCCACGGTAAATGTGTGTTTAACTATTTACAGATACACACATTTTCATCTTCCCTCAATACTTTTTATGCCTCAATCACCAATAGGCTTTAGAGGAGGTGGCAAGCTTTCTACTCCTGAGGCATTTGAAAAAATTATGTATTAGTGAAGCATTTGCAAGCTTTTCCTCAAAGTTACTTTGAACCATACCATT
The DNA here is from genome assembly GCF_021018805.1 of Prinia subflava. Classification (NCBI taxonomy): domain Eukaryota; kingdom Metazoa; phylum Chordata; class Aves; order Passeriformes; family Cisticolidae; genus Prinia; species Prinia subflava. The sequence continues at coordinate 8,167,263 of NC_086253.1, forward strand.
GTATATTTCATTTAACTTAGTCAAATGAGGCAAGTATAGAATAATACAAATTCTGCTAAGTTCACCTTTTTGCATGATAACATTTTTAGTAGTCTCCTTCAAACTGTCTCTTAGCCATATTACTTTTTCCAGACACAATTTACTATTCGTTTCAAATCTTCAATACTCTGCTTTGAATAAATCCCTATCCTACCTACAAATGTTCTGGGTTTGGAGGGCAATTCTGTACCATTTCTTTTAAAAGCTTTTTCAATTTTATATAGTTTTCTTTTTGAAAATTAAGCATTACTGTCTTATCTATCTTTCAATACCCCCAAAAGATTACAGTCTCTATAAGAGCATCTGTCAGTAGCGAAGATTTTGGACCTGATCTCACACAAAATCAAATTAAAACAATTTTTTCTCGTGAGTTCTGCAACTGTTCCATGAAGCCGTTGTCTCCTAATTTTCAGCTGGAGCATCATGCATAAGCTTAATATTCATCTACTCCACTGGAAAGTAACTGAATCTCTCATATTTACTGTATTTTGGTCTCTTCTAGCCCAGCCTGATTCAGTTCATCTGCTGTCACTACCACTGCAGGAACTGAGACCTCCTCACTTCAAAAGAACCACAAGGAACTGCTGTGCAGGGCTCCCCCCAGTCCCCAGGGTGACAATTTTCACTGATCAAAGGCTACTGTCCACCTCTGTCCCATCTGGACTGAGTGAGCAAGCCAGAATGACAAAGCCAGTGAGTTTGGGGCTTTTTTACAATATTCCTCAACCCAGTCCCCATATTCCCAAACCTTAGAACTATAGAGTCAAGCAATGAAAAAGGCTTAAGACTGCTTTAGGTCATACTTCATAGGATCAACCCTACAGCAAAAATACAATTACAAAGCTCTAGGTAAACAGGATAAGGAAGTTAATTCAGCTTCTGCTACTACCAAAATGAATAGTGGCTGTTCTGAAGACAAATTAATTGGACTTATGCAATGCTAATCAAAAAATGGGAACTATAAAGTTATCAAAAGGGGAAAAATCATATCACAGAAGGGCCAAATGTTTAAGAGCTGTAGAAAAACAATTAATTCACTCAAGTGTATTCTCCAGTCAAACTGCAGATAGTTTAATCATTTAACACAGCAGAATTTAAATTAGGACACTTTGGTAATTATAGAATCAGGAATAAGCAATTCCCTTTAAAGGTTCAGAAAATACACACAAAGCAATTTAATTATCAAGTCAGAATAATACAGCTGGAACTACACTTAACCACAGAGAGAAACAGCAGCTTCCATGAAGAACTGATCTTCTACTAGAAATCATGACATGGCTGCAAGTAGAGAAAATGACTTCCAGGATGTAGTTTCATAATTTATGTCAATGTAGGAAGATCTCATTAGATGCAGCAAGTCAAAATTAGAGTGTCATCAATACAAACAGGGGTTCCACCCCTCTCCATGTGCACCCACAGCTGCAGGAGCACCTGTGACCAGTGGAATTTGTAGGAAACGACCTCATTGCACACAAGGGATCAGTTTTCTGCATCTTGAGCAACCTGAATGGAATTGGAGTGTGCAACATGCACCAGAGTCAGAGTAAGGAAGGCTGTGAAATTTGCAGCTGGAATTAGCTGCAGCATCTGCAACTCATCAATCAACACAAGGGATTTTACAAGCAAAGCCTGAGCTGGGGCTGCCACAGTTACCTGTTCCCACTCTTGCACTGGCACTCACATGCAAATCAAACAAATTCAGAGATGATTAAACCCAAAATTAAGCTTCCTAACACAAAGTAATTTTTCATATGAATCAGGTCACTTTATGATTGTTCAGTGACAGGAGTCTGAGAACATTTCTAAACTCTGGTGATGAATGTGGCAACCTCATTTCTGATCCATCTGTCATAAAATACCAACTTCCTGTGAAAACAGAACAGAAGTTGGGCCCAGACTCTCAGAGGTAAATATAGGAAAAGTGTAAAGTAAGACAGAGGAAGCTACCTGAACTATGACTGTATAAAATATATCATGATAAAGCTTGTTATGAAAGAACCAGTCTATAACTTCAAACCTGCTATAAAAAGACTGCTTTTAGTGGTTTTCAATCTTACAAAATGCTTGCCTTTTCACTTCTCAGATGTGCATCACCTAGTTTATTTTCTTTTGTCTTCTCTATACCTTTAAAAAAGAAGAAACAATTTACAATACAAATTAATCTGCAAGCAGCCCATATAACTTAGGTTTCATACAGGGTTATATTACTGACACTTTTACCAAACCTGAAAGAATTGCAAAAATATTTCCCTCAACAACCATTTATCAAGTTAGTATCTAATTAGTATTTATGCTTTAAAAGGGCCCTGCAGGTTCCAAAATATGCATATGCAAAAGAACTGCTCTGTCACCATTAAGAAAAAATTACTTAAGGTTCACTACAAAGCAGGAAAACATTTTCTATGGTATATAGGAAGCATTACTATAATTCTGTAATTATGTGAATTTCCCTCTTTCAAGAAAACACAACTCATTTTGGTTATAGTAAAGCTGGGAGTATGAGCATGAAAGGAAAAAGAAAAATCCAAACTCTAGAAATTTTACATGGCTTAACTGTTTTCTTAGAATTCAGCAGCAGTATTCCACAAAACAATTGTTCTATAAAGTGTTATTTGTATTTAAGTTTAGCATATTATGTTTTACAAACTGACCATGTTTCACGTGCAGGGGATAATTTTTTCACTTTGTTCACCTTGCAACAGAACAGGCATTTTAAAACCAGGTAAGAGAGAGCAAGGAGAACTCAGACCTGGCAAACTGACAGGAAGACAGGGTGACACCAGTGCCACTAGAAGCAGGCCTGGCAGCAGTGCTGGGTCTGACACAGAGCACAGCTGGTGTTTGAGCCCTCACTGGACTGCCAGAGACCTTTAGCCCATGGCTGTGAAAGCACAGATGCTGCAGTTGCAAGAAGGCTTTGCAAATGCACCTCAGACTCACACCAGGGCAAGTGAAACCACTGGGACACGCAGTTCCTTCCTGTTGTAACACTGTCCACAAGTCCCAAGAAGAGGAGAAGCAAGTAAAGCCTGGAATGAAGGAGCCAGTAGTAACAGGCTAGCAGTATCTCAGTGGGTACAGAAAGAACAGGGAAAAAGAGCACCCCCCTGAAGTGCAGATCTCTCCAGAATTTGCAATTAGTTAGGATTCTTTTATGTCTCAATTACCTTATTGCCCAGCCAAAAGACACCTCACAGATAAAGTATGCATTTTGTCCCCCCATACTGAGTACAGCACTAACATAGCTGCTGCTGTCAGCTGTGAATTGCATTACCAGCAGCAAGACACTTTCTGAAACAACAGTGGTGCTGACCAACGTCAAACAAAGCATAGGTGAGCTATTTCCATTTAGTAGAAGTGTTTTAAAAAAACTTGTCTGGGCAAATCAAGACCTTTGTCCACAGAAGAAAATAAACTTATTTCTGCATGTCTGTGTAAGTGTATAATCAGACATTTAGCTCCAGGTCAAACTTCTTGCCTGAGCTGTTAGAACAGCCAATATGGCACAACTGTGTTGGCAGCTCCAAATATTTTACCTTTGGTTTTCTTGACACTTTCTACAATGAGATAGTAAATTAAGAATGATAATATCTGAGTTTACATTCAGTGCTTTGAATTGTTTCACAGCTAGACACTTTTCCTTGACAAATGCAATCCCCAGAGAACACAATGAGGATTACATTTCTCTCCTCCAGCACACAATAATCAGTATGATGGGTACTGAAGAGATCTCCAACTTGCAGTTTCTGAATTATGACAAAGTATCACCAGATGGCAGCAGAAACCTGTCCTTGCCTTCCAACTCCTCAAGGCTTGATGGAAAGATTAGAGCTCCACTGCCAGGATAACCACTGAATTTCACCAACTAGGTCAACATTGCAGATAATTGCTCTATTTGAGCCCAATATTTACCTTCTAAAGACAAACAATTTTTCCATTAAGTAGAATTAAAGATTGAAAACTCTATCTATAAAATACAGTTCAATGCAGTCTGAAACAGACCAACTAACATCCAGAGTTTGCAGTTGTTTTTGGTTTTTTAAGAGAGGCAAACTTCTTTTTTACACACCCACACTAAAGCTATATGTATATATGCACATATAAATATATATGTACAGGCAATGACAAGGTAGCAAGAGAAGTAAAATATCAAACTGAGGCTAAAAAGAGATAGAATTTTCTTTAAAATCATCTGGGTTTTGGTCCCAGGTGTACCACATACAATGTACCCTTTTTAAATTAACTCATCTCACATTTCCTTAAACGTGTATCACAGATTTCCACAGTGATGAACTATTACCTTTGTCACTGCTACACCACCAGGCTCCACTGATCCAATATCTCACTGAAAGAGGAGCCTGAACCATAATTAATATAGAACAGTGGCTGCAAAAACCACAAGGTACCCAGGAATAAATGTTAGATTTTAAACCCATTGATCAGATAATATTCCAGGATCTAGTTCTGAGGAGAAACAGACAATTGAAATTAAGTAAAACTATTAACTTTATGCTTCTTTCCAGAGCCACAATTTGACTGTGACTTGCACAGAACTGGGAATAAAACCTTCACCTTGCAAAACTTCACTAGTATCCACAATGTTCTAGATCTGCTGAGGCACTTTTACCATTATTTAACTTGTTCTTTCACTGGGACTTTTGTTCACTCTTCCCCCTAGAATTTCACAAGGAGCACACTGCTAATGAATATGTATTTTAAGGACAGACATGAGTCTGGAGAGCTCACAGTTTCCTGTTAAGTTCCTAGTACCTTTCAGTGATCTTTAAATATCTACTCCAGAGCCAAGTTAATGTATGCACCTAATTAGTGACATTATAGTACTTAAGTAAGAGTTTGAAATTCCCATATAATTTTGTACCACACAGCAGAACAGAAAGAGAAAAAATTAAATTGGTAGTACCATTCCTTGCATTCACATAATATTATTGAATCATAAAAGTCCCAGCAAATGTCAGTCACAGCTTACTTCCTTTTCTAAACTTTTCACCTGAAGTCTCACCTTTCCTTTTCCACTATTTAAAAACAGGGACTAGAGGTTTGATACTGTTATGTTTCGATTTTTCAACAGAAAAACACAAATAGGCTAAGATTTACTCACTCTGGTTATTTTCTCTGTTAGTCTGAGCTTGAACAGGAATAGACTGCAAAGCTGTCATAATCCTCTGAGCAATATCAGACAAAGGCACTTTAGAAATCTCACATCCTATGTACCGATCCATTTTTAAGATTAAACCTAAACACAGAATACACAAATTATGAATTAATCAGGGCCATGAGTAATCCTCACTTATAGTCTGTTGAAATTAAAGACAAACTACAGTGAACATGTTTAGCCATTCATTCTCAGTGAAAAATTACATTTGCTCCCAGAATGCCTATCAGTATTGTAATGGAAATAAAAATGTAATAATTTATAAAAACCAACTTATTCGAAATTGCGTTTTAATACACTGATTAAAAAATCAGACATCCTAAGTACATTTAACCTGTACTAAAAAAAAAAATCTGACAAATAAAACAAGAACTATGTATGTTTCAAATACTTTTCCCTCCCAGCATCTTTAAACTTGTCTGTATCTAGCATGTGCATACATTTACTGTTACTAGTGCATGGATTTTATCACTAAAAACACAATTAACTTTCAAGTAATTGCCAAAATTAAGCCAACACAAGATTAAAGAAACAAGCATTACTATCACAATAAACAGCCATTAGTTATGTGCTGTTTCAGAAAATACTTATCATAAAAAACCTCTACATTCTTAAATTTTGTATAATTGATGTATTCAAATACTGCTATATATTGGTAACTTTAAAATAGCTACTACAGCTTGTCAATTTAAGAAACTGGTCAGTAATATTTATAGTCTCTACAAGCTTTGACCCAGCTATTGTTGTTGTAAATGTTATCCTTTTCTGAAAGGACCTGTCCATATTTTGTAATACCCACAAAGTACTTGGAGAATCCCTAGGTACAACACACACTGGAGAATCACAAGTAACCGTGTCCATACTGACAACTTGTTGTTGTTTTAGACCAGAAGAACGTGTAAAACTTGACACAAACACAACAGAAATATCCAATATTTTAAAAAATACTTCAAGGATCCAAGTACAAATCAATCACAATACCAAACCTGCTGTTGACTCAATTATTCCTATACAAGTGGGTCACTGAGTCCTGTTCCTCTGGTTTTCTCCCACTAGATCCAGTGCCTGAGCAGACTGTCAAACTTAACCACCAGCAAACAGTTCCTCTGCCTACATGGAAATATTTTTCTTGGCTCAGGACCACAGGTACATTGCAGCTTTTAATACTTACAAGTGCAAATGCTGCATCCAATTCAAAGAGGAACAACCACCACACTACATTAGCTGTATCTATCTAGTTGTACTTGGTAAGCATGTGAAGGAAAGGGTGGAATGGCTTTCTTTTCCCTGACATTCCAGAAGTCAGCAGAACAATTCTTCCTGGCACTCAGCTCCTCCTCACTTCTGTGACTAAGAGCAACACTTCTTTCCTACACAGGGTTAAAGTGCTCCCTGACTTCTCAGGCTGGGAAGCTGCAGACCAAAATGAGAACCCATCAGAATAATTTAAACAAGACACCATGCCTGAGAACAGGTCTAGAAAAACCCACACAGATTCACCATAAATATTAACCACACTGAACTGAATGGATAGAGTTTGGCATTTAATAATAAACACAAAGTATAGAGTTAAGCAGCATGAAATCCAGACATAAAGACACTCAACCAGTAAGCTAAAAAAAAAATTACACATTTCAAAATAAGTTATAATCACATAGAAGTTAAAAATCTGTCATCAAAATAGTTTTAAGACTACTGTTATCAAATTTAAACTAATATAGTAACCTTCATTAATATGTACAGTGCTTGAAAGCAAGCAGAGCTGATCCCATCAAAATATAAAAGACTGGAAGTTATCATATTATAAAAGCCTATTTAGTTCCATTGATATATTAGGATGCTATATAAAAATTTGATAAACAGGCTAACAATGCACATGAAAGCACAAGTATGAAAGCATCAGCACTCTGAATTGAAATGCCTATCATAATAAATTATAAGGCAAACTCAGAAGTACAAAAGATAAATTTAAAATTCTTGTTCATTGACAAGCCCTTTATAAGTATGGACTGGTTTCAATGGGAAAGACAGGCCATAAGTTAAATTAAGAGATATTGGAATGGTCTTAAAACAGATGGTCTTGGTAGCTAAAAGAGATTCTGGTACATATTCCAACATATTTCTAACAAAACCAAATCTTCTTAAAAGAACTGTAAGGGAAACAATCATGAAATATCTGCTGCCTTTGAGAACTCTCCTCTTCACCATAAGCACATCACATTCTTGTTCCAAAATCTGGAATGCCTTCTCCACACTTCTTTTGCAGTTCAATCAGAAGTTCTTAGCATGCAAAAAGACTTAACTCAAGGGTAGGACACATTCCTATGGATGCTGTGCTGTGTGCAGCAGCAATGAACACACAGGCCAGCAGAAGAGCAGCCTGAACACACTTCCTTCAAATAACCAACAGTTACTTCACATCCAAGAGTTCTGACAAAACAGAGATTGGATTCAGCAGGCAGAAGCCATAAAGCAGCACACAACCCCAGATTGTAACAGTGGCAGTGAAGATTCACTGCAGAGACAGGCAAGTGTCAGCCTGGACAAGCTAATGCTTATTATTCCATGGACTCATTAACAGTTTGCATTAACATTTTCCTTTCTTAAGAGTACAGTGCTGTTTAGACATTAAGAACTCCACTGGTTGTGAAATTTTCATCTTCCAGACCGCTGGCTTTAGCCTGAGACTGCTGCTCAAGCTTCTCCACCATCTCTTTCAAGTGCTCTTCATCCTTGAAAAAATACACATACAACTCTCTTTCCATCTGATGCAGCCTATTGGACTCTAAAAAGCTTCTCTTCGACTTCAGATCAGCAACCAGATCCTTAAGGAGATGATTTAGTTCTTTTAAATCCACTTCCAGCTGGTGAAACTGCTCAGTTAGTTCCTAACAAAAAATAAAAGACAAAAAAATTATTACTTTTCTATTGTTAATACACTAGCTGAACTAGAAATAGAAAAGGTTTTTTGCTTTGGGAAGCCACTTGTTTGTAATCAAAAAAGTAATCACAAAAAAACCAAAAACAAAGATATTTAGGGATTCCATTCAATTTACGTAATTTTGAGCTCCATCTATGAACTGATATCGTATTATGCAAATATAATTTCATTTACTTGTTGACCAGATGAGTTAAGAATCTGAACCTGACCTAGAGAGATATGACCTAGAGAGAAAGTGACATTTTCTATCAATTACAAGTCTTCATTGCTAGTCAAATCCTAAAAAGAAAGAAAGAAACAAACAAAGCACAACAAAAAAGCCAAATCAATTTTACAATTAAATCATTAAATACTAGCTACAACTTTCCCAACTGGTATTCTTATGATAGTTCAGTATAAGCAGATTAATCATCTACTTACACATTATTCCATTATTAAAGGAATTACTTTTCTCAAGAAACAGCAGCAGTAGAACAAGATGTGATATTTTAAGAAGTAACTTAAATCAATGGGAAGACGTTTGATTTAATAATGTGCAATCCCTAAATACATACTGTTCCAATTACAGTCTCATTTTTAAATAAAAACTGCTCTATATGTTGCAAATTCATTTGACAAATGTTAAATATATTTTTATGTAACTAACCAAGAAACTATTACATAACAGTAGATTTCCCTTGATGCATTTTTGAGGTATCTACAATGATTTAAAAACCAAAACAAGGTGCATTTAACAAGTCTTTTTCCCATTTAAAAGATGCTCTAAACATCACACCTGAGAGCTGTGTAGCAGGATTGTCCTACTAGAGGTGTCCTTCAAAATTCTGGTATTTTTAGTTTGCCCAAATGACCCACCCATGGCCAGGCTTTGAAGGGCCAAACCACACTACTGGGGTCTTTGAGGTAACAGGGAGAAAGCCCATATGAAATGAAGAGCAACTGAAATGAGTTTCCCAGTGACATCCAAGGCAGGCAAAGGATCTCCCACACCACAGGAATACAGGACTGCACATGCCTTTGACAGAAATACAGTTAGATGCAATGGTTTGCTCAGAAACAAAAAAAAATAATACCTGCCAGAATTTACAAAATCCAGCACTTGCCAAGAACAATGTAAATGTTCAGCATCCACCATTGCTATGCTAACAAATTTGTTGCTGCTAAGTGGGGACAGTTTGCCTGTGCAGAGCCTTCACTCTACACTTTTATCAGTAAAAGAACATGACACACAATGCAGTAATTTGAAAAAAAAAATCATTGAGGGCTTACTGGACTCCGGAGCTGTATGTGATTTGTTCCACAATAGAGAGCACCACGAAGGGCATCCACATCCCTCTCCAGGTTGGCCAAAAGGAGAGACTGCTCTTGAGCAGATGCTGCCAGCTGATCCTGGACTGCAGCACAGTCCTGCTTTAACTTCTGAGCCATCTGCTCCAGGCTTTTGTATGTTTTAAACAACTGTTGTTTTTTACTTCCTCCTTCCAGGAGCTGATACAGCCTGTAACAAGTTCAGTTAGACACACAAATATTTTAACTTTCCTAAGCACTCTATCATCATTATTTAAGTGAACATGTCTGTGTTGAGGAGTCAGAGGATGAGTAAGGTAAGTACTGCTGAGGGCACTTTTACAACACTGCTCTATCTCCCACGGATTTCAGGATTCCATCTATATATAGCAGTGATTAATAGGAATCCAAAATCTTTCAGTACCAAATTAGCAGCAACGAAATATTAAAGCAACAGTTAGTAAGTACACCATGAATGCAAATAGAAGTTGACAGTGTGCTTTTGCTATTTCCTGACACTTCAAGGACTGCAAAGTAAGATTTTTTTCAAGTACTGAATGAAAGCAGACTTCAACAGCCAATGAGAAATAAGAACAATCTTTGTAACATTTTCAAGTTTACCAAAGTATTTCCTGTTTTCTATCTACGAAGAGACTGCTCAGAAATTCTCCAATTAGCTACAAGTCATGCAAAAGACAGCAATTACACACTACAGCAAACTGTACCCTAACACTGCATCAGGAATGGGCCTAATAATTACAGACAACATTGCACAGTCCAAATGTTACTGCCACCTCTGCATAACAACATCATCAGGAGCTGACCCCTAATATAAAATCAGACTGGCTTTACTAAGAGCAGGAGCTGTATTTCAGAAGTAACTGAATGTCTTTCAAGTGTCTTCTGTTTACAAACCCTGTAAGGTTTTTAATTCTTTCAACTTCCCTTTTACTAAAAAAACTAGCCAGAAACATTTCGTGATTTGGAGGCTTTATAATAAACCTGAAGAAAAATGTAACAAGCTGACACTAACACACAACAGGAGTAAAATGAATGCTGCCTAATTCTTCCAGTTATTCGCTGTTCCAAACCATACTCAGCTATCACTTATCAATTATAAAAAAAACCACTTAAAGCACCATTCAAAAGGAGAAGTCTGACAGTAACACACCTATAATTATACAATACAGCTCATCACAAGGTTTAGTCTTGATAGAGGAGTGGCACACTACACATCCTTAACTGTATCACCTGAACTTTAAGGAGATTTAATTATTTAGATGGTGAAAAAACAGACTGCTACATGGGTGCCAGGACACTCAAACCAGGTGGCAAATCAAGCAGTAAAACCGAGCTGAACTCATTTCACAGCCCGAAGGAGTCGTTCCTCTCTCCTACCACACGGGGGGGTTTTGCTGGCTCAGCCGATGAGGCCGTGCCTGCAACCTGGGAAATCACTGCCATTAACATCTATATCTCTAGAGTATCACGAGGTGTTAGGTAAGACAGGCTTGGGTTTAAACATTCTTCATGTTACAGATATTAATTAGGAATGCTGCAGCAATATTAAAAAGACTGATAATTGAACAGTTTTTTCCTGAGGCAGACCTGAAGAGAATTTCAAAGGACTAAGAAGAAAAAAGCTCCACATCTTGAAGGCTTCAGTTCTTGAAAGTTCAAAATTCCAATTAGCTACAGCAAGTACGTAAGAACTTGGCAGCAGGCAAGGCTTAACTTGCCTGAGCCTTCATCTCCCCAGCATTATTTCTAAGGAAATCCAAGTTCAACAGTGACTTACCTGCAAGATAAACCATCCTCTGAACTAATGGTGCTCCTTGGCTTTGCCTGTTCTGCTTGCTCAGCTATCACCTGTAGTCTCTGCTGCAACTCATCGGTGCTTTGCTTCAGAGATTCTACCAAATTCTCAAGCTGGCAGCTGATCTCCTGGTGTTTCTTCATCTCCATTTCACAGGCCAGCTGAATAAGTTCAAATGATGTTTTCTGTCTCATCAAATGCCTGCCTATTTTATCTTGAATTGCAGCATAACAGTCCTGCCGAGCAATTTGGTGATTTAAGTATTCTTTCACCACTGGTGCAGTCAAAAGTTGTGCGTTCTTCTTAAGAAGGGGAAGCAGCTCTTCATTATTTATCTGAGCTATATCTTGTTTAATTGCTGAAATTTCAGCACTTAAACTAGATATTTTAGCATCAGTGTTTTCTTGTTGTCCAATATCCTGCATGGAACAAAATATTTGTGAATTTCTTCATGGCTCCCGCCAAGCCACCTCCCAAACATTTCTTTACTTCAAATAAGATTCATGTGTTTATGTTACATTTAGCTACAAAATAAAATGAAAACTCCACAAGTAGTTTTACGGAATTTTACAAAATAATGCAAATAAGATAAACAAAGTAGATAATAAATATATTTCAGTAAAAAGTAATTTCATTCTATCACAGGGTCAGGAAACACTTTATCGTGTTAAAAATAAAAGAGCTGCATTTTACCTAGCACCTATCTCAAGCATGTCTAACTGAAATCTCACAAGCAAAAAGGATTTTTTATATTCAGTCACCTGATCAACACTGCTGGCAGAATCAATCTTTTTCAAATTACCCTAATCAATCAAGTCCTATAGTCATCCATAAATGAAAATATACAAACTGACATGATGTCTCAAGGTATTCCACGACTGGCATAAGCAAATACTTTTCCTTTCATTATGATTTCTTCACAAATTCCACTAACCACATCTGCCTGTCACTCACTTGTTGAGAGACTTCTGCAGATTCAACTATCAGATTCATTTATTTGGTACAAATACTTGAGTCAGTGAACTAAAACTTTTTAAGCTTGTGCTACACAATATAAACAGGAATACATTTATCATATTGGCTCCTTGATACCACAAAATCGCAACCAAAGCTAAGATTCTGCTTCTTGTACAACAAGTCGGTTCTAATCTGAAAATTCAAAGTTGAACTACACTAGAAAGTTACTACAAATTCTAGGATTTCAAAGGTAGTAATGCTGGAAAGTAGAATTAAAGGTACTGTACCCCACTGAAGAATGTCTAACTATGGAAACTGAAGATATTTCACAAGAGCAGTTTTGTGAGAAAGACTAAGACTTCATAAAAGAGCACTTTCACTACATAAAAATAACTGAAATAACAATAACTCAGCAATTCCTTTCACTAGACCCAGTGGAACTTGCCTGTTTAAACCTGCAGTACCTTCTATGCCTTTTTGTGCCTTACCTCGTCCCAGGACTGCAGCAGCCTCTCCGAACACTTGATAGCTGAATTTATGCCTTCCTCTTCAGCTTGCAGCTGAATGAGCTGGTTCTGGCCACAAATATAGGCTGCCTGGAGCCGGGCTATCTCCTGCCTCTCTTCACAAACTTCATCAGCCTCATCAAAAGGGGCTTGCTTGATTAAATCCTCAAGCTGAAAGCTGCCTTCATTTGAATTCCCAGCGCATTCAGACACACCTTTATAAAAATGCTTTTTTATGTGTGATGTAAGTGCTGCAGTGCTTTGTTCTTCCACAGACAAATATTTGTCCAAAGAAAGCTGGGAAAAAAACACTGGATGTGCATCCGACCCTTGTTCTGAATCTGAAGCAGTGAAGAAAGAGGCAAATTTCTTCACTGCAGCTATAAGAGACTGCAGTTCATTGTCAAGCTTATTATTTGCTGCAGTAAACACTTCCAGGCCTTCTTTCCAATATTTCCGTGCTTCTTCCTCTCTGCTTTGGAATGTTTGTAACACGTGGCTGTTTGTAGTAACCAACAGTTGCAGCTTATTGTGCCGATGAATTTGAAGGTTTTTTAACTTCTGAAGGGTTTGAATTTCATCCTCTAATTTCTTCACTTCTTCCTCTTCTTCCCCGTCCTCCTCTTGCCTGCTGTTCGTGGAACCCGTGGCCTCCAAGGTTTTAAGGACTTCATCCAGTGCATTTCCTTCCAAAACAGGCTCAGCACTCTTGAGAAGATTATCAAAACCTTGCAGCTCTTCTTCAGATACCACATGCTGCTCATTTACGTTTCCACAAAACCACTCCAAAAATGATTTGTCCTCTGAAGACTCAAACATCCAGTCAAAATCGTCTCCATTAAGCTCATCAGCCTTTGGATATCCAATTCTTTTAAGAATTCCCACAAAATCCTTTCCACAGCTCATGATAGAAGTATTTTTGTAAGCAGAAAAGATCCAAATACATGAAAAAATCTGGGGTATTATTCCAGCTTCAATTTTTTTGCCATTTAAAATGAATATTCAGTATTTTAATAAAAAGAGTCTGTACAGGAAAAAGGAAGTGTCAGATCACAAAAAAAAAAACAACCCTGAATGCTGTTTTGGATTAAAGTGGCTATTCTAAGATTAGAAACCAATTTTAATTTCAGATATCTTAATATCTTCTGTTGACCAGGACATATTTTTGTATCAATTACATCCCAGATCATTGCAAGCACTTATGTTTTTATTTAATTCACATAAACTTATTATGAAAACAGTATTTTAACATTAATTTAAAACAGGTGTTAATACTGAGCAATTCATTGGCCTGCAAAAGTGATTTTCCTTACACAGTTTTCTGCACATTCATTTAAAAAAACACCCACAATTATTTTAAATCTTCCAAAATGATCAGGATTTTCTGTTTACTCTAAAAACAAAACTACAGTGATGTTACACCACTTCAAGATCTTGGCTATAAGGGCTTTTTTTACCTCAACAGCAAGCAGAATCTTGTCTTCTAAACCTTTGTTCTAAAGTTTTCTCTGAAAATGGAACAAGAGATACTTTACCATATAAATACCTCAACATAAAACTGCAGGGTTTTTTATCGATTGTAAAACATTAAAATTAAGACCAGTGTAAAAATACTCCTGTGAAAACAGTCAAAACTTACAAGAAAAGGGAGTTTGCTGCTTTTATGTGTCCTAGCAAACAAATAATCAGCTTTGGGATCCTGAAGCACGTGTAATAGACAGCAAAGCATATACAATGAGTTATCAACAGTCAGGAGGCTTTGTCTGCGATGCTTTGGTAATACTAAGGGACTTTTTTTTAGTTTGATATTACTTAATACTTTGTTTCTAAAACACACATTTCACCAGAGAACCCCACTCTGACAGCCTGGGGCGCTGAACAAGTAAAGCCACTCCTCTTAAGTTCCCCATCTGACTTAGTTCATCTTGACTCAGCTCTAAGTCTGACTTAGCTCAGACTGCAGATGACACAGACACAGGGCAGCGCTCCAAGAGTCCTCTGCCCTCCGTGCTTAAAAGGGCTGGCCTCAAAATACATAAATATGGGTGCCAAGAGGATGCTGCCACACTCTTTTCAGCAGTGCCCACTGGCAAGGAGTAACGGCCATAAACTAAAACACAAGAATCTTGACTTTAAATGAGGAAGAACTTGACGTTGAGGGTGGTAGGGCACTGGAACAGGCTGCCCGGTGAAATCTCCCTTTCTGGACACATTCCAAAACAACGTGGACGCCTTCCTGGGTAACCTGCTCCAGGTGACCCTGCAAAGGGGTTGGACTGGATGGTTTCCAAAGGTCCCTTCCAACCCGATTCTGTGAAATAATGGGCCGCCTGTGCGCGGGCACGCTGGGCCAGCACGCTGGGCCACTGCCATCAAACACCACAAACAACTCCGGAGCCTTGAGGGAGCACCCGCGATGCCCGCCCCCGAGCGGGCCGCACAAGGGCCCCGTCCCGCCCCGGGGCAGCCGCTGCCTCCAGCCACACAGGGACTCCGACAAGAGGCCGGAGGGGAGCGGGGACGCGGTGGCGGCGGCTGGTCCCGTCCCGCCGGGAGCGAGTCCCGAGCCCGCAGCACAGTTCCGTACTCACCCCAGCGCTCCGCGGCGGCGGCCCGAGGGGAGGGGAGCGAGGCGGGAAATGGCGGGAAGGCTGAAGGGAGCCTCAAAGAGAGCTGAGGGAAAGTGGAGGGAAGGCGGAGGGGAGGGCTGACAGGAGGCTTAGGGAGGGTGAAGGGCGGCAGCGGGAAGGCCGAGGGAGGGGTGAAAGAAGACTCAGGGAAGGCTGAGGGGAAGTTCAGAGAACGCCCGGGAAGCGCCCACAGCTCGAACCGCCCGCCGCGCGCGCGGTGGCCCCGCCTCGCCCGCCGCGCTTGCGCGCGCCCCGCCCACGGGAGCCCACGCGCACGCGCGCACCCTTCCGCCGCGCGCTCAGCGCCCTGACCGGTGACGTCACGTGGGCGTGGCTATCCGCCTGGCCGCGCGTCCCCTCAGGGCGGTCGCGTGGGACCGGAGCGCTTGGTCCCGTCCCCTCAGCGCCCTCAGACCCGTCCCCTCAGCCCCCTCAGACCCGTCCCCTCAGCGCCCTCAGGCCCGTCCCCTCAGCCCCCTCAGACCCGTCCACTCGGGCCCTCAGGCCCGTCCCCTCAGCGCCCTCAGGCCCGTCCCCTCAGCGCCCTCAGACCCGTCCCCTCAGCGCCCTCAGGCCCGTCCCCTCAGCCCCCTCAGGCCCGTCCCCTCAGCTCTCCGCGGCCCTTGGTCCCCGTTTCCCCTGCCCAGCCCACGGGAGAAGGAGGACGGGGTAGACCTGAGCGCAGTTGATGTCGCCCAGCTTTGACCGCTGTGCCCATCAGTTTCCTTGAAGCCCACACATGACTAGCGGCGGGCACTTCGCCATCCGTACCCAATGTTGCTGTGGAGTTGCTGTGTTGCTGGTTTTCACCCCTGCGTAGTCCTTTAAGTAATTCATGGGCTTTATGTCCCTGGATTTGCCTGGTGCCTTTTTGAACATGCTGACACAAAACTTCACAAGGACACATCCCAGAACATCATTAAGTGCTTTTTGAAAACACACTTTCCTAATTGTTTTGTAGCTCTCTCTAAAACCCATCAAATGATTCCTGGCCACTAGCATTTCAGGATTTGTCACTTCCACCTCTGCATGTACCTTACTCATAGTATTCATGGCAATTTACAAACCACCAGCGCATTTTCCTTCAGCTTTGTCCTCTCCAGTTTGGAGAGTCCCAAAATTTGGCCTCTGTAGAGCCAGTGTTCCATTCCCCGCATTATTCCCAACATCTTCCTCTGAACCTTTTACAGCATTGCTGGGACTTGCTCAGGGTGTAGACACAAGATTGCAGAGTCCTCAGGGCATAGGTGTACCAAGGTTTTCTACAGAATCCTCCCTTACAATGCTCCCTGTTTCCTTGGCTTTTTGGCTGCTGCTGCCCATGAAGTTAACAGAAGGCTCTTGACATGGATTGTGGGACCTCTGCATTGCAAAGCTGGTTCTCGGACAAGCATCCAGTAAACTTGTCTCTCACATTCTGAACATCCTTTATTGGCCACTCCTTGAGTTTAGCCATCTTCACTTCCTCTTTACATTTTGCATGCCTCGTTTTCCTGGGCTTCCCCATGTGCCTTGCAATGGCCTCCTTAAATTTCTCATGGAGTCATACAGTGGGGGGGCAAGGTTCATGCTACATTTTTCTATTTATGTCAGACATTTTACCTTGGCTTCTGGAACTGTATTTTTTAAGCCTTGTGGGTGTTTGCAGGCTTCTTGGTTTGGGACTGCTCATTAAGGTTTTTTTTTTTGGAGGGGGGGCATTTTCCCCCATTTTGCATAGATAATTTTCTTAAAATTGAGAATCTGTTTGCTTAATTTGTCTTGCGTTGATCTTAGTGTTAAGTTTAATTATATTGTGGTTGCTACTATTGAGCAGCTCACCCACTAATAGCTCTTGAATTAGATCCTCTGCACTGCTGAAAACTAAATTCAGAATGGCATTTCTTTTTGTTGTGGTTCATAGGGCCAGTTATTCTAAAAAGAAATCATTTTCTGTATGCAGAAATGTTATCTCTCCATTTCACTTGGATGAAGCACTGACCCAGTCCGTACGTGGGTGGTTGAGCCCTCCCACTACTTGTCCTAAATGTGCAGCTTCTCTAATCTCACTTAATGCAATTGTTGAAATGAACCACCACAGGGAAATGAGCAACCTTGCATCTTAGCACAGCTAAGGCAAGCTCACGTTAGGTTTTCTTGATCAAAATCAGCACCTGTATCACTTGCAAAGTGCAGAATGTTGATTTTTGGTATAATGTGGTCTGTGAGAGACATTTGTGGACTAAACCCTGACCTGGCAGTGTGTTCTCATGGGCAAAAGGAGCTGTAGTTTTGAATTCCTCCCCATCAGATTACAGCTTGATCTGCAGCTGCAATTTAGGCTGGCTGAAGTTTTCAAATCATCTTGCAGATAGAGTGCATTGTGTCTGTCCGACAGGGAAGGAACAAAAGCATTCACCAGCTTATTTCATAATGCTCTGCTGTTTCAGCTCAGTCAGTTACTTGCACCAAAATCAACTTCTCCTACAGCAGTATTTCGCAGACTTGTGCTTCTCGGTGCTGTGGTTTGGGGTTTGGGGTTTTTTTGTAAATGTCAGTGTTACTCATGTAAAAAAATGCCTGCATCAAAGCAAATTTTAAACACCTAGAAAAATTCCTAAAATTCTGCTGTCCAAAGGCAGCTCTGCCAATGAAGTCCACAAATACATCTGATAAAAGCTTGCCTGTCTTTTGTCTATTAAATTGTCTGCCTGGATTGCTGCAGCTCATGCCTTCAGTTCCCTGTGTGACTTGTTCTGCTCCCTCTTTTCAGACTCACACAGCTATGATGTCTCCCCTCCTTTGTGGCCCTTCCCAAAACCTGTGTCCCCATCTGTTTACCTGGGAAAGCAGCACCACATGCTCATTCTGTAGCAGGTTTGGAGCTATGTCCATGCTGGCCAGTGGCCACCACTTGAAAACAGGGGAGAGCTCAATTTAGCCATGTTCAATGCAGGAAATGTTTATTTTCTTCTTATTTTTTTCTACCCAGACATGGAATTTCCATAACAGTTTTCATCGTGGATTATTAATTGCAGGTTCCATTCTATCTCTGCTTTGTCAAATTTGGTGAAAATTAGCCAGAAGGTTCAGAAGTTATCAAGGAAAGGAGGGGGGGAACAGATGGACAAAAGAGGAGTTGACAGACAGCATGATCTCATAATCCCCGCTGGCATAGGAATTCAGGCTAGAATTGAAATATTTTAGGTCAGAACATTGTGCACTTAAAATTCTCATTTTGAAAGAAAAAAGCCTCTAAAGAGAAAAAAATTTTCATCTGTTCCACCACTGATCAGCTCTTAGGGCAGAGATTAAACAACAGCCTTCTACAAACATATTGTCAACATTTCTGACAGCCCCTTCCCCACCCCACCTCAGACCCATGTGCTTCAACGTTTGCTTTTGCAGCTCCTTTTGCATCAAGATTGTTTTCCTCTGATTCATTTTTTTTATTGTGTTCAGCCAAAACATAATTAAGGCTTACCTTACCCTTTTTTTCCATTCTAGGAGCAGTTGTTTTGCATCTGTTTCCTAGAACTGGAGAGGCTGCTTAGATAGCACATTGCCTTTACAAGCCATTTTCTGGTGAATTCCAGCAGATTAAGGCATAAATATTTCTGGAAGGATGTCTGCAAGCTCTGCAGTATTCCATCCATACCATGTTGTGTTTGTTCCACTGCAAAATATGACATCATTGTGCCTGACACCTCCGAGAGGAGCTCTCGGTTCCCCGTGGTCAGAGGCTGAAACAAGCAGCCGAGGAGTGCAGTGCCACCACACAGGCATTGCAGCTGCCCGATCTGAACCCTCCCACTGGGATACATCTGTCAGGTGAAAAACTCAAAGTCATTGGCTTGTTACTGCTTTAGGATTTTGGTTTGGTTTTGGGGAAAAAATATCAACACAGAGGAGGCAAGGAAATAGGCTTTTAGCTGGTGAACTGTGACTGTGCAGAAGCTTTTTGATTTTGCATCATGCTGCACATCTGCTCACAGCAGCAGGATTGCAAAGTTCTGTGCTGCAGATTGTTGGAGCAACAATCACTCATTGGAAACACCCTGTCCTAAAATGTAATTCATTGCTTTAAGCAAATTTGTATTCTGGATTAAGCACAACTTTTGAAGTGCCATGTGAACTTTTATTATAACAAAGTCAGAAGACAGGAATTTGGCACCAGCCTGTTTTCTTTGCCAAGTGCATGTATCTTCTCTCCAGAGGAATGGTGGATTTCATCCTGAGACCTTGTATTCCCAGAAACGCAGGTCAGAGTGATTAGTTTCCTTCAGCTTTGTTGGATTCAGTACCATAAATATACGAGAGGCTTCTACGTGTTTGGGCTACCATTCCTAATGTATTTAAACATATAATGCTCAAAGGGATATTTTCTTTTTCCTAGAAAATTGTTTGTTTACTCTCCTGACCCTGTTTTGAATGAAAACCCCAATTTTCATCCTGATAGGCAAGGCAGGCTTCTGGATGTTTAGTATTAAATTTGAAACATCCATCATTACTGAAATAAGGAAACTTATTTTCCTTATAAACAAATTGTATGTTATGACAAATGTCATAAAAAAGCTGTACAGATCATAAACTGTACAAGATTTACAAAAATAGTGCCACCACATTTATAATATTTTTTTTACCCAATGCAATTCTTGTGCTGAGAAAACTAGTATTGTCACAAAGTACAGCACTGCTAAAATTTTATTATAGCTATTTTTTTCTGTTGGTGATTAATTTATACTAAGTTATTAAGTGCTAGGTTGTATTTTATGCTTATTTTGTGATAATGTTAATTTCAAAGAAAACTGTGATAGAAAAATTAGTTTACTATGCTTTGCACATGAGTATCTTATTCAGCAGCTCAGCTTATTCAAATCAAATATAAACATATCAACTAGTTACTGGCCGTGATTTCAACATAAAACTACTATTTCTGTATTTTTAAGATATCACTGTATTTAAGACCAACATGTGTGACAAGCTGAAACACAAACCAGGGGGTGCCACGCACTGCAGCTGAGAATAAACAATGTAATTCACAGAAGGGTTTCAGCTCTGTCCCTCCTCTCATCTCTCATCACTTAAAATGCTCATTTTTGTCTGGCTGCACATCACTTGTGATGTGACTTTCATATTTGACAAAATAAACATGCAGAACTTGTAAGCTGCCTTTTAATGCTTCTTTTTCCTTGTCTTGTACAGAGCTGAAATGATTTCAAGTATAATTACTTAGAACAGACACTAATGCATTTCAATTTGCACTTTGCAAACAGGTTAGTTTGTCTTCAGAAATGTAATAGTAAATACAGCACCCATGGTTAGAGACAAATAGGATTAATGACTGTTGGGGTTTCAATGGAGCAGTGTGTGTAAAAGAACCCTAAGTAGCACCCCAATCTTCATACCATGCTATTAATTTGAATTGCCAAAACTCAGTGAGCTCTTTATGAAATAGCTGACATGAAATAAGCTGACATGTAAAGATCTGCAGTATGTAAAGAACTACAAAGAGAAGAAACACTATGCACAAAAAACAAGTGATGAAAGTTTAAAAAAAACCTGAGTAACACAACACAAAGGTATAAAAAATTGTATTTATATTACGAGATAATGATACAACACAATACTCCGTGTGCTACAGAATGTAGCAAGCGCCATGTACGTGTGTACAAATGAATCTGTATAATACAGTAAAATGCATCTCACAGACTATGAACCATTCCTTTGGCTCTGGGACCCAGAGGCTCTGGCACAGAACCCACTTGCTAACACCTTTAGGTAACAATTTTACCAGTAAGCAGCAGAAGGCTCTCAGTCAGTGCTTCACCTGCACCAAAATTTCATCTGAAACATGCACACTGCACAGACCCTTCCAATGCCATAAATCCTGTGTAACCACAGTTTATGCCTCTCGTGCGAAATGAAAGAAAGGAACTCTGAACTTGGGACACCTTCACTCTGCTTTGCCAACAGGCAGGCCTCTGGCTGGCCATGCCTCCCCAGGAATCCTTTCCTGGGCTTGTTTACAATACTTCAGACAGAGACAACAGCCAAGGTGACCAAATGGTCTTTTCTGTTTCCTATATCCCCTGCATTTTAATTCTGGGTAGCTATGGAACACACTTGGATGTTTTCTTTACAGCTACCAATTAACAACAGTGCATTTAGGCAGTCACTTAAGCAAATTGGCTCATTTCATTGCTGGCAAAATTAATTTCTTTGTTTGCCCTATTAGTATTTGTAGGGAGTACAGCTCTTCCTTAAAGGGTTCCTAAAAGGCTTCAATTATTCTTCCATCAATTTTGGAAAGTGTAAGTTAATGGATTAAATATCAGCACTGTTACTGGCTCATACCACACACAACCAATGGCCTCTACCATTTAAAAAGAAATTAACAGGTTTATGAAAGAGTAATTTATTTTGAAGACATTCCTTTATCATCAGCATCATAAAATGAAATGTATGAAGTTAATATTACTTAATTAAAAGCTGTGATGATGTGGTTCTTTTCAAAAATGTGTTTCTTTCCACATGACTGATCTGCAAAGATGAAAAATTTCACCACTAATTACCAGTCTGCCGAAAAGTTGGTAAAAGTGTGAAATAATCACTTGTTCAGGAGCAGAGACTGTTTTAAGAACTTCCAGGAAAAGCAGAAGTACCTGCCCAGAGCATTTCTGCAGGCAGAGCCCACACTTGTAACTTTAGCTCTTTCTGTTGCCCAGTTCTCCTCTTTTGGCATTTTAAGTTCATCCACTGCAATGGGTTATGCAAAGTGTACAGCCAGATGCTCACAATACTGGTATTTATCACTGTAATTTATCTGTAGGTCAATGAGTAACATTTTTTCTACTTCTATTATTATATGCATGTGGTATAGTCGAACCCATACTCATCCATGTCAAAAATATAAAACCATTGAAGTCAGAATTTTAGTTCTGTAAGTTAGATCAAGTTAGATGTGTTAGATTTTTAGTTTTTTCCACTCCAAAACTTATACTAATAAATTAGAATTGAAACTATTCTATAAACACCACAGGGAAAACTGTCCTTATGGATTTTTGGGAGGCTTTTTATTTCTGTTTTATCCTGCTAAAACTCACTCTGAACCAAGTTTGTTCTTTGCAGAAGAAAATACAATAGAGGATGCAGTCTCTGGTTAATAATGTGTTGCAGAGCTTCTACTGCCAAACCTGCTCTTTTCAGAAGATAAATAAATCAGCTGCACTGAGCCTGGCAGGGTACAAGCTGGGCAGACAGAGGATGGATGTGAAGGAGGATCCTTCCTCAGAACTGCAGCGGGGAATATGCAGAAAGAACTAATAATTTTAGGCTGTTTTTTTGTGCCTCCCTCCGGTGATGCCAGCAAGCAGGCACAGAGCTGGAGGAAGCGCTAATCCAGGAGCAGTGCAGAGGCGTGCATCCTCCGACACCTGCGTGCTGCAAGGGAAAGCCCTTCCTTTCTTCTCCCCCAGGAAACAGGCCAAACCTCCACGTCTCCAGAAAAAGAACTTTGCCATGACTTCATCTCTCCAGAGCCCCTTCCACAGAGGAGGAGACCTAGCAGCCCTGTAATCCTGTCCCTACTCCTTTTCCGATGTGGTAACCGCGGAGGAAATGGATGAGCGGAGCAGCAGCACCTCCTGGCCCGCTAAAAGCGCGGTCATGACAACACGGCAGAGCTGCCACGGTGGTGGCAGCATTTCATCTTGCAGCAAACACTTCTGCTTTTTGCAGCCCTGCTGTGGGCACAGGTACACTTGCACACACACAAGTGTCTAGCTGAGGAAAAACAATAAAAATAACTCTGTTTGGTGTGCCAAGGTGCTGTGGCCGCAGGCAGTGCTGCATTGGCTGCTCAGCAGAACCTGAAGGAATGTCACAGCCCCGAGTGTCCCCACGGGACTGCAGCTCTGCTGGGGGGACAGCCCCAAACCTCACCCTAGGAACTGCTGTGCCATTGCCTCTAACGGGGCCCTGCTGTCCAGGGGCTGTGCCTGAAAATTCCACCTTAAATTGGGCTCTGCTTGAGGGAGAATGACACAGGCAGTATGGTGTCATTTTTCTTTACCAGCGTAATAGCTCCCAGCTGTAATAACTGAAAAAGTAAAAACAAATAAACCCTTTTTATTTCCACTCAAGATTATTCGAGTAATTTTTATTGAAAATATAAGATCTACAAAGCCATGGATACCCAGCGTGGAAGAACTCATTAAGTTAGCACATTCATCTTTAAAAGGAAAATTTCAGGTTGACCTAAGGTACAATAATATTCAATTTAAAGTCTCGGTTTTCCTTCTGTAAGTTTCAAATCTCTTTTCATTAGGAGGTTCTGTGCAAGAGCTGCTTGTCATGAAAGGAAACACTTTACAATCCATGAATGTGTTCATTATATAATAAATGAACAGCAACAATATACTAGCCTCTTTTTTTTTTTTTCCTGTTAACAGTCGTGTGTTAAAGTAAACTCTTATTTTTTTTTTCCATGATTTGGAAATTAGTTACATATGCACCAAAGGAGCTAGTAATTTCTGCTGCTTGTCAGCTACACACAATGAGTATATTGCTGTGTGCTCTCCCCAACAATGAGGATTTTAGTAATATGCAAGGTGTATAGAACGTAATACCAAAACCTGCATCACAGAAAAGGTTAATTGTTTTCTTATTCAGCTGCCAGAGTTGATAACCTTAGGCCCCTCCCCAGAGCCAAAGTAGGGGGTGGCCATCCATTAGGTTATGTAAATTAAATGTATACGTTTCCTTGTTGGCAAGTTCCAAGCAGTAAGCGAGAGTGCAAACAAGGATCTGTAAGCTGCCACAAAATGTATTCATATTTCTACTCCGTGTTGTAAGAGCCAAAGGGAGGACACATATGTCAGATGTTGAAAGAACAACTGAACCTTTGCTTTTGATCATCATGGTCAGTCTGTCATGAGGTCTTGTATCTGAATGCTAAAAATGGCACCACACTTGGACATCCCATAGCCTTACACAGTACGTTTGTGTTTCCCAAGCCACTGAGCGCTGGTCTCACAGAGACCCTGACTTTATAAGCTAACAAAAAATAGATTTGGGTGCTGAAGAATCCAAGGGAGGGCTCATACAAAGACAATTAACCCTCGCACCAAAACCTAATTCCATGATTTTACTTAAAGCCACACTGAATCAGTTGTGAGAGGGTGAAGATATAAATACACCTCTCTGCTTCATCCGTAAGAAGGTGGACAACTGACCATTTGAACAGACGGTCTTGAAACAAAGCTTAGTCATCCTTTAAACAATGAAAAGGAGAGGCATACATAAATGGTCACCAAGGCACAATATGACAAAGGTGAAGAGTCCCTGAGACTCTGGTCTGGGTCTGTACCATTCCCCTCCTTATACAAGTAAATGAGAACATTTAGGAAAATATAATACAAAATCTCTTACAGGAAATATAGACTACACTTGCTAAAATCACTTCCCTAAAAGTGTTTATAGCTTTTTTCTTTTTTTTTTTTTTTTCAATTTTTTTCTTTTTTTTTCTTCTTTTTTTAAATTTTTTTTTAAAAGACCTTCTTTAAACAGATAATGCAAAGACTGGTCCATTTTTTTCTTACCCGGCAAGCCAAGCTCTAATGACTTCACTAAGCGGAAGTTGTATTAAAATACATCTTCATAGTATTGCTACAATTTGGGTAAATATGTTCTGAACAGCTTGATGAGTACTAAATAAACTTTGCTGTTTTACAGCATACATTTTAATTTTTTTGCACTTTTTAAAGAATAGAAAATGCAATTATAGTGTGCAAAAGAAAAAAAATAATCTTCTAGCTGAATACTGTATTTTTAAGCCATGCCTTCCATAAAAATGTATTGACATGTGTAAATAGAAGAAAAGAAAAAAAATACAAGCAAACAGAGATTTCATTTCCTTGCAAGGAAAGATTAACTAGCACAAACTGGATCACTTGGAGTTCTGTATTCTTCAGAGAAAGAAATGAAAACAACAACCCATAAAACCACTGAAATGCTTCAAATGTCATCCATTCCATGGTAACAGGTCAAAACTGCCATGTTGCTTTCTACTGCTCCCGTTAACATGGACAGGATGATTTGCTGCTGGTTGGATATTGAATACAAAAAGCAAAAGAAAGTTGAGATCATCCCACATGAAGTCATTATTAGAGCTGGCTTTTCCCCCGTTTTGAAGTACAGTAGTGACTTGTAAGTACGACCTTTTCTAAAGATCATCTGAGATTTGAAGATTTATCTGCCTGCTTCACCCAAACAACAACTGCTGAAAGAATTTACTCTATGGAACCCACTAGACAGCATTCAAAATGTTTTGGGTTTGGGTTTTTTAATGAAAAAATACCACAAAAAAGTAGTTTTAGGTTTTTGTATCTCTGAATCACTATACATTGTAGATTTCATTTATTCTTCCATGTTTGAAAATGGTTTCTGCAAAATCAAAATAAACTGTCAAACTCCCTTACGTCATGCTTCCAACAGTTTGAATTTAATACTTCTTGAATGGAACGACATAATTTATTTCCTTTAATTTGCAGGATGGCTACATCAAGCTAGCTTTAAGTCACAACTGTACCTAACCACAGTTCTCTGCAGCAAACCCATGATTTACAATATCTAATATTGTGGTTACAGTGCAGGGAACCGTGGGTAAGAAACCTCCATGTCAGAGTATTGTGGGTGGGGTTTCCCGGAAGAGTGGCAGTTGACACCTCTGGAATATTCGTATATAAGTGCTTCAGTCAGATGGTCCTGAGTCGAGCGGCTCACTCAGGCACTATGAGAGCCTGGCATTCAGTCTGCGGGAATGTGTGTAACCTCCGTCACTCGAACCGCTCTGCAAACTGTAGTGGTCTTCAGCATCACTGGCACTTCCAATACTGTCCATTTCACCTGGAGTAAACTCCATTCCTTCAATGTCTACTTCTAAAGAAAACATAAGAAGGCACATTTTCAGAAAGCTGTAGCAACTGGTTATGGGCCAGTGTCAATCAACATCCAGGTGAAACCTGAATCACACTTCAGTTTCAATAATTTAAAAAAAAAAAAAGACCTGGCACAGTAATTCCTGAGGAAAGGATCATCTTGTCCAGCTGAGAATTAAAATCCCTTCTGTCCTCAGCCACATAAATATACTGCATGACATCAATACCAAATGCTTTCCCAGCACTGTTCCAACCTGCACACAGACACTGATTTAGAAAAAAGCTGGCCCTCAGAGGCTGCAGCACTGTCCATGGTAATTCCAGCCATGCAGGTGTTGGCTGGTCATGGAGTGACACCTGTCCCCAAGACCGACCACTGCCCCTCGGGCCCTGAAACAGCCAGCCTGGGTGACTGCTCTGCACAGAAAAACTTCCAAATGGAAAAATAAGAAATGGCAGCAGCCAGCTTGACAAGCTGTCTTAAAAGAGAACCAAATGCAGAGAACCCTTGGTGATCGTTGCACAGAAAATGTTTTAAAATTTCACAGTAAATGATGTGGAAATAACTTATTCACACAAATGAATTAAGCCAAATAAGATTTCTTTTCCATGAGAAAATATTATGCCAGCCTTACCAATAATTACACTAAAAAAATCAAAACATTAAATGGTAATTGTTAAAAAAACTGGCAAAAACATATGCAGGATAAATAGCTTCAAAACTGATTAGGAAAAAGACCCTTTTTCAAAGAACGTGAAAAAGATGCCTTAATTTTTTACTCTTCAAAGCGCATTATGGAATAATTTTGTCTGGGTTTTGTTGAAAGCTTGATTTTCGTTCTAAACAACATTTCCTTGTTTCCCTGCTTCCCTTTTGCTTGCTGCTCCTTTGGGAAGCCGTGGCTCAGTTACCTTGTTCAGAGTCAGTGGATATTGTTGATCCCATGCTGTCAGTGCGGATTCGCTCCATGCCCTGCACGGAAAGCTGCTCCAGCCTGCGCTTGAGGTAGCGGTGCTCCCGCTGTAATTGTTCTTTAATATTTAGAGCTTTTCGGTCCTGCTCTTCCAATTTCTTAAAAGGGAGAGAAACACAGTAAGCTGACAGTTTGTACCCATGTCAAAGCATAAGTAACTTAAGGTCTGCTCGTAAACAGTAATTTGAAAGAAATTTAAATATTTTAATTAATTCACGTAAAGTTAAAATTAAATTTAGAAGTTCAGTTTTTTAGTCGGCATTCTGTAGGGGTCAGTACAATTTTAGCAGGCTGAATTTGTTTCATAATAAGATATATGGTTACAGGGGAAAAAAATCAATTTAAAAAATCCCTGAGACTGTCTTGCCACTAGCAGACATCGCTTGACAAAGACCATATTAATGTTGCCTTGGCTGTGGGGAATATTTAAATCATTTTATCAGGTGAAACCGGCATCATCTTTGATAACTCGAGCACAGCTCAGGTTTCAGTGAGAACGTAACTCCTCTTTAGATGAGTCTCTTATTTCACCTATCACCATAAAGGAACCATCGTGAGCCTCTGAATGTTCTCCCTCCTACTGCAGGCCATGGAAAATTTTAGCATTTAAAAAGCTTCATTAACAAAAAGCAGCATTAATAATATATAGAAGGAGGAATTTACTAACAATTCTCTTTATTCTTGCTTTTTTTCCTAGAACTTCTGCAGAGCAGGTTTGCTAGTTCTGTGATATCACCTACAAAGTCGGTAGTATTAATCCAGAATTTCTCAGCAAACACCCTGTGAAAGGATCCTTCACATATCTACCTAAAATCTCTCCTCTTACAGAATAAAAGCAGATATTAATTTTGCAAATAAAAAGAATACTTCACACCTGGTAAAATGTGCTGCATGCACTGTTGGTCCAAATGCAGAAACAGGAATAAAGTATCTTTTTGTATTTGAACTGAGCCCTCTTCCAAATCACTGGTAGCCATTTAAAAAAACTGACTACATAATTAGGGAAAAAATTGTAAGAGTATGATGGAATTAAAAGCATGAAGGATACACAAATCAAAACACCTATTAGTATTTTAAAAATTATCTCTATGATGCAGTAAATTACAGGTCGTAGCAGTACAAGCACTTGTAAGAGTGAGCAGATTTCCCTGTGAGCTGTGTTTACACCATCACTGAGATTTAGGAGATGTGCAGGGAGTGAATACAGCTGCTGAAGATTCCTCCCTGCCATCTGAATGAACCTGGGCTTGGTTTTTCTGAGGCGAGCAGGCTGGGACAGTGCACAGCAAACCACAAGCAAAATCCTTTCAGAGATTTTGCTGTTCCCATGCAAGCCTGAAATAAAAGTGTTTGAAAAAATAATCTGGAACAGGGCAGTTTCCTGGCTCAGGGAAATCTGCCTTCTTCCACCTCATTTTAAGCCTCCTCCCAGGCAATGCACTCTGTAGATACTCATCATAGGTGGATACACAGCATTATAATAGGAAAAGGGGTTGGTACATCCATGTACACAACAAACCAAATGTGCCCAATTGATCAGACTTCCTTTTCCTGTATTTTCCTGGCTGCAATCCCAAACTCTTAACAACTATTTTAGGAAAGAACTGAGTGATTCATATCCAGGAGACTCAAAACTGTCCAATCTTTCAGAGCAGATTTCAATATACGGGGGGCGTGCGTGTGTGAGAAGTTCAGAACTAATGACTGTGTTTGAAATGCCAGCCGGGCACGGGCAGGCTCTGGCAGGGAGCTGACCTGACAAAGGGGAGCAATAAATGCTAACCCAGATAGGGCAGGCTCAGTTAAAATCTTAAAAACAAAGTTAAACTTCAGTCTCGGTTTTCAGAAAACGAGTACTTGGTGCTGTGCAAGGCTGATCTGGAAGGAATCTGTTCCCAGCTTTTTTTATCAGCAGCTGAAATGGTAACTGCAGGGCTAATCTCGCACACTCGCCGCTTGTAAAAACAGTTTTTCAATTTGTATGCATAAGCCCGTGATAGGGGGGCAGCCCAAGACAAAAACCACATGCAGTGCCTTTCATGCATGTTAGCCTGAATTATAAACAAGAGGCCAAAATCTCAAATGGTAAAAACAGGGGTTGCCCAGCTGGAGTAAATGTGCTTAGAAGTGCTGAAAAAGTAGCTCTGTAAACTTGTTCACAAGAATTGTTTTGCTTAAATTAATCTATAATTCTTCATATGAATCACATCTATTTCTGTAACTGCAGTGAATCTTAAAGCTCTGTATTAGCAGGCTGTTCTCCAAAATATTCCAAGATTACTGGCACTGTTCAGTTTTGCCTGACACTTTTCTTGACCTGTTTCCCTGTAACACTGAAAAAATGCCAGATGAGTAATTATAGTCCTGGACACAGCAGCAGAAACCTGTTCTTTAACTTTTACATTTGAATACCTCTTTGTCTTATTTCTGCATGTAACCCTGTTCCCTGAAAACAATGACAGCAAAAATGGGAGTGAAGGTGTCTTTGGAGAGAGAAGGCCTGAGGAATAATTTCCTTTGAATTACCTGTGCAAATGTAGAACCTGCACTGCTGCTGGATCACAGGTGAGATTTGAGGCTGGTTTTTGTTTTAAACTTGTAACAGGGGCAGCAGCAACTAACAGGAGATCACATTTCATTTTTTGTTTCATTTACACAATAATCTGGTCAACAAAATGTTGATGGGGATAAGGCTCACTAATAGAAACGATCTTTTTGATTCCACTAGGTTTTTTTCATTATGAATGCATCTGGCTTTTTACATTTAAAATAATGCAGTACAATGCTACTTTGCTCAGATCTTAAAAAATAAATATATTAATCAACGAACAGCTTTGACAGATACTTTTTAAAATTATAGTGTAAATCATTAAATACACTTGTTAGTAACTAAGCAGAAACCACTGTTTTATATATCTGAGATGCTAAATTGCAAAACACTAAACTTTGACACTGTGACTGAAATCCCTGCAAGTAATAAAGGCCAATAAATCCAGAACATTGGACATATGGATATGGACGTTGTGTGAAAATTTGCCTCCTCTCTATGGATACACATTCTGGAAGATTCTCCCTTGAAAGAAATAAAAACATGGAGGAATGTTTTTACCTTGATATGCATCTTAGCTCTTTTCAACAGACTTAGAGTGGTGTGTCTGGTGCTGTCCGGCCCGAGAGGCACAAGCTGTTTGAGCTGTTCCAAATATAGCCGGAGTTTAGCGCGCCTGCAATCATGAAAAACGAAGAGCGTTGTAGTGGAGTCGCACCCGAGCAGAATATCCTATATGCAAACACCATCTGTTTGCAGGATCTCTGTGCACAACTCGAGTCAACGGTGGCTTCCTTTCCCCTCCCTTTGGCAAAGTTTCAGCCTGAAAGGTCACTGGAAACGCAGTAATGCTGCTTGGCACGCTCACACGGGAGGCTCGTACCTGTGTTTCAAAGCCTGGTCAGTCCCGTCTTAACCAACGGGGAATAAACTCAGACATGTGAGACAGCCAGGCAAGGCTGCACACTCAACCTGTGGCTGGGTAAGGAAAAAACCTGGGATTTTGCTCCAGTGCAGTGATTTCTGCAGGCACAGAGCTGTGGGCAGCTGCAGACCCTGATCCCCCTCTCCCCATTCTGATCCCTGCCTGCTGCAATAGGACACACTCCAGCTATGCAAGCCAAGGGCATCCAGGCAGCTCTTCACAGCTCAGAGCTGTTTCCAGCCATGGTTAATCAATGTATTTTAACAGGGAGGTCCTGATGCTCCCTTCTACAGGCTCACAGTCCCCCCAGAAGGAGACATTCTTCCTCTCACTGTACAACGTTTGTTATAAACACACAAGAAAAAACACTTCCAGCCATATTCCCCAACAACAGGGTCCTGCTTTCTCTGTTACTCCCTTGCAATTATCACTATTGCTGCTCTCAACAATCTCTCCAGTGCTACTGTCATTAATCTATCAGTAAAAAGAAGATGAACCAAGTACTATTTCCACAAATGTTTTCCAAATTAGAAAGCAGTTGGCAATACAACAGGCCATGAAACAGTTGCTTGACCTATCCAAAACAAGGCAGTGGCTAACCAAAGAATCACGTGCAAGTTACATCCTAAAGAAAATCTCTCCTGGTTTTAGTTCACAGCCCTTGAACAGGAATCCACATGGCTCTGAAATGAGATAGAAATGGATGTGGAAGTGCTTCCACGAGTTCTCCTATTCTCCTTTCTGCCAGCCTGTTACAGGCTGAGCAAAGCCATGACCTGGCTCTCCCAGCCATAAGAATAACTGAAGCAGTTCACAAGTGTGAGGTGAATAATCATCTTTTTCAAGTTTGCTTGATGCTGCATGAAGGAAACAAACACTGCAGGGAATTCAACACTTCTGGTCGAGAACAAACTTTTTTTTTTTTGAACAATGAGTTCAGGACCACAGTCCAGCATCAGTGTTTGAAATGCAGCTGAAGAGGATTTAATATGTACCAAATGAGAAATTACACATGTAATTGGAATGATTGGTGCAATGTGAAAACAACCTGAGAATTAATGGTGAAAATACACAAAGCAAAATAGAATCTAATACAGAACAGTTATGACTACATACTCACACATTAAGTTCTGTCTCCCTATAAATCAGCGGTGTACTAGGTAAGAAATCACAAAGCATTTCCATAAATTTTTTCATTTTTTTCTTCAAGCCACTTAGGTGAAAAGGATTTTTGGTGAAAACGTGATTCACAAGAGAAAACTGATGACAGACTTTTTGTTGAAGCCTGGGGTTTGTTTTTAAATACAAGGCTCTAAACTTAAGTATCCTAATGCTTTTATTTAAACAACACCAACAAAGACTGGCCTAAGTACTCACAAAAACAGCCCCATCAGATCCCCTGAGGCTGCTACCTAAACTGGAATATTGGTCTTAAAAACAGTGAAATACCCAAATTAGGGACTACTGGTATTTATACAGAAAATCTTAATGAGGTAAATTTGTATTTCTGTGTCTGTAATCTCTAACAACTACCTGGCTGGATTTGTGTTTTAAATACAAAAACTTGCACCAGGGATTAAATTCAAATAATCATTTTGTTTTCTAAATGGTCTCTGAACCTACACACGAGTCTGCATCACTCAGCCCAACCTGGATGCAACTGCATTTAGACTGATGACAAGAAAGTGGGGACTGAAGATGAAGGACGATATGGGAAGGAAGAGGAGAAGGAGAGTGCCAAATAGTAAAGAGAGAGGTAAACACCTTGAAATGGAATGATCAATATATTGGGAGTAATTAAAAGTCTGATAAGGAACATACAGAGCTGTTGAGCTGAGATTTACTTAGTATTAATTCTGGAAAATATTAATGAATCCAGATTACATACTAAACTTATCTGCCTCTTGCTATTTGAAGAAAGTCTGCTTACCACAGCGAGAAGAAAGTGAGGCTTTAGTGCACTTCCTTGCCATCAACTGGGAAGTTCACAGAAATACCACCAAGGTTCAGGGGCATGGCTGTGTGCCTTTTTAAAGCACAAACTCTTTTATGTTACCTGCCAGCCCAGTAGAGCAGGACTTTACAGGAAGAACATGGGACTGAATCTAAGAGTATTTTAAGTGACCAGTAAAAAAATTAAAAGAGCTGAATATTAACAAAACTGCTTTAAGGCCTTTTCAGCACTACCAACTGATATTGATAGCAGTAAATGTAATAAACACATTTGCTGAAAGACCTCCTCTAACCTCAGCTTTTTTTTTCTTAAAAGGATTTTTTCTTTCACCTAATTATTCAGCACCTATGAACTCATTACAGATTTTAAAGCATAAGCTTTACATAGATCTTTACATAAATGCAGACATGTTTATGTGACTGATTTGTATATTATAATCAATGGCATAGATTGTGAATGTACAAAAATAACCCCAGCCCACCACAACTCCCCTGGCACTGGAGTAAATATCCCCACATTTTTCATCTTGCACATCTTAGAAAAAACTGTAAGACTGTAAGAAAACATTTCAGGCATGTTACGTTAACAGATCACACCAGCAGGAACAAGGGACTCAAACTTCACAGCAGATAAGTTGTCTCGTACAGACTCTGCCAGCACTAATTTCTCTCTTTTTCTGCAGGGACCTGACAGCTTTTGCTTTTCCTTGGCTGCCTGTGACCACAGGAGGAGGGAAAGGCACTTACAGAGGTAATCACAGCCAGGGCTGCTTTGTGTTTTGCAGCTCACGCCTTAAATTCCACCTAAAAAAATAACAAAAAGAAAGGAAAGAAAAAAAAAAGCAGCCTGGTGTCAGAGCAACAGGGGAACAGTCTGTGCATGAGACGTGGTTGAAGGTGGGTAATTACACTCTGTTCCAACACCTCTGCCCACACCCAGTGTGGTATCAGGCCTGGACACCAGAGCTAACAGCAGAGGGCACGTTCCTCACCCCCGGTGGATGCACAGAAATATCCCCTTCATCACTGCCACTGATTTCATCTGGGAGGGTAGGGATCTAAAAAATGCCATCCAAAATCCAAATGAAGCCTGCACCCTCTGTTTTGGGTGTAGGCCCACATATGGAGAGGTGCATGGGTGCCCAGTCTGATTGATCACGTTGTCCTTTGTGCCAGATGATAAAGGGGTTTCAGATGTTCAAGACCCCAGTGTTTCTCCATAAGCAAGTTCCCAGCAGGGTCCTCTGGGTCTGCTTGACAGCTCTTCCAGTGCTTGATAAGGCCAGGCTGGTCAGCATTCCAGGGCAGTGGCCATGTCTAGCAGTGATGTCTAGATGTGATTCCTGACGTTCACATAAAGGACAAAGCCACCTGCTGACAACTGACCCAAAGGCTGCCAGCTGGAATTGCCTTCAGCTGGGTTTGAATCCATGTAAGCCATGATGGGCAATAGAGGCAGGGCTTTCAGAGCCCATGGCAGAATGGACCCTGGAGGCCCACAGCATGCAGGGACAAAGCAGCACGGAGGTGGTATTAAGCATTTTCCTATAGGACAAGGACATCCACCAGAAGACCATCACAGGAAGACCACTCACTAACTTTAGTCCTTGGAGACTCCAGTTTGCTCAAGTGTTTGGCTATTAAAAGGCAGGTTCACCACTTCTCAAAGAAAGGGTAGCCATACAAATGTATATTAAGATCTTTGACATCTTTGACCCTAATCAATTTCGAAATTGAGTCTTTTCAATAATAATCAATAAGCTTTGCTGCAGAAATTCCAGATGGAAATCCAAGCAGCACACCAAGAAATGGAATACTAAGATGCAGGGAAAAAAAAAAAAAGAAAGAAACAAGAAAGTCCATTGTTCACCCTGGATAATCTTCATTCCAAGGAAATTGCAACAACTCCAAGAAATTCCTACAGCTACTTGACAGGCGGTTGCAATGGGAACAAAATACTTCTCTGTAGGGCTAAATAATACAACAAAAGGCAATGGCTGTAAATTCAGAATTCAGAGGTTCAGGAAGGACATTGGGAATCAAATTTTTTCTTGGGGCAGTGGTGCACAACCAGAATAGGTTGCCCAGAAAGGCAGTCCTTGGAGGTTCTTAAAGATTTACCCAGACAAAGCCATAAACAGACACATATTCATATCCATGAACATGTAAATCCAAGATTGCCTGTAACCCTTCAGCATTTGACTCCCAAGATTGCTCCCATTCATGTACCAGCAAAACACAGCTGTGTGGCTTAAGCCTGTGCCACTCTGACAAAATGCTGGTAAGGTTTGTGGAATGACCTGATCCACTGCAGCCTTTCCACAGGGGCTCCCCAGGGCTTTTTCAGGTCCAGCACAGCAGAGAGAAATGGCCTGCAGCCAGTCAGACAGCAGACAGGTGTTCAAGCAGTGGTTGCACAGGATTTTTGACAGCAGCAAAGGTGTGTTTCCTAAACCATTTAAGTATAAATCCACAGGCTTTACTTAGAGGCCACTGAGCTGCACAAAGGCAGCTGCAAAGGCAAGGTGCATATCCCAAATAAGCTGCTCAGTCCTCAGCATGGCATGCCTCAGCCAGGCCCTGGTGACATTAAATGGCCACAGACACTCATGATGCAGGGTGACAGCACTGAGTTCCTGTGAAATGTGTGCCTGTCCATCCTGCCACCCCTGCTGGGCACTCCCTGCAGACAAGCTTCCAACAGCCCTCCACGTGTTTATGGGGTGGGCATTTCCTGGAAGCTGCATCCAAAGACAAACAGTTCCCACTGCTGGCATCGTGTTCCTGACTGCCAGAGGTCACTTGCTGAAAGTGTCAGAAGGGCCATGCTCATCTGTTTCTGAACAGTTGTGAGCAAGAGCATAAAACTCACTACAGAGAAGTCAAATTCACAACAAGTGTTCACCTTGCACATCCTCCAGGTCTCATTCCACAGCCCCCACAAGAATGCACAAGAATGACTCTCACATGTACCCGTTCTCTGCTGACCCAGAGCTGGCTGTAGAAAGGAAGGAGCAACTTTCCAAATCAGCAGTTTGCCATCCTGTGGGAAGTCCCAGAACAGTTCTGTCTGGTCCACACCTGCTCCCTGCTACTAGCAGATTGCCCAGTCTGGCAATGGAGCTGTCCTGGTCATACTGGCATCTTAGACATGCAGCATCTCCAGCTGATGGGCAGCAAGGATTTGGAAGGTTAGGAAATGGCCCAAAAGCCACTAAGTGTCTGTATTCCCACTCTGAATTTCCCTTCACGCTGGCTCCAGCAGAAGTTGGCTGGGTTAGACATCAAGATGTTGCTTCCAAGTGCACAGCACATCATCCCTCCCACCACAGTGCACCACTGAAGCAGGCATGAAACGATGCTGGCCTCAGAAGCAGGCCCTAACTGTGCTTTCTGTAGGGTACCTCAGTGCTAAAAACACTTGTGGGACTGAACTTGAGTCTGTGTTTCAGATGTCCCAATTTTACCCCACTAACTAGCTCTGTGTACGGGAGGTTGACACACTCTCAAATCAACAAAATATTTGTTTGGTGCTCTTCTGAAAAGGACTCTACAGATCAAACTCAAGCAGTGCAATCACTACAAGCTACACCAGTGAGAATAACTGATAGATTTGAAATAGATGTAAAAATTAAAAATTCAACATTTCTGTATATTAACCATTTTGGTCCAAAACCCAGACACCATCAGACCCTATGACAAGACAAGTACAAACATAAAAACTAAACCCCAACTTCAAAGAATAGAAATGTATTTGAAATTAATCTAGAAGGCACATTATTACAAACTGGACAGAGTTATCTAAGCATTTCAGATGCTTTCTCTAATGTTTCACATTTTTTCCACATTCAAACCTATCGTGGTGCTGTGCAATGAAGTTAATACACAAAGGTTTAAATATAGAGCAGTTACTAAATTTTTCATTGTTGCATAATGACTATGTAATCTGGCTTAATAATGTGCATAGGTTAGTCAGAGAAGAATCTCTGCACCAAAAATTCACTTCTGGAGTCAAATGTTATCCAGATACACTGGACAAACCAAAACAGTCTGGCCTGAGCCCACAACTTTGGGTCAGAGATACCAGCAGTGAACTAATGGTTGTGTTTCCTCCTTAAAGCAAGGTGATTTTATCTCCCTGCCAGACATGAAATTCAGCATAAAATACAGAAGTGAGCTAACTGCAATTGTAAGGCAGTCATGTTTTTTACAGGAAGACTCTTCACAGGTTTATTTATGAAATGCAAATACCTGTGTACAGGGAGCACTCGAGTTTTAGACAGAATCAGCGAAGAGAAGCTCAGGATGCTTTGTGACATGCACTGGGTCAGGATGAACACAGACAGCATCATTACTCATAAGCATCATTATTTCATCATTATTTCAAAGTTTTTTTAAAAATGCAGAAATGCAACAGTACAAACTTTCCCGGTGTGCCTTCAGGGTTCACCTGCCACCAAGGTAAAACGAGGGCGAGAAACTCTGCCTGCCTTCTGATACCAGCTTCAATCCCTTCTTACTGGAGCTTGACACAACAAGGCAACATCTTTTAAGGGCTGCAGCTCTTCTTATTCTGTGCACAGTCACGCTCTAAAATGGTGACAGAATTTTGCTGCAAATTGTTTTAACGGTACTGAAAATTTAATATGTTCATATTATTTTGTGTAGTCCTGGATATCATGGCCACATATGTGATGTTGATAATCATATAATTATATACCCAACTATGCTTAGTAGAAGCTGGGACTCAAGCATACTTGCCTCGCTCCTCTTTAAGCTAACACTTTTATTAAAGTGTCAGGAATTACATATTTACAGCTCTATGAGACTTTTTATAACCTACCAAAGATGACTGTGTACTAATTAAAACACTTTTGTTTACAAAGGCATTTAAAGAGATTATTTGTAAGCTTCCATCTTATGAAATCATAGAAATTCAATCAGATAAATGGTTCTAAAGAAACCTATTTATTAATGGTCCAGACAGTATTTAGCATACTTCCAGCAAAATATTAAACATAATGAAAGACAACAACCCTCCACTGCAATAAAAAAAAAATCCTGTTTCTTTCAGATTTACTTCACTTAGAAACACTTTTAATACTTTCTCCTCTACAAAGGATACCTCAAAAGTTTTCTAAAGGATGATCTAGCTCACATTTGAGCTGCACAATCTATTTCAACCACACAACAAATATGTTTTAGTGAAAAGGAAAGAAAACCTCTTAGTATTAAAGCACTGTACCATAGCAAGGCACCCAGTGTGCAGATTGCTCCGAGATGTGTGAAAAGCTTGCTCACAGCTGAGTGCCTTGGAGTCAAACCCAGAAAATGCAGTCTTGCTCTTACAGCAAACCTCCTGGCTTTTTATTATCCAAGGAAAGGTAAACCAAACATTGGTGTTGTGCAGTAAGCTGGGGGTCTTTTTCATGTTAAAAACAAATGCCTGAAGTTTGTGTGCTGGTGAAGATTCATCCAAGGCACTTTTTGTCCATATCTAACACCTCATAGGGCCTCTGCAACTAAATTCAGCAGTAAAGCCCACATGGAAACTAACAGGCAGGAAGAGCAGCGAGTGCCTAATTGCAGTGATTGTTAGTGAATTAAATGCAACAGCCCTACAATCAGTGCAACTGCCTGCTTTATTTACTGTGGTATTAACTGGGAGTTCCATCCTCAATATGCATTTCCAGCATGCTGAATACTTGTGTGCATCTGCTCTGCTAAATTGAAAGCAGCCACATCACTTCAGCAGCCAAGTGGTCTGGGGGTACCTTGGAAGTGTCCAAACATGGGATAACAACTGCTGCAAGTGCCTCTTACCAACAAGCTTACAGAGTGTTTGTGCTGCTCTGGAGTTATCTGCAAGATTTCATGTGAATACTGGTCAGCAACGTTTGGTGCTGCTCCTAATCCTAAGGAAATAGAAGAAAAACCTCTGCTGCCTGCTAACACAGCCTATGATTTCCATGTTTTGCGCATTGTATCACTCTGAAAAGTGTTTTAGTTCTCTCATGCTATATCTAAATGCACACTACAGCAGTTCCAGTGCATTTTATTTACCTTCCCTTAGTGCCACTTCAGCCCACTGAGTCCAAACTCCACACTTGACCTTTACTTTTTCACCTTCCAAAAGATGTCACTTGTTCACGGTCTAGAACATATACATGGATCCAGAATTGCTCCTGTACCTTTCAGTACACATAACTTAATGGAAGCACATGCAGTGCCACAAAGGCAAGCAATTTTGGCCACAAATGCATGCACTTGGCAGCAGTGCACAGAAAGCTCTCTGGGATGAAAACTGGGGACAGGTGAAGAGTGGCTGGTCTGTGAGAGGGAAGCTGCTGCGTCCTAAAAGAGGGAATACCTGTGGCAGACCTTGCTGCCCTTGTTGCTTCCTTTATCTCTCCTCCGTTACTCTTCCCTCCAGTAGCTCCTTGCTGAATGCAGTGATAATTGCCTGTCCTAAATTACAAGTATTGGGCTACATCAACATTTCCTCATCTCTCAAAATGCCCACGAGGAGACTTTGATGCACTTTATGCTCTGGTTCCCACCAGAAGGTGATCTGTGGTTATCCATGTGCTGCCATAAGCCAGGGACATCAGCTAAGACAGGCAAATGACAGCAGCTCCCGAGGCTTGCTTTGGGCTGGCATGACCCTGCAAAGCAATGTGGACAACACCACACGAGAGACCTGAGCGGAGCCTCAGCAGCTGGTGGCTGGCCAGACTGCCCACGGGCTGTCCCTTCAGGAATGTACCAGCAGCAGATGCAGACAGACCGATGAGTGTCCCAGAGTCACAGCTGACTTTGGCCAGCAGGAGAAATAAAAGCCCTGTGGCACAGCTCCTGCCTGTTGCTGTGCTGCTCCTCAACCTTCTCCCACTCGAGCTCGCTGCCTGTGAAGTGAGCACGAGCTGTCAGAGGCGTGCGAGGTGTGACAGGGATGTGTCACACGACGGTGCACGCTCACCCACGTCCCCGCGCCGCCCGCAGAGCGAGCCAGCAGCACAGGAGCCAGCACAGGAACGCCTGGCCAAGGCAAGGCACACACAGCACCACGTCAGCAAGGACTGCAGGGCAGGGGGAACACCAGCAGCTCTGACTTGTATGGGCTTTACCCAGGGGGAGCCACAGCCTTAGGCTCTGCAGTACTCAGAGCTGCAGGACCATCATCTGACCACTCTCCCCTCCTTGTTTTTTTCTAGACTCCTTCCTGTAGGCAGGCTTTTCCTCACAGCTTTCCCCATGCTTCAGCCATCCCACTGTCTTCAGCTGCTCTTATTTGAAGAGCAGCCATGAAAGGTTTAAAAGCCCTTCATTGTCTTGGGTCTCGGCAATAACTAACAGCAACACACAGAATTCTGAGATGTTCTTCATGGGAAATGTCAACAGGAATTTACAAGCTATACAGGGATTTTCAAAAGCATCACAAGCAAAAGTAATGGCAGCTGGATATCATTTGTCTTTCCTGGATAGTGTCCATCATAAATTTACATGCATGATATTCTACATCCTTTGACCATAGGCAATAAATCTCTGACCTTGCAAAAATCTGAGGCAACAGAAATCAAACATTATGCAAACAACTGAAACCCACTGCAGTATGTTTTTGCCC
The DNA here is from genome assembly GCF_021018805.1 of Prinia subflava. Classification (NCBI taxonomy): domain Eukaryota; kingdom Metazoa; phylum Chordata; class Aves; order Passeriformes; family Cisticolidae; genus Prinia; species Prinia subflava. The sequence goes on from NC_086253.1 coordinate 8,207,555, forward strand.
TTGTATGGATTTCTTTTCTTCTGCAAAAAGGAAAAAAAAAAGGAGATTCCAACCTATATTTTAGCATTTCAGCCTTTAGGTTGTGCTCATCTATAAAGAACAGTTTTCTGTATTTTATACCTTCAAAGTCAATGTCAGACAAATAGGAACAATTCTTAGAGCTATAGAAAAGGAATTTCTTTTTCAGGTGTCTCCTATTTTTAGCCCTGTTATCTACTGATTGTCTTTAACATTTACCTCTCAAACACTTTTAAGCAATAGTGAAGGAGGTGTCACCACCAGCTCAGCATCACACAGTACCTACCTAATCCAGGCAGATGAACAACAGTGCCTTGTAGAGAAATACATGAATGATGGAAATACCACTGTACATACTGAAAACAGCATCCCCAAAAAACTAATCAGCCATGCTTTTAATAAACTTATTTAATACTTCATTCAATCAGCCACCCATTTGTTTTGCACATTAAAATGTGCACATTGCAATTTAGTAGTCCTCCTAAATTAGACCTCTCAAACCCATCTGTCTTACTGGCACTCAAGTTTCTTAGATTACACTGCAGGGAGACTCAAGTTTGTCTGCTACCTCAGAATAGTGTCAGACCCAATTAGATAAAGAAAGTGCCATCACAAGATCATGCCATTACAGGATCAAGCAGTTGTAATTCCCACTTGACGTGACATGGAGGCACACACGTACTCACTGATGCTGCCCATGGAAACCCCAGGAGGGGGTTAGGACATGCAGCCCTTTACATCACAGCAGTAAAACTCTGGCCCTTGCTGGCAGTGGAGCACCACGAAGCAAATTTGCACAGCACATCCAAAGCCATGGTGTGAGTCTGCAGACCTGCAACAGGTGTCTTGGCTTTCACCACCTTTCACAGTACTCTTGTAAGGAATTGTCAAGGACTGCAGAGGGTGAGTTAAAGAGAGTTACATTCAATAAACAAGGAAAAGCTGTGTAACAACAACAGGTTTGCACTGGGGTTACACACAGAGAAGAACAGGATGATAGTGTTAATTTTTCACAAATTAACCATACACCAACAGGTGGCTGGAGAGGATGCAACCTGTCTCCCCCAGAAGTGGCTCCTGAGAGCTTCATGTCCTGCTCACGTGGGGCTTAAGGACCAAGGTGCAGCTCAGCTCTCTGGACATGAGCTACACGTTTATCGAGTGACAACACCCCAGAGCAAATCACTGCTTGCAAATCAGCTCATGGCTTGAAACCGGCTCTAATTATCAGACTGTTTCCCCACATCAAAATGCTAAGCAAGAACATAGTGTCTCAGGACAGCTGCCAACAGGAAGGATCTTAAAAAAAAAAAGTGGGGGGGAGACTACAATGCTTAAATAAGCCTAGAGAAGTTGAGCTGCAGCACAGCACTAAGCCAAGGGAGCACACTACTGGGCCTAGTGAGCTTTTTCTGCCTAATTTTAAACCTCCCTATAGACCTAGTTATTTTGTACGTATGTCAAATGAGGGGAGAAATGTGTAAATGTGTTCAAGATTGTTGGGGGTTTTTTTAATACCACTGTATGATGCCAAATTAAAGGAGAGGCAAGTCAAGTTGAATTATTTTAGCTAAATTAAAAACATACATTGCTGTCCCACACTGAGCACAAGGCCTAGGGATGGCAGACAACCAGAATTAAGCAGCCTTTTTCTGCATCATCTTAAATGAGTGTGAAGCATTAATACCTGCAATACTGGATACCTGTGATTGTGGTTTTATTGTTTATTGTACCTCAATATCCAAATACCAAGTATCCAATTTAAGTAGCCTGACAAATGCTGTAGGGACTCCACACTCCCACGTGCACAAGACACTGAAAGAAACAACAGCAATTTACACCACAGTTTTAAAACCTCATCAGAGTTAAGGCAACTCTGTCTCCAGCACCTAAACAATTACTTGCTCGTTCACAGTGGTAGGAAGTTTTAAGCTCTGATCAGGAAACTATCAGAAAGAGATATTTCGTGCTATGTGTTACTTTCATTTTTGCTTCTGCTATTACTTCCTCGGCACATGCACCTACCAAAGCCTCGTGGCCATCTTAGAGGGAGCAGCTAATGAAGGCAGCTTGAGCATGCACAAATGAATTGGCTTTACTGGGGAAGGAAGTGGTGGGTGATGCTTTTACCAGTGCAGACACTTGAGATGTGCTCCAGTGAGACAGCTGAGGTGCCCTAGGACAAGAGCAGGGTGCCTGTTCTAGCCAACTGAAGGCTGGTTCAGTCCCCAAGTGAGAACAACAAAGGAAGAGAAGAAAAGAAATCACACTGAAGTAATTAAGAATACATGTCCCCAAATGTCTTGCTGTATGTCTCCAACTCCCTCATTTAAACCTTGTAATTAGAGGTGAATGGAAGACACTGAGGTGTATGTATAAACAAATTTAGGGGACGGATTAAATGCACTGACTGCAATTAAAGATGGTCACTTCCAAGGCTGCAATGGGTACTTCTACTTTCAGGTGAATTAAAAGCTGAGTAACACTTATTCCACACACATTCCCCCCCCAAACAAAACAAGAAAAGATCTGGCATTGTGGGACAGTGGAAACTTGCAGATATCTGACAGTCCTGCCTCCAAGCTTAGATATAGCTTGCTACAACACAGATAGTGCCTTGTTTATAATTTAATTTCCATCCTATTTCCCTTTCCACTGAACAGTACAAAACTGGTTGTCTCCGAGCCAGATAGGGTGCAGTTGAGCAGAATCTGCAAATGATCCATCTGGGGATGATAAGGTATGGAACAGCTTTCAGAACTCTCTCCCCTTCTCTCCTTTCTTCCCCACAAAACTCATCTCAGATTTCTGAAGTGCAGAGTCCCGAGGTTATCTGGCAATGGAAGGAAGCGCCAGAAGTTTGGACTCACTTGCCATGTGAGTATGTAAAGTCAGGCAGTGGGAACCAAGACACCCAACAGTCTATTTAAAACACCTCTTAGCACCTACACCCAATAACTGCTTCTAGCAAACACACACAACAAGCTGCCAAATTTCCCTAGCAGAAATTATTTGCTCCACCCATGCTGTTCATTGCAATAGTCAACACAACAGCACTTACCAATGGGGATTAAGTCAGCTTTCTTGGGGAATTACAGGGTTTGCTACCTTCATGTTTTGTAAATACCAGCTAATGTGCTATGTAAGACACAGAGTGTCTGTGCAGCCGGTATTTGCAAACACTGATGGTATTCCTAACTTCAATAGGAGCTGCTGAGTCCCGGCAGCAATTACATGCCAGGCAGGCCCCTTATTTAGCACCTTGTATCTTCACTTAGTTACCCAAATTGAACCATCAAGGAAAGAAACACAGATAAATCTGTTAAGCATCAATCCCAAGGTGGCAGCTGGGAGAAGAGGACTCTCCACTACTTCTGCAGCCTTTTACAGGCGTTTCACCACATTCAGATGTAGTCTTTGACTATTACACAAATCTGCTTTGCTGCTATAAGGCAGAACCTAATAAAGGCTTTCTTAATGTAGGGCATGTAGCCTGTAACCAGAGTTATTAGTTTTTCAAGTTAGAATCATTGCAACATGACTTCATGTACATACATCCAAGCCCACACCTCTTCTGTGTCGGCTGTGCCAATCTCCACGCGCTACAAAATTAGTCACACTAATTTGTGTAGAAAAAGGCTTGCGTAACATAAACTAGCATTAGACAATAATATTAGCCAGTTGACATCCTTTGACAAGTCCTGTCACTGTGCTCTAGCCTAGAAGGATGTCTACACAGCTCAGCATATGTATTTCCATCTCAAAAGACAGCACTCTCTGAAGTCGCAAAACAACTCTCTCCTTCCAAACATAGGGAGGGGGTGGGTAGAAGGAATATCTCATCCATTCTTGTGGATTGCACAGCTCTTCAGGAGAACAGGAGTCGGTTTTTAACTGGATCCCATGCACGAGGGAGGGGATGGGGGGGAGTTGGTTTTGGTTTTCCAAAAAGACCCAAATTAAACTTCTGTGAAGGAACAGCATTATGCTTTTTCACATCTATGATCTGCTGTCTAAATGCTCATGCTCAGTTCAGTTTCTGGAACCTTTTCTGCATCCTCTGCAGCTGCCTGGATGTGATGCAGGGTTCAGCCTGCAGGCAGGCACAGCTCCTACTGAAATTCCCTGGGCATGAGGCAGAGTTGGGCCCACAGTCTGCCAGGGTACCAAGGGGGAAAAACACAGATTAAAAACTACTTGACCTGCAAAGGAATTCTGTGCAGTAAATCTAAGCACAAGTGTCTGCTGACAGAGACCACGAGGGAAAAGAAGCATGAGCTGCACCAGGGAAGTACACACCGTTCCATTCAGAAAGAGTATTTTGAATTTGGGACCAAGCCATGGTATATCCAATACCCAAGTGGGGTAGTCACTCCAGGGAAAGGAGTGCCAAAAATAGAGCTGCAGATGCCAATAGGGCACGGAGACAGGGAGAGGAAGGGACAGGACAAGCAACTCACAGAACACAGCCATCTCCTCCAGCTGAGGCTGATTTCTGTTTGCTGCAAGCAGGGACACTGGGACATGAATGCTCATGGCACACTTGGGAGGAAGTAAGCCAGCCTCCTGCAGATCTGGTGAGGGCAGAGTCAACCTTGCCCTGAGGAGCTGGAGCTGCACTGCTGACTTTCAGGCACATTTGCTACTTCTTCAAACCATAGCAGGTACCACTTCTGTATATTGGTCTGTGGACTTCCACAGACCTGACTGCCTGGGATTCAGCCAAGGATTCCCATCACATTATGTAAGACTCATTTCAGAGGCCAGCTTCTTAAAGTCCATTAGCTGCCTAAATACCTTAAAAAAAAAACAAAAATCAAATTCCAGCTCACTTGTCCAGATGTAGCTAAGCAAGCTTTAAAAAACCCTACTTTTCTAAATACCCAATTCAACTTATTTTTTTCTCCTCCAATTGGGAGAGCAGTCACCATCAGGCCTCTCTTCCCTTATGTGCAGGGAATCAGCACCTCACTGTCCTGAAAGTACCAAAAGTCTGGGCCATCCATCTCTACTTTGTACAAGTCCAGCCCACTCTCTCTACCACGCTGGATGAGAAATAGCCAGGTCAATTAGCAGAAGCTGAAAACATAAACCACCTTCTACATAGTACATTAGAGGCTGACACACAATGGACTTATGTTTGAAGAGAAGGATGAACAAATTCAAGTGGAAAAAAACGCATGCACTTGGTTTTTCACCCATCTGCTCCCTGCTGCCTTGCTTGGCTGGCCAGGAAGCACACTGCTTTCTGGAGCCCAGACCCACGACTACACTTACACTCCACAGTCCAAAGCTGACCTCAGCAGGAAAAAGGACATAATAATTGAGTCCAAACTGTATTTTAGTCCCATCTTTCATGGCAAAACAGAAGCTCTGTCCAAAGCATGAGTATGTGTACATCTCTGATACCTGTAATATAACTTCCTGAGTGGATTAATTTTCAAGCTTTGTCTGCTTAATACACTCCTCCTTTCCAAACCAGCAGTGTGGGTAGGAAGACACCATTTGTTGGGAGGGCATCATCAGGTGAGCTGCTCTGTGCAGTGAAAAGACAACAGTTCAGTGCACAAGTATCCACAGTAGCTATTGCAGCAGGTACAGCAAGACAAGTCACAGACATTTGCTGACTGGGGCAAGGAAGAAAGAACACCATTTCAGTGCAAAGTTTTAAACCTTCCAGTTGCTTTAATTCCACAGATCTGTCAGACTCAAGAAACGTGGGTCGCTTCAGCAAAAGCACAGGATTAAATCTCCAGTTCTGCAGGTCCAGTTCTTTATGTGCTTTACTGTACAAGATGCACAAAAAAAACCCAAAAAAACCAGATATTTAAGAGGCAAATGCTTAGCAAGAGGGGCTTTTAGCTGAGATTCAGCCTTGCACTGGCTGAGGCAACACCAGTCACCTGCTCACTACAGCTGGAACCCTCAGAGAAGTAGTCATAGCTGGGGAGGGGGAGCAGATGCCCAAACTATGGTGGCTTTCAGCTCACAAAAGTCAAATCACACTCTTAAGACATTACCTTCCTTAAGGAGTGCAAAGGTATGTCTATTGCAATTCACTGGGGTTGTAATAAAACACTTCACACCAACCAGATGGTGTAAAAAAAGTTCTTTTCTTAACAAGAAAACCAAAAGAAAGACCTAGTACAGAGGTTAGATTCTGCTAGCAAGACGACGACGTGGTTCCCACCACTAACACAGCAGCCACATTATCTGACTGGTTTATGTGTAATCTGGACAGATCCTAGAAATGGCAGCAATTTTTATAGACCCATTATAACAATGAGATCTTTCCCAGGTCACTAAGACCCATCCAGCACAGCACTTTCCAGGCAACAGCAGCCAAAACTGGATGTTTAGGAAAAACATTAAACTGACAGAGAACTGAACTGTAACTGCTCTGTACTGTAAATTAACACTATAAATTAACACTGTTCACTCAAAGAAGCCATCTCACCCTGTCCCTGTGCTGGCATCAGGGTGTGCCTGCGACACTGAGCTGGCTCAGGAAGGTGACCTGGCCAAAGGAGGAAGCTTCTCCTCTCCTGCCGTGCTGGCAGGAAGCAGGACCCAGGAGCAGCAGTGTGCAGCCAGGGCTGGGTTAAATTCCTGGTGGAAGCACAGCAGTGAGACACTGGGTGATCCTTCCCTGGAAAGACTTTACCTCCAGCACCAGTTCAGGGGTTTCCTCAGCAATGGCACCACAGCCACTCAGCTTGATGGATCAATGCAGTTACAGCTTTATGCTGCATAACAGTGCTAACCACAATGGTAATTTGTGATTTTGAAAAGGCAGCCCATAATAAAAATAAACATTAAGCATTGTTTTGGTATGCTATTATTCCAATGACCTTTCAGTTCTGTTTCAAAACTCCCAAGTTTATCACCAACTGGCAATTACATGCTTTTCATTAACCCTGCAATTGATTAACATGAAGAGCAACAGAGAAGATTTCAGGACATGCATCTAGGCATTCTCTCAGCTTATATAAACTTTAAATACCAAGCAAATCGGGTGGGTGAAACTGATATACCAATGAATGTAACTGTGCTCTTGAATGTGCAATTCCTCCATGAGAAAACCACCTATCAGGACTTAACTTCAGAGGCACCTGCTCTGTTTTTTGTATCAGCTAACATAGTACAGAATAATGCTCTCATCAAAATATATATTGCTCATCAAAGCCTGTGTTCTGTAGAGATACCCATTCATGCACATGATGATGCAATATAGAAACTTTGTTCTGACAAGATTTTACCTTTAAGGACTACACAGAACTTGCATCAGTATTACCTTCTGTGCACATGGGAACATTTTCAGTCTCCCCCAGTCAGCACTCTACACAACACATACATTAAGCTGCTCTGGGAAGGAAGAAAATTTTGGGGTTTCTTCCATCTTTAAGGTTTTGCAAATCACATGTGTCTCATGTATTCCCCATTCTGGTCTTGCACTTCTGAAAGTTCAGGGCTGTTTCACTCAGCTGACCCAGGCCAACTTCACAGCAGTCTCAGCTTGAACAGCAATGCTTGGTTTTCACCTCCATCTGGCTCAGCTCACCAGCTTTTGTCAAATCTAAACCTGAGGACCTGAGGCCTAGATCAAGGTCTAGGCCAGGGTCACACAGCATTTCTTCAGCTCCTGTGGTGCCAGTCTGGGGACAGCAGCACATGGCTTGCTGATTTTGAGGTACATTGGTTTCCTCACTAATTCTTAAAAGCTGGTTTTTAAAATCATCAAGCTTCAAGCTGTTTCCAAAGACTTCGCCAGGGAAAGGGCAAGACCCTGAACCCCTCCTGCAGCAGAGCTCCTCATGGCCAGGCAGGAGTGAATGACACCAGAGAAGTCCTGGTGGGATGGTGCCAGCATCCTTTGTCAGGGCTCTGTGGGCTCTTCCTCGCACAGGAGAGAAGAGCACAGGTGAGCAGCCACGGGCAGGTTCTCCCTGCCTTCACAAGCAGCGTGGAGATCTCAGCACAGTCTTCAGGGGCATACACCTTGGCTTTTATCTTCTAATGCAGAAGGCAAAAGTATAAATTGATGCAAAGAAATGAGATTATGCTGTGAATTTTAAAGAAGCTTATGTCTTTTATGAATTGTTGGGTGTTTTTTTGCACTATGAAAGCTGAATTTCTCTATACAGCCGTCAGGTCGATTTATAAATTTCCTTGCAAAAAGTCATGATTACTAATTTACTTACTATTTATATTGCTCTGTGAAAGCCTACAGACCTAATGGTCTGGCTGGAAACAACAAAAAACCCCTACATGAATATACATGTTTGTCATTAGGAACTAGTTACATCCAAGTGCCACTCTGACTAACCTGTCTGTAATTACTAAAATATCTTCTAGGACCTCAGCTGTCCCTAGGATAGAAGATTTCTTGCCTTCCTACTTTTTATTTAGGGGATTTCCTGTTTCATGGCTCCAAGATGTACACCTTAAATGCACAGACAAGACTGCCATTAGAGAGATAAGTCCTTACAGAGATTCCCTGTAACAAACTCACACTGAAGTTCTGAGCAGGGTATTCTAGGGAGACTTAAAGCAGAGAAAAAGGAATTTCATGTATGAATCGCTGAGAAACACTTACTAATTGTAATCTGAATTGTATCATATCGTAAGGGGTTTTTTCTCAGAACTACATTTCAGCTTTCATTTGTCTTCCTCTGAGCATCCCCTCAAGAGCACACAGAAAAGAGACCCAGCAACAGAAAACACAAAAAGTGATAGTGCTAAATGGCCAAGCCAGCACATACAGAAGTCAACCACTGCCATTCCCACCAACATCAAAACCAGAGGTGAGACCTCGGATGTGCAACACCAGTGCAGAAGCCAAAACAGCACCACGTGCAGTGCACGGCTACCACGGCTCCCCAGGGAATGGCCTCTCTGAGCTCCCTCACGCAGGACACACGGGCCGTGTAAAGGAGGAAGCCATTTCCCTGCCCTGCAGCACCGAGTGCAGCCCTCACACACCACGTGAGGGCCTGGGCACGGAGGAGGACATGCTCAGCCATTCCTCTCCTCCTCCTCCTCGACAGGCTCCTGTGAGATAACCCAGTGTGCCTTGCCAGAGCAGCATCATGGCAGTGCTGAGTCAAAGGCGCTGGTCCTGCAAAGGAGACACCTCCAAAATCAACACCCAGCGCTTCCCAGCTGCCAGGGCAGGGCTGCACCACAGCCTCTGCTGCAGGATCAGCTGCTACAGGGGCACACCACGGCTGTGAATCTTCCATTAAACTGTGCAAGACACTTCATAGATCTTAATGTAATTTTAGTAAAACAGAGTGAAAAACACTATGGTTGGTATTATCTGCTCATACACCCACAGCGCTGGAGGAGGGGGTTGTTAAAAAGAAGAAATAGAAATTGCAGGAGTCCTTCACACCAATACATCAGGCTGCTAGAACTGTACACACCTCATCTGCTTTTGTGAACACCCATTTGCACATACAAGGATCTTGCACTAATTTGCAGGTTCTCACCAGGAATAATAAAAATCTGGCTTCAAGTATAGTTTAACTGCAGGAGGCACAGCAAGCAGCAGCAGTTAGAAACATTAGTTGTATAATCACAAGACATACTGTGCAGTTTACCTATTTTGACCTTGAGATGGCAGAGAAAGAAAAGGTAGCGAGGCAAGTACTATATGGTCCAGCTACTACAAAGAAACAACACAGAACTGAAAGTGAGAACAGCGATTGAACAATTAATAGATTCTCCTTCTGGCCCTGCATCTGCTGCAAATGCTGCTGTGCCTCATTTACTGTGCTGCTTAAACATTTTAAGGCAGAGCAGAAGGAAGAAGAGGAAAATAACTGAAGGAAAAAGAAAAGAAATATGCAGATGAAAGTAAATTCATAATGATGAAGCAGGAGGAGAGGAATAAATGGAACAGAATGAGAAAGAATCATAGTTGGAGCCAATTTTTTTTTTTCTTTTAAAGAACTGTGACTGAAGGACAGAATATTACAAGCAGTTATTTTCCTGAAGACTGTCAGCTGAACTTGTGCTGGTCGATGTCACTGCCTTAGCCAGTGCACTGCATTCTATAGCCCAGGCCTGTGTTTGTGAGCTTGAGCTTTCTCCAGTTCCTCTCATCTCTAGGATGACCACGTGGCTATTAGGCAGAGCTATAGTTTACTCATATTACAATTAAACTACAGGAAAGCATGTAAGCATGCAAGGGAAGTGATGGTCTAGCTGCTACATAACTGCAGCCACAGAACAACACACAAGAAAACCCCCACGAGTTCAATCTTGTTGTGCCATCAACCACGTTTCACATATTTAGAAGCATGCAAATAGGTTTAAATCATATCCACAAACACACCCCTCACTTTCTCTGGGTGCGTGAAACCCGAAAGCCCACAAGCTACACAAAAGAAGAACAAAAAACCACCCGAAAGGGCGTTTGTCCTGCTGATGAACGCTGAGTGAAAGGCAGCGGCCCTGCAGTGAGCGTGCCACGGCGGGGAAGGGAAAGGGAGCAGGGAAAAACCCTCTGTGGGGACTTACACGAGAGATGAAAATTACCTGCACTTCAGGCATACTTCAAAAGAAACATGGAATAACCGGGTGTGACACATTGTTCCCGAAAATCATTCACCTCGGTCACAGAAATACTTAGTACTTACAGCGTTTAACACCTCTAGCAAACAGTTGCTGCAATCGGAATCTTTGTTAGTAACAATTCGGTTAACCAGTTACAGCATTGATCAGTCCAAAGCTAACGATTAGGGATGTTTCAAAAAGAGCATACCAAACCACAGGGAAAAAAAGAAGCCAAATAATATGATAACTATTAGATTTTAGCTGATAAAAAACCCAAACCCAACTTAATAAATTATTCAGTGAGGAATCAAAACAATTGCAACAAAATGTTCTTCAATAAACACAGTAATTCAAATGTCAGCCAGACATCTTTTAATTAGCTTTTTTTTTCAAGACTTACCTATGTTTTTCTAGTTCGTTGTGTGATGACCTATTAAAAAGAGAAAAGAAATATTAGAGAAAGGATAAATAAACCAAGATTTAGAATATTTAAAAGCTAATACCTGCATAAGTTGCAAAAGATTTCTCTAAAATACGTATTTAACATGGATTATGAAACAGCTTTTCTATTAAATTGGTTCACTTTTAGATTCTTCAGGGTATCAACTTAATTTCCATGAGTAAACTGTAGATTTGGGGGGAATTATAATATATTTGCATTTATTAGTGTTCAATACATTCAGAGACAGAAATGAACTTAAAAAATGAGCAGGTTAGTAATAAAAACAGCCCACGAGATTTTTATCTGTGAAGAAAAATTATGAGGGGGCAGAAAGTGTTCAAAGATCTAAATGGTAACAGGTAAGAGCAAAAAGCACCCAAAAAGCCAGCTTTCAAGCACATGGAGAAGCAGAAAGAAAAAATCAGCAGCTAATCACTGCAGTTGTTGTTGTTGTCTTAATGGCAACAAAAGAGGAATCCTCTTAATTCTTCTTAGTCTACAAACAGAAATAAAACTCAAAAAAATCATAGTCCCCATACCGATCACAGCAGTACCTTATCCTCTTCCAATTTACTTGGATTAGAGATTATTTTTCTTTTCTAACTCTGCCTCGGGTTTTTTGCCATTAGAAGGCAGCCCTAAATTCTTGGAGGAGGTTTTTTTTTTAACTGATTCAGCTAAAAATATTCATTTTATTTATTTACACAGCTCAGATCGAAAACATTCCTAAAATGAAGTTACTGTCGCCGCTTCAGAAGCGGCAATTTTCCGTACTTTCAGTTTTGTCCCGCTGAAAACATGCCCAGCACGTAAGGATCAAAAGATGCAGAGGCGGTGGCAGCTTTTAGAGCTGGCAGATTATGTCAGAGCAGCTCTGCTGGAGCTGCTGCAACCCCAGGCTGCAGCTGGGCACGGGGTGCAGAGCGAGGTGCCTTTGTGGAGGGCACAGTCCCTGCAGGGAGCAGAGACATCCCAGGGGGATTCGGGAGCCTTCCTGCACAAACTGCCTGCTCCGAGCTGTGCTGCCTCTCCTTGCACACACCTGAGCTGCTGGACGCTGTGACTGATGGCAGATCATCACTCCTGCCATAGAGGAGGAAAAGGAAAGCAAAGCTCACACAAGAAACATCCAGTGAACAAACCCATGAGCAATTGCTCTCGGGCCAGTGCAGCTCCTGATGCTGCAAGGAACTAAGTGAACTGCCCCTCTGCAGGTAAAACTGAAATGTGGTCAAGGTTCAGCACTGATGCTACTCCACTCTCACCAGAAAGCATCTCAGTGCTGGTACCAAGACATCAATTATGTCAACCATTACCAGGCATCTTGTTTTCAAAAGCCTATGTATTCTTTTTGTATTTTTTTTTACACTTGTTGCACCAAGTGAGCCATGATGCAGTAATGGGTGTATTTCTACGATGCCATTTAAGTGCTCCTGACCAATGCAGCAACACAAGTTCTATACACATTTTCTGTGCTACATTAATAGGGCAAGGTGGGCTTGGTCATTTGGCTGTCTTAAGAGGATATTGCTTTATCTTCTACTCCTACTCTCTACAAGAAATCAGACTTTCTCCACAATCATTTCTCCACACCAATGTTCACAAAAATTGACAAAGGCTATGCTAAATCCACCAGTGTTTATGAAAACATATGGAAAACAGAAGTTCAGGAGGGAACCATTGTCCCCGAACACCCTCAACAAGCCTGTCAAAGTTCATAGGGAACTTTGGAACCAGACAGGAAATACAGCTGGCCTGGATTCATCCCTATGACATGAACTCCTTGACATTTCTGGCAATTAGACACAAAGGTGAACACCATCACTCCAACTGGCCCATTCTGAGCTCCCAGCAGCTCCAGCCAGCACTCACAGGGACAGCACAGGCCCAGAAATTCAGCCTGCACAGAGTATTTTGCTGGGCTGAGAGATGATGCCATGAGCAGCTGGCAGTCCTGCACACAGCACACCTTCAGGGCACCTGTGGCACATGAGGGGTGACCCCGGTGCTCTCCTGAGGGATGTCCTGGCAGAGCAGCTCTGGAGCGGCACAGCCGTGGGGTGCCAGCTGCCAAACCGAGCGGCAGTGACCACACGCCTCTTGGCACAGCTCTGGGGACACAAAAGCCTCAGCGACGCCTGCAGTGTGCAAACGTGGGCACCAGCCACATTTCGGGAGGTGTCGGGGGCTGATTAATGCCCCAACTATCAGGCCCTAGGCAGGAACCAAAACCAAGAGCCCTGACATTCACCTGAGAATTGCTCCATCTACAGAGCAAGTTAAATACCCTATTACAAAGCATGGCAAGGGCTTCTTTGGTTGGCTTTGTCTTCAGGAGAGAGAAAGCTCTCTTGAAATACTGGTTTTTATTTCCTTCTCTGCCTACTGCACAGTATATTGCAAGAATATCCATCTCCTCCTGTTTATGCAACCTAAAGTGAGGGAAAAATCATAAGAACTGGTCTCCATACAACGAAGTACCCTGTTTCAAAATGGAGTCTTATATTACTTTAGTAAAGATAAGGTCACAACTACTGTATGTATTTGTATGAGAGAGACAGATATATGACTGAGGTTTGCAGGCAAATGGTCTGTGGAGCCTTTCAAAAACAGCTTCAAGAGAAGGAAGGCTTCTGGTGTTTAACTTAGGTCCACTTCTCTGAGTTCGTATCTCCACAAAAAGCCTGGGGAAGCTGGGGGTAGCCGTGAGGAAAAAAAAAAGGTTAAAAGATTCAGATTAAAAAAAAGGAAAAAAGCCAACAACAAAAAATCTGCAAAACCATATATTCAGAAGGAAGGGATAACGAACATTGGTGTTTAGACTACACTGTTGATTTGAGACAGCTCTAATATCCCTATATGTCAAGCACTTCACTATAAACTTTATTTGTGAAGAAATTGTCAAAAGAAGATTTGAAAGAACAAGGAGGAACCAGGCAAATGCAGCCATTGGTATGCAAGGTGCTGTGCTACTTCTCACAGCACATCCCCAGAGCAATCCCCATCCACCACCTTCCTTTCCCCAAACAAGAATTCCAGGTATTGGATTTCAGCTTTTGGTTGATTCAACATTCAGCAGACACATCTAAGAAATCAGGACAGGTGCTAACTGAGATGGCAAGACTAACACAGAAAAGACAGCGGCCCCTCCATGTCCACTGCTGCCAGTTTCTGGGTGAGCCAGCAGGATCTGCTCACACGCACGCTAGATTGAGATTTCAGTGTATGCCTGTGTCAGGATTCAGACACCTTCCCTGCTCCTCCATCCATCCACCCCTCCAGAGGTGGGATCTGCTCCGCAGGGAGCAGCAGCTCCTGACAAAAGCAGTGATGTATGGCAGTGCTGCTGTTTACTGCCCCGTGTTAATGGGAGCAGGTCTAGACCGTGACTCACCAATACACTTCCAGTTGCCAACGAAATTTAAAGCACTGTAGGGAGCAAAGCAGGGTCGTTAACCAAGTACTTGAAACAGTGGCAGCACCTCACCAGTGCCAGGGCTTGCTGGTGCAGGCAGGACTGCCAGGGTGTTATACAAGCCATGTGCAGGATACAACTCCACCTCAGGTCATGCAGCCATGTGAACTACACTGCCAGCACGTCACCTTTTGTCCAGACCAAAAGAGTAAGAACAAACAGAACAAGAAGCTTTACAAGGTGCTACACCTTAAGTGTCTGAATCCAGTTCCCACTCCCAGAAGTGCAGGTGTGTAAAAGCACAAAGCCTACACCTGCATTTTGTATGAATGTGACTGCTGCGCAGCTTTTCATTGAAAGGATCCAGATTCACTTCCAGGAAATTCCCTGTCCACATACCTAACCTGCCGTGGAATGCACCTGAAAATACTACAGTTCACCCCACAAAGCACAGATAAACCTGAACATAAGCTCTGCCTATTACTCACTGCTTCTGGCTTGTTGGGTTTTTCCATTTGTTTCAAACTGGACACGTTGCTTACAGCCTGTCAAAGAAACCGCCTGTATGGAATTAATCCACTAAAAATTAATTTTGCATTCTCCTCATAGCAAAATTTAACCGGTTCTGCAGATTCAGCTGGGATCTGGGAACCAGGCATACTGGCACAGCCTTGATGCAGAGTCCTGGCCCCGGGATCGCATTCAAATTGGTGCTGCCACATGTTTGCAGTGGCCAGGTCTGGACGTGCTTCTAATACGGTGGCAATTTGTTTTCCTCAACTGCACAAGCAGTGCAGCTCCCAAACATTGCAGACCTACTGCAGTTCCTCAGGGGGAACAGGTCTGTTGGTGAAATCTTCTATAATGGGACTAAAATGCATTATTTTGAAACCAAACATGGCAATATCAAGTGCTGTCTTAGCTTTAGGAAGGCAAACTGAGAAAGATCTATCTAATTCAGAAATCCAGGTGAAAATTCAGAGGAGCTGGGTCTGCACAGTCTGCTTTGCAATGTTTTATTCTCTCACAAAAAAAAAAAAAAAGAAAAAAAAGGAAAGAAAAGGAAAATAAAACAAAAAATCAGGCCTCGATCCCTAAGCTGCTTAGTGTGGGCACAGAAAAACATCTGCAGAGAGCAAGGGGCTTGCTCTGCGGGCCACAGGTTCACCCTCACCATGAGCCAACATCAACAGAGGAATTTGGACATTAGGCTCTGTTTTTATTTGAAAATCCAAATGCCGCTTTCATCTTCTTCTGCATATAACCCTTTGCCAGAACACAGCACGAAGTACATGTCTATTTATATAACATATGAGCAAAAATATTAATTAATTAATAGACACAGAAGATATATTTACAAACCGGCATTTATTTTGCTCCCTCTCCTTCAATAAACCAGCTCCTAAATTAACAGGCCAAACACACTGAACCACCGACATTCAATTCCTTTCTCTGAAAGTAAATTTAACCGTGACCTCAGTAGACTGGCATCTAACACTAAGATTTTGGTTTTCATTTTACCTTATTTCTGACCCTTTCACGGCGAAGCAGCTGCCTAAGCTCCCTGGTGCATGGGCAGACACACGCCTCAAACCCATACACAGCTCAAGGTACCCAACACCTGCTGAGTGTCACTGCAGGCAGGGCAGAAGAAAGCCCAGTTATCTGCAGGATTGCATGTTCCTCTCTCAGAGTGCTTTGCCTTGTGAGCAAACGTCACCAAATTTCAGATTTGTGTCGCATTCCTCCTTGGCACATTGCACATGTGTCACCTGTCTGTTTCTTTGGAGCAAAAACCAAGCTTGACTTTTGAATATTTGCTGTTTACATTTCCAAGGTACAACAGCAATAAATTCAGCTGTTTTATGCCCTTTCTTTAATTCTAAGTACACCTTAACAAGAATTATTAGACTGCATGGCATTGCTTTAGGAACTACATATAGCCACTGCTCTGCGGAGACATTTATTATACTATAGTCAAGTACCTGTTAAGTGTTATTGTAACAAAATGTGACCTAGGTTTACATCCCTGAAAAAGATAATATTGTGCCTTTCTTTAATCTCTTGTCCTCTTCGCAAAACAAGAATCCAGTTTCATTTGCCAGAGGATTTTGGTCAAATTTACTGGGGAGAAACAAGTCTGAATCTCAGCTGAGGACATGGTACGAACAGCAAACCAGAAAGAAAACAAAGCAGTTTGGTTTGTGTGACATGGGAAAGGGCACATCACAGGAAACTGAGAAGAAAACATCTAAGATCAAGACATTTTAATGTGCAAGTGAAACAGAAATGGCTAAAAACTGTGTCTGATTGCTACCAAAAACATAGAAAATATTGTTTATCAATATTCAACTGTTTATCAATATCAGCTGCTAACAACCACTTTCAATTTTGATTCAAAGTTAACAGTGGACAAAGCAAAACTGTTAAATTCCTACAGTGGACAAAAAGCTTATAGATTTTGGTTAATTACATGTAATTCTGCCGGTATTTTTCCCTGCACAAATCGAAACCTGCCAAAATTATTTCTCACTCCATTGCAATCAAGGGGCCAGCAAGCTTTCAGCCCAGACCCGAGTATCCTGCCCGAAAGGCCGGCAGCCTCCTGCCCTTTCTCCTGTGGGTCTGGGCCTCACCAGCCATCCACAAGGAACGGAGGTCTCATCCTGCAGTTTCTCACATGAACAGCACCTTGGCAGAGGAAGGATTGGTCCATCAGCACCCCTGCTGAAGCCCAGGGCAGCTGGAATGCATCCCTGCCACCGCTCAGCCCGCAGCGCCCGGCCAGCACACCTGTGCTGCACGGGGTAAGCTCTTCCCCCCACACACGGGGGGAAAACACAGAACAAAGAGAGTACAGCACACCAGGCTTCCTCACATCTGACAGTTTTTCTCCTCCTCCCCTCTTTTCTGATTTTCCAAGAATAAGGAGATGGTTTTCATGCTTTTATATATGTATACCTCATAAGGCATTAAAAAACACAACGTATGTGCATATATACATCTCTCACTTTTTAATCTGATCAGATGCTGCAAGCAGCAGGATACAAAAATAGCTAATGAAAACAACAATGCCCCTGCAGATTTGAAATGTGCAGTTAGCTGCTCCTTTCTTACTCCTCCAACTTTAAGTATGTATTTTAATCCAGAAAAACAATGAAATAATAAGGCATGAATTTCAAACATGTATGCAATCCCCTGTATGCAATCAGATGCCTCCCTGCATCTAATACTCCAAACCCAACGAGTCTGGAAAATGGTCAAAAATGGAACAATATGGACAAACACATCACCCACGACCACTCCAGATGCTCTGAACTTTGGGCAGTCATCTCCCTCCGTTAATCTTTGAGTTGCTTAGGAAGAATTAACTCTGTTTCCAAAAATTCACTCTAGTCTGGGGCTCAGCCCCTATAGCCTCTAAGCTCCAAATAATAAGAAAACAGAGATGCTGGTGTACATCACTTATTTTGCACTGCATATTTAAATGCAGGGGTAATTTCTCCCTTGCAAATATAAGCGTGCAGGCAAACATGAGCAGCGATTTCTGGACATGGGTACAAAGCCCGTAAGGACAATGCAGAGGTGCCCACAGGGCCCTGCTGCTGTCCCCCTGTCCCTGAAGGAGCAGGGAGCTGCATTGAAGCAATGTGGCTCTGCTTCCACACCAGCCACCAGCCTGGCACCCGTGCTGAACCAAAGCAGCCGCTGTCCCCGCAGTGTCCCCACTGGAAAGCATTCCCTGACAGGCACTGTCCTGTCCTGTAACACGGGTGAACCAATCCCTCACCTCATCACTGCAGCTAGAAGAAAAGAAAGTGTGAGTAAATGTACACACTGCACACTGCAGGGTGGCATTTTTGAAGGTTGCCACTGCTAAGAAGTGAGAACCAGAGCAAAATGCTAAACAGGTAAATAAATATAAATCTGCAGGCAGAAAAAAAAGCAGGAAGGTAACTGCAAGTGGATGTGTGTGCCTCAACTTTAATAACACTTGCAAATCTGTAACCAGAAATCTTTTAATTCTGCTGTATTTGATAGATTACAAATCCTCTCCTAAAAACTCCTGAAAGCAGCTTACAATTCAGACAAATAACTATTTTGCAGTGGATGACAAGAGCCCTAAGAATGGAAACGATGGAATAATAGCTCTGTAAGTAATACAGATCTCTTGAATGCAAGAGACAGACAAGAAATCTGTACAGTTCAAAGAGCAATTTACAGCTGGAAAACTTATGAAACCTATTTTGAGCTTTTTTAAAGGCAGTGTGCATACTTTATATGAAAATAATTAAAAATCTTGAGGAGCAAAGTGTCTCAAGACACAAGACACACTCCTCCCATTCCTGATGACTTTCTCTTTTAAAATGAACTGTCTTCTCACGCTCCACGATGAAACAAAGAATTCAACTAAAACTAAACATAAAGTAGGAGCGCTGCAATTAACAGCCCCCAAAATGGTTGCCTTGCTTGGAGCAGGGGCATGGGGCCACAATTTGCTCCCCCTCAGTAATCTTCGAGGCACACTGCTCGGCCGCAGCAGGCACCACCAGGGTGCTCAGCAGCTCGTGTTTTTGCTCAGGGAGGGAGTTCGTCAGCTTTTGATTTCGCTTTGCACCTCCGGTGCCCCTCAGCAGCTCCTGGCCATCTGCCGGGCGCCTCCCCAGCACCATCCGAGCCGGCCGCAGGATGCCCGCTGGAGCAGCGAGAGCGGGCCTGCCGAGACTCTCTGCTCCTTTGGAAAACAAGTCACGTGCAAAGCAAGTTCATTTTAGGCTATTCTACAGGAGCCACCATCCAGCATGACCATGCAGAGCGGAGCCTGCGCTGGGCAGAGCATCGCTGCCCCGGGACGAAGCAGGCCCGGCAGGGCACGGTCCTCGGTCCTCTCCGGAGCAGCCCTGGAAGAGCAGAGCAGAGCAGGCAGAGCCCAGGGCCGGGCTCGCTCCCGGGCAGGGGCCGGCAGTGTCCCCGTAAGACAGACAGACAGCCTCCCGCACGTACACAGCCGCTGCCCGAGCAGCAAACAAAGCTGCAGAGCCTGCGCACAGCCGCGCTCGGCCCGTGCCATCGCAGCGCAGGTAGCGGCTGCGGGGCAACAACAAAACCGCGGCGGCGGGCGGCGATAACCGGGATAAACAACAAGCGAGCCGCGCACCGCGGCGGAGCTGCGTGCGGCGCCCGGGCGGAAGGGCTGCGAGCCGGCGCTGCAGCACAGCCCGCGGGGAGATCGCGCTCGCTCCGGCACCTTCTCACCCCGCAGCGCCCGGAGAGGCCGGAGGGCGTGCGGAGCGTCCCCCCCGCCGCCCCGCACACGCTCCCCGCCCCGGAGCCCAGCGCCGCCGCAAGCGGAGGCTGCATCTGCGCGGGCTGCCATGGGGGAGGCGGCCGGCTCGCTGCCTGTGGTTTATAAATGAGTGTCAGGGGGGAAATTAGGTGCCATGCAAAGAGAAATCTGGGTGGCGATTATGGTGCTAAGGTCTGCAGCAAAAGCCGCTGTCGGCGAGCGCGGAGCAGAAGGAGCGATGAGGGCGGATGGTTCTGAAGTGCAGTGAGTACTAAGGAGATGGTGTACGCGTGGCAGTGTTTATATGAGAGATCAAAACAGAGCCAAGCCCATCCAGGGGAAAAATGGCGACTACCGGGATGGGGAAAACTGAGACACTGGATTAGTTATTATTTTTCATAAATGTATGCACTGCACATAAGCTAGACACATTGGAAAAGCTGACGATTCATTCTGAAAAAGCGGTGCGTCTATTACCTGTTATTCTGGGATTTTCTGGCCATGGTGCCTGCCTTTGTTTTCTTTCTGGAATAGTCACTATCGAAGGGTAACACTGATGCATAGCCATGTTCTGCTTCTAGGGACAAAGTCAGCATTAGTGGCAATATATTTTTTCCATGCAATTTTTTCCTCCTTTGCAGGAACGCTAGGGTAAAGAACAGAATTTTTCCGGTTGATTTGTTTGGATTTTATTCTGGCATCTCTTAAAGAAGCGAGACAAAAAAACGTAACTCGGTAAACCAAAAGAAAAAAAACAACACCGAAGTGTCGAAATTAGGAGGATTATTGGAGTGCACATTAAAAACGAGGCGGATCATGCAAACCCTTGTCACGCTGCGCTGGGGGAGGGGAGCTGCCATACAATCACCGACTGCCACACACGGAGCGGCGAGAGGGATCCTGAGCGCTGCCACACGCACCGTCCCCATCCAGGGCGGCACAAACAACCCCCTTCTGGTTTGCTTGGGGGGTTATAGATAAAAAAAAGCCAAGATCCGAGCAGCGATGCTCCCCCAGCGCGGTGCCGCTGGCGCAGCCCGGGTCCCCCCCGGGCAGGTGCGGGCTCGGGGCCGCTGCCCCGGCCCGGCCGCCGCACAACAAAGGCCGAGAGCGGCTGGGAGCGCCTGCGGGTGCCTGACCGACTGCCCGCCTGCGCCCTGTACCTCGGTCTCTTCGCTCCAAGTACTCGGCCGCTTCCAGGAGGATTAACAGGGAGTTCAATTCCATGGCTGCCCGTCCCGAGCCCCCCGCGCTGAGTTCACGCGCGGGGACTCCCGAGCCCTCGGTTTTAAGGCACCTCGCTCAACCTACATTTGACACACAGCGGACGGGCAGCCCGCGCAGCCAATGGCGAGCGGCAGACGGGTGGGGGGCGGGACGTAGGGAGGCGGGCGGGCCAATCGGCGACCAGAGCGCCCCCCCGTCGGGCCAGGGGATGTTGACAGATCCCCGCCGCCCGCGCCCATTGGCTGCCGGTGTACTAACAATTTAGAAGCCGAAGCTTAGCAACAGCACGTGGTGGCCCGGCCCCCTCGCCCGCTCATTGGTGGCTTCCTTGCATGTTAAATAGGCAGCGGCAGCCCATTGGTGCTCGGGGCGTCATGCAAATAAGGCGGGGAAGGGGGCCAATGGGGCGGGAGGCGCGTGCCGCGCGGCGGGAGGCGGGGAGCGAGGCGCGGGCAGCCAATGGGCGGGAGGGGGCGTGGCGTTGCCGTGAGGAAGAGGTAGGCGGAGGGCGGGGCCGCCAGAGGCTCCGCCCCCTCGCACGCGCCGCGCGGGGCGCGCCGGGCGGGCGCTGGGGAAGCGTGAGGGGGAACGGGAAAAGGGACAGTGTGGCGGAGGAGCAGCAGTGAGGGAAAGGATGGCAGGAAATGAACCGGGACCAAAAAGATGATACAAACCGGCCGCCCGAGGGGCTGTGAAAATGTGCCTGGCAAGTGCATCTGTGAGCCCTTGGGGTGCTCAGTCGAGGGAGGAAGACGGCAGCGCTGTAAAAACACGCACAGGGATATAAGGGAATTACTAAACTCTACACAATGGCCTAACCTGCTGAAAAAGAGAAACAGTGGAAAGCTCTCAGAAATGCAGCCACAGTTCCTGCCAGCCTTGCAGTCCCTGCCAGCATATTTAGCTGCCTTTCGTCATCTGGATACACAGAAGCCGTGTACCAGAATAGCCTGGCTCCCGGCACAGGCTGAGCAGGAAGAGCTCAGCACCTTTCCTGTCCACACCATCCTATTTGCGCTGCTAACTCTGCATCCTTATCTCAGATAGCTGCTGCACAGCTGTTGCCTAGAACTGGTTGGGTTTAACACGGGCAAGTGTAGTTTTAAAATAGGCATATTTTAAGCTGTGCTGTGATCACACATTGGTACATCTTCAGGCCAAAAGTGCTGAAGCCTGTAATCAGTCCCTCTGCAGGATTGCACTTGGGCACACAATTGGTCCCACATAATTGGTTTTAATTGGACTGTTTAGGTAAGAGCTATCCAGTGTGTAGGACAGATGTTGTCCTGTGTGTTTATTCCTTGGCAAAAGATGTCAGCCAGAGTTTCCTTTTAAGAGGATAATAGCGATTCAGATTAAAACAAGGATTGTGGTTTACTGTTTTTACAGCATTGTGGTAAAGCCACATATACATTACACCTGATCTTGTATTAATCTGTATCTTGTTGCCCCAGATGCACAAGGGTAATGTGGCTCTTGAACACTCCTGAAACACAGATCACATTTTACTGCCATTTGGTCCGGGCACCAGGGATAAGAGAAAATACAAGGCAGTGAAGAAAGCAGCATTGTGATTGTAGTTTAAGAGAATTTTGTATCTGTTTGGGAAAAGTCTGACTGTGAATTACAAGGCAGAAGGGAATTTGGTGCATAGATTGCAAAGGTAAAAAAAAAAATTGCTGTAACATTTTCCACTTGCTGCTTGAACTGTTGAAATCCTGCTGCATGTGGGTGAGACAGTACAGTTTTTACTGTAAACCCATTGAGCCTTATGGCAGTTTTGCTGTTAACTGGAAGTAGGTTTAGACACTATTTGACATTGCCTTCTGTTACAAAACAGCATGAAACCACATATGCACAGGTTTGCTTTGTCCACAGAGGAAAGAAAGTTCCTTTTGCCTGACCTCGTGCGTAGGGCACTTAGTGAGGAAGATGCAGAGGTGTACAGACAAGGCATCATTGTTCTCTAATGCATCCACAGCAGTACTTTAAATGTTCAGAACACCTATGTTTGTTTATTAGTATACAGGTCTAAATGATCTTAAACTGTTTGTACACTTGCTGTGGAATCTGTCGTACATCCAGAAAGGCAGATGAATGTGCTTGGTATGTAAATGCTTGTGTGAAAGCCCAGGATTCAGGTATAAACTTACTGAAGCTCTGAATGCCAAAAGCTCTGCCCCACCACACTGTAATCACACAATTTTGCCTGGAAAAAACCTGGAAGCACAGGGGTATAACAAGCACAGCACAAGACAGTGCTTGAGGAGGGTACCCAGCCCGAGATGAGCACCCTGCTGAGCACTGCCCTCAGCAGACACTCCTTGGAGCTTGGACTGATCCGACTGCTGAGCCAAAGCTGCCCCCTGCACTCCCCAGTACCCAAACTCAGCACCTCTAACCACTCCTGAGGTAAAAACCGTTGCTCTCTCTGCTTTCAAATGTGGACAGAAGTATTTGGAAGACAGTTGTTTTAAGGAGATGGAGCACAGTTTCACACTGATATTGGCACTTTCCAGGGCCTTGGGCCTCCACACTTCCCTGCACGAAGGACGGCTTTGGTAAGTGAGGAACCACTGAAGCCTGCAGGACTGCGTGCAGGAGAAAGTGTTGCACAAAATAGGGGCCAGTGCTGTCACAAGAGGCACCTGATCTCTGATCATGGTGGCTCTCGGCCTCAGGAGTCTTAAACTGTATTAGTCTGCTGGAACTGTAAGCGTGTATGTAACCCCACACACTCACAGAGCCCCTACTGATGAAACCCAGGGTAAATCCACATATATTTGGGAAGGACAGGGCTGGCTGATACCTAACAACCACTGACACATATTTACCCGTAGTTGCATTGAAGAAGCAACACAGCAACAACATGTTAATGCTGAGAAGTTTTATCAAGATCCTTCTCAGGAGAAAAATAAAAGCATAAAAGCTTTAAAATACCTAGAAGGAATCATTCCAGATCTGCTTTTATTTATGCCAGGGAACCAGGACTAGTTCTGGTGGTGTCAGTGTGGGTGCAGAGGTGTAAAATGCATGTGAAAGAAGATCAACCAAATTACTTTAAGAACTGAAGGACAGGCTCTAAGATAGATGTGTGCTTGAAGGCTTTGCAGATTTGCGTCTCTAAATAGCTTTCTTCCATTTCTACGAGCAGGCAGCAGGAACAGCTGAGTGCTAAAGAAACAGCTGGCCTTCAGTGATAAGGGGTAGCTGTCACTTCATGGTGAAGTTTGAAAAACTTTATATTTAGAAGCAGAAGGGAGAGCCATCAGCAGCCACACCCTAAAACCTGAACTGTTTTGTAGTTTCTTTGCCGCCTGCATTTGGTGATTGGAACAGTAACATTTACAATTTTAAATGTTACAGTGTCTTTCTTTTCCAAAGTCCATCCTGTGGCATGACTTGGCATGTAAGATCAGTGACATCAGAACTGTTGACTGCCCCAAGCTGTGGTGAGGA
Source organism: Prinia subflava (assembly GCF_021018805.1). NCBI lineage: Eukaryota > Metazoa > Chordata > Aves > Passeriformes > Cisticolidae > Prinia > Prinia subflava. The sequence continues at coordinate 8,231,963 of NC_086253.1, forward strand.
CAGAGATCTGAAGCTGATAATCAATAATTCAAGAAACTTCATTCACTATTTCCCATGTACTGCCCTAAAGAAATAATTAGGCCTAACCTGCTTTTCAGATTTGGCTCATTGTGTCTACTGCATGTTTCTTTCTTTTGTCTTTTACATTTCCATACTACATCATATCCCTGTGTCCAGAGATAAGCCCTTCACTGTGCCTTGGACTCCATCCCTCTGTTTTCTTGGGTGTTGCAATGTTTAAGTAATTAGCAAAGACTAACTTGTCTGCCCACATAGGAGGGGATCTGTACTCAGGGCTGGCACTGACAAATTTCATCTCCCTGACTCAGTATTCTCAAATTCCATTTCATTCCTCATCTTACCTATGATTCAGATCATGAACTCTGTTTCCTAACCACAGAAACCAAAACACCTGAAAGCTGAAGGTGGAACTTCTGGAGGAAGTCTCAAAAATAACAATTTTTTCGGTGTCCAAGCCCAATTTGAGACACTCTGATTCTATTTACTCTGCTGAGTAAAGGAGTTCTCCACCCCAATATCAAATGGCAGGTGTCACTGCCTCTGCTTGGCCCTGTATCTAGACTGCTACTGGTGCACGTGTGGCTTTTAGTGATCACTTTATTTTCTGTGTAGTTTGCTTTTAGTTTGGAGTGGTTTCTCTAAGTTCAAAGTGCCTGAAGATGGGTGGCAGCCCATCAGAGAGCTGCTTTCAGACCTTAAAGCTGAGGTTACATGACATGAAGGTATGTGGGGTGTTGGAGTTAATGAGTTGCTGCTGCAGTGTTGAGGGACTGTGTCCTGTGGAGGAGTCATGACTGTGCAATCTCACCCTATGAGCTTTCTGGGTTGGTCCTCAACCTGTCACACCCCTTTAGCTGCACCCAGGCGTTGGCTTGGAGCAGAGCTTGGTCCAAGAATCACAACAACAAATAGCACGGATACTGTGGATTCCTGTGCACCTGAATGGCTTCCATGCATTTGGTGGGCTCTCTTTGTGAAGCTTACTAGCCCAGCTTGCTGCCTGGCCTTGGCCAGTTGTTTGCTGCAGTGTTTGAATCACCAGCTTTCCCAAACCCATTGAATTTTTCCTGATTTTGCTTGGAATTTAGCATGGCCTTATGCAATGCTATGGTATACACATGCTTGAAAGCCAAATCTAAAAAGAAAAAGTACTTCAAACTGAATGCCAGTCCCTTGTAACGTTCTTTCCGTGTTAATTGCTGTGATTATGAAAGACAACATTTGTATCTTGGTGTCCTTGGGAGTTTGGCTGCAGGGAGCTCGCCTGCCCCTCTCTTCCAGCGCTCCCCGAGCAGCGAGATGTGCAGTGCCCTGACGCCAGGCCCTGCAGCCATTCCTGTGAGCAGCCATGAAATCATTCTTAACTGATTGAAGTGAAGCAGAGATTGAAAAGCTTGAGAGACACTGCTTTACTCCATCATCCTGCTCTGCCTAAACTGTGCCTGGCAATTTTAAATAGCGTCATCCCAAAAATGCCCTCTGACACTGTCACACTCAAAGTGCTTTACAGAAGGCAGTGGTATGACTGCTTTCATTTTAAAAGGCAAAAAAGAAATGAGACAGAGGCAAAACCACTAACCAGTAGCACTCAGCAAAGGCAGGGCAAGGATTGGGAGGTTGGCTGGGCATCCCAGTGCCTAGTCTGGCTCGTATGGCATTATGATATACTGCAGGGTAAGGATTTGTTATGTTATTTCAGATCTGAATCTCAGCGATGTCATGGCCTTATTACATTCCCTTGGTGTAGGAAAAAGGCTTTGTATTGCATTTATCTTCCACAAGGGGCCTTGTGTACACTTGTATTGCATTAAGCTTCCACAAAATATATAGACTAGTGCAGTGCAAAGAGGCTTTGAAGAAATCATGGCTCAGACTCACTTTGTTAGAGTGCTTTGGGGGGGGCATGGGCATCTGCCTGAGGTCAGGGCTTGAATGAGCTGGAAAATTAAACATTTCTCCTTTAGCTGATAAAATCAGACCTTCTTGTTGGGTGACTTTGACACAAGCACATCATATAGAAGTAAAAGAATATTCTACCTCATTGTGATCATCATCTAAGCTGCCTTGATGCTTAGCACCCAGCTGCAGTCCAGGACAGAGAAACAGAGCAGGGTTGTGCATTTGTGCTACCAAATGGAGATGAAACCAGCCTGCCTTTAGCAAACAGAATGTTCATTAAAGAAGGGAGGAGACTGTGAGCTTTATGAATAAAATCAGACAGTGGTAACACAGTCTCAATTACATCTATCCTCTGAATGTAAAAAACCAGCATTTTCTTACCCAAGGTATCTGCATCCTGTGTATCTGTCAGTCATGTCTTCTGAGGTTATAGGAAGAAGCCCCAATGAATTTGTATTGTTTTTTGGTGTGAAAATCCATCCAGATATGGAAGAATGAATGAATGCATCCTATGGAGACCAGCAAAGTAGTTAGCAGCCGTTAATTTATAGTATTTTTGTTACAGAGGAGGAACCAAGAAAGAAAAAGTTATATTTACAAATTTAAGCATGGAGATTTCTCACCTGGGTGCTTGGACATGCAAAAGCTACCGAGTTTTAATCTGGGGGAATCACCTAATGAAATGAGAAGGAAACTAGAGCTGTACCTGCGATGTCTTTCCATAAGCCCATTCTCAAGGAACCAAGTGTGTGCATACCTATATGGGGGAACAGGTTTTTTCAGAGGATAGATATCTGTAACATATTAATAGGGCTGCAGCAATTATCTATGCAAATCATTGAGTTCTGTTCCCAGTAGGGAAAAAAATAATACCTAATGTGGCTGATGCAAATCTGCTGCCAGCCATGGGATTCTATCATTTGTATCAGCTGTGATGGAACCAAAAGAATCTGTGATGGGAAAACTGCAGGCACATCCCATATTGTACACTAATGATAATACTCTGCATTTCTCTGCAATTGCAATTTCTGTGCAATACTCTGCATGTCCAAATCACGCATTTTAGCTTGCTTAGTCAAGATTTTCCAGTTCAGGCATGTAATAGATATTAATAATTAGGTAAATAAAATGCTGTTCAGCTGAATGATGGAGTAATCAGTATTGATCCTGAGCCTCATGCTGCTGGTACAGTTGGGCCAGTATTACCATGGTGGAGATAAGAGAGCTCATCCATCAATACACATATTTGAGAGAAGATCAAAACAGCCCAGGTGGTAAATAGCCTGGACACTTGCCTGCAGGACCTAAAATTAGAGACAGCACAAAGATTTGGCAGGTGAATACTCAGCAGATGCTGTCTTATCTCTCTATTTGCTTTGGAAGATTGGGGCTGACCCAAAACATGTTGAAATCAATTTGTATCTTCCCCTTTATTTCAGTAGGCTATGCACTAGCCTCTAATCAGCTGTGGACCTAATCAAATGATTTTTCTCATTGCCAGCTAATTACTTTTATGAAGAAATGAAACTGAATGTTAGATGAGCACTCTGTAGGAATTGTATCTATACCGTATGGTTTGGGGAAAAAAAAATTATGGGCTTGATTTCACACTGTCTTACAGTCTCTTATTCCACCTGAAACAAGGACAATTTCCCACTCTTATTGGTATGAGTACAGAAACTGAGGGAAGAGTCAGGGGAATGACTGTAACAAGTTCCCTTCCTTATGCAACAACCAAAAAAAAAAAGCTGCAAGCAGGAAATCATCGGCTTTCAGCATCCAAGAGAGGAAGAAGCAATGCATTTAAATTGCAACAAGGAGGTTGGATATCAGCAAAATGTTCTGTTGGTGAGGACAGTGAGCATGGGACTGGGATATCTGGGGAGCCTTTGGCACCTCCAGCTTGGCTCCAGCCCCAGGCAGGGATGGAGCACCTAGAGACTTCCTGGGCCACTGTTGCCAGTGCCTGGTTGGAGTTCTGCCACAATCTGGAGGAAAATGCAAGGTACAGGACAAAGACAAATTCAGTGCCATCCCTTTGTGGTGACAGGCCATTTGCTCTTTTTGACACATGGCAAAGCAGGGAACGTGAAAATGTGAAATCTGCAATTAATTATTAGATAATGGGAAACCAATCATGCTAATAAGTATCTAAATGCTGACAGACTCCAACTATAGCTTTGTGGATAGGACTGAACCAGAGATCACTTTCTTTAGGAATCACAGGTGGAAGGCTGCATAGGTCTGGCCAACTGATCTTATGTGCAGTTTCTCTGTAATTCCCAGCTAAATCTTCAAGCTAGGTGTTGGGTTTGAGGCATTGCATGAGGCACTGAATCTCAGCAAAGGAAAGGTCTTTGCTCAACAATCCCAAAAACCTTCTTTGACATCATGGAGGTGAAAAGAAATGGTCTCCACAAAAGGCAAAACTGGCTGAAACCAATTTTGCATGCCGAAAAAAAAGCACCACTTAAACAGCACTGTGTGTTTGTAGACCAGAATCTAAGATACTGTAGCATATAGGGCTTATGGCCCAGCCTTATGGGATCCATATAGCTCTGTGTCTGCAAAATGTGATATATGCAAAATGCAAACATTCATATGAGTCAGCAGTGCCCTGGCAGCCAGGGGGACCAACCATGTTCTGGGGGGCATCAGGCCCATCATCAGCAGTGAGGACAGGGAGGGGATTGTCCTGCTCTGCTCTGCTCTAGGGCAGCCTCACCTCAAGTTCTGGGGGCAGTTTTGGGTGCTACAATATAAGCAGGATTTAAAGCTACTACAGAGCATCCGAAGGAGGGCAACAAAGGTGGTGAAGGGCCTTGAGGGGAAACTGTGTGAGGAGAGGCTGAGGGCACTTGGTCTGTTCAGCCTGGAGGAGACTGAGGGGAGACCTCACTGAAGAAACAAATTCCTTATGAGGGGAAGAGAGGGGTAGACACTGATCTCTTTTCTCTGGTGACCACTGACAGGCCCTAAGGGAATGGCCTGAAGTTGTGTCTGGGGAAGCTTAGGTTGGATATTGGGGAAAGGTTCTTTATCCAGAGGGTGACTGGGCACTGGAACAGGCTCCCTCTGAAAGTGGTCACAGCACCAAGCCTGACAGAGTTCAACAAGGGTTTGCACAACTCTCAGGCCCATGGTGTGATTCTTGGAGTGTCTTGTGCAGGCCCAGGAGTTGGACTTTGATGATCCTTGTGGATCATCAACTCACGAAAATCTGTGATGATATAATTTAGCCTCAGGCAGATGTTTACCCTTCAAGTGTCATGTAGAGTACCACATCCTTTATGTTGATTTTAGCATTGAGTGAAAATTCCAGTAACAAGGTGCTAGTAAGATGGAAGAAAATGGGGGGCAGGATGGAGAATTTAACTTACTTAGTTTACTTGTTTTCCTTCTAGCTTTCCACAGGTCTATTTTTTTACCTTGTACTTGGCTCTATGTCTCTGATCCCTTCTGTCCTGTTTTTGTTTGCCTTCCTTTGTTGCTGATGGTTTCACGCTGTTTCCATTCCTCTCCTTTCGTGTGACACAGATTCTCTGCTTGAGCCCCATCCAAGGTGTTGGACTCCCTGCAGTTACAGCACAGAGTCTCAACACCAGGGACATGACATCCTGCTTCTCTGACAGCGTCTGCATTGTGTAAGGGAATGTGTGTTTTATCAGCCCACAGACAAAAAGTTTCAGGGCATTACTTAATGGATTCTTCTTTTTCTATCTTCTCAGGGCACTGGCAGCTCTTCACCTCTTCTTCATTGTTGTTGGTCTCTTGATCTACAGGAGACTACTCTAGATGATCTACACACAGCGAGAGAACTTTGCTTACTGTGAAGACCTTACAGTTAACACAGAGAAAACAGACAAAGGTATGAGCAAGTTGTTATGAATAAACCTTCCCTGTGAGGAGGGAAATAGAAACACATAAAAATTCCTGGATCTCCTTATTAGAGGAATGAGATACCTGAGTAACTTGGATATCTCACATCCAGTTCAGGGCTTTCACCATAGGGCAACACAGGGATGGATTTTTACTTTTTTCTCCCTTTCAGGTGCACTGAGGATGGTGGAAGGTAGGACCTGTACCAGACAACTGACACAGCAGTATTGGGACGGGGCATTTCACCACTCACTCCCTCATGTGGGAAAGTCTAACTTATGCCAAGTCATTCTGTCACCTCTCTGTTTTTGAATTAAATGTTTAGGGCTGTTCAAAAGTGTTAAGTATATTGGCAGTTATCCCACGGGATGAGAAGATCACTAGTAGTATATTCTTCTATTAAAAAAAAAAAAAAGTAATATTCAGAGGTGCACTGATGAGACTTAAAGCTTTAACTTCTAATGACCATCTGTCTGGAGTTTGCAGACACCCCTCATCTATAGATATGAGGTTTTGGAATTAGCATCCTAACTCCTGTGAATGTAGGAAGTTCCTGAAGAGAGGTAACTTCTGATTGCTGAGCAATAGTACTGCTCTGAAACACTGACACAAACCACTGTACATCTGTGCATGAGCACAGGCTGACACAACCGCATAAAAGGTATCTATAAGTCTTTTTTGACAGCAAGTAGAAAGTCTTTGTCTTTGGTCTCATTCTTCTGTTTGCATCCTTGCCTTTGCTTCCCAAATTCAGATACACGTTTTACACTAGACAGGCAGTATGATGGCTTAAGGAAAAAGAGGTCAGTACTATTACCTCAGTGTGACCTCTGTTTTCATTGTCTGTACCTTTGATATCTAATGAAACACACATTAAACTATCCAAAATGCACAATCTGGGATCTTTGTAGAGTATGTTAGTTTTATTTTTTAAAGCTTTGCTTACCTGTGGAGTCTACTATTTATTGTATGATCCTTTTTGCCACTTAGGCACTATGCTTAATGAGATTTGTAAATTAATTCTCTCCTGGGGTTTCACTTTTGTGTTCAGAAAGCATAAAAAGTGTTAATGACACTCTTCAAAACACACACTGGTTACATTAGTCATCCTCTCAGCATAATAGTTTTATGGAGAACACTTTCAGTTAAAAAAAGCACCACATTTCCTTTAATCCAGTTTCTTTCCCCCACTTTTGATCCCTAGAGTTATGCTACATGTTAGCAAACAGCTACAAAACACACAAAGGCTGTAATTGCCTTTTTTTTTAACTAGAGGAAAATAGCTACTGTTTACATCTTGAAATCTCTATTATTACTTTTTATTATATATTCAACTGAAAACATTTTCATACAGGAACTTTGCCTTGTTCTGGAAAGCTGGTTGTAAAAATGAGCACTGCTGAATCACAACATGCCTTCCTCCTGCTCTCCCTGAGCTGTTTCCCCAGCCCAGCAGTCCCAACCCACATCAACGCTGACACTGGATGGGAAGGGGCAGCTTGGGTGGGGACACCAAACTCTCCATCAGTGCTGCCCATACCTTCATGGACAGACCATCCCTCACAGGGGGCCCCTTCCTTGTCAAGCTGTTCAAAGCACCTCCTAGTCAACAAAACCCTTCTGTGGCAAACATTGCAAAGTGGGAAAGAATTTGCCCAGCAGGAAATGTCACTAATGTTGGTGACATGTTGGAGGAGAGGGTGCTTGGCCAGCACTGCAGTGCCCCTTGGCAAGAAAGGAGGACTACCACGGCCACTGCCCTGCAGCCCGAGAGCTGCAGTGACAACAAACTACAGCAGGTCACCTTGGAAGTGAGGGGTACTTCCCAGAAATAATTTTCATGGACAAGAAGTCCATTTCCAAAGACAAATGTGGCTGCAGTCCTCACTTTATGCCAGTGGGCCCAACAGAAAATCTCTCCTCATGCTGCACACTCACACTTGTACTCTCTAGGAGTCTTATCTACACACCCCACCCCAACCCACACACTCCCCCAATCTCTCAGCCCTTTGTGTTTCACAGGAAACAAGTAGATAAACCACATCTTTCAATTTCCTAATTATGCAAAAACATACAAACTCCTAAACTTTAAGAAGCTCAAAAATGCTGAAGTGGTTGGAAAAAACAGGCACAGAGAAGACCTGAAACCAAATGGGGATTTCACACAAACATTACAAAGATGAGGGGTGTGCTCACAACACACTCACATGTTTTTGCTGAAACAGAGCAGTGGTGGATGGTAAAGAGAGCCCCATCTTTGAGGAAGGACCCAGCAGGAGGAAAATCTTTTGTCTGATGGAGCAATCCATGATTCTGAGAAGAGAAAACATTGCGTTGATTGTTGCAGAGAGGAACTTGCTCAGCTCAGTGGGGAGGAACCTGGCTCTAGCACTGCTCTCCAGCAGGACCCTGGGGATTTCTAGACATGTTTTTGGCCAGACCACTTCTTCTCTCCCAGCCTCCCTCTTTCCTTGGATCTGTGCCTGCCTCAGAGCTGTGGGATAACCAGGACTTCATCCATTCTGCACCAATGTGGGCACATGCAACTGCAATAAGTGCATGCAATGGAGCCCCAGCAAGAATCCAGAGAGCAGCTATGTCTGTGTGTTGCTCCCCCATTTCTGAGGGCCTCAGTCACTGCCTGTCCCCTTGTCTTCACCATGGCTTCACATGTTTGTGTTCCTGGGACACCTGGAGAGGCTGAGTTCATCCCATCAGTGCAGCTGCTTCTTCCCCTTCTTCCTGGTTCCACATGTTCACTCTCAAATCTTCTCCTTCTTGCCAGTTGCTTCAGACCATGCAATTTAACAATTTCCAATTTTTTCCACATTTGGTAACAGTTTTGGGAATGGGAAGGGTCCAAAGAGCTGAACCTGCAGGGTAGGTGGGCTGGTGGTGGGTGCAGCCTGTTGGAGCCCACTGCTGCTAGCAGGGAATGCTGCAGCTCATGGCACCAGTACTTAGAGACCTTTTTTTTTCCTAATTCCCATACCATCAAAGCCTGAACAGGTCTCTTCTGAATAACTTCTCACTTGCTTTTTCCTTGTTCAAATGTCTGTATTTCTTTTTCCTTGGGAAACAGCAGAATGACATGGAGGAAGGAGGATTCCCTGATTCTGGTGAGTTCTGGCAGTGAGTGCCACAATTGTCAGCCAGATGCCAAGAAACCCATGTCATTCACAGGCAACAACTCACATTTGCTTCCTTAGCAGCTTTTCTGTTCTCTGGCACATTGTCAAGGACAAAGGGAGAGGGCAGGTTCATCAAGCACCGCTGGCCAGGCTTACAGGCAGCTTGCAGTCTTGGAGGACTGAGGGCAGGACTTTCTGCAGCCTGTGCTGCTGCTTTGACATCGAATTACTCAGGTCCTGTAGGTTGATATGGTTAAGTTCTTATATAGGAAAAGGTGTGTTAAAACAACAGTTTGAAAGGCAGTACTGTTGTGAGGACCTGAGCACCATCCTCCTCAGAAGAAGCCTTGGCCTGGTAGAGCTGTGCTGTCTCCAGAGCAGCTGCACTACCTTGTCCTGCATGAGGACCTGCTGCCTGTCCTGTCCTGTCCCAAATCTGCCCCAGCCTCTCTTTCTGTTTCCACACTGGGAACAAAACTTGAGGGTGGTGTCTGTGGCTCTCCAGCTCCTGCTTTAACCAAGAGGCTGTTTGTTTCCTGCAAAGGAAAGCACAGTCAGCTGTCATGCTAGAGGAAAATAAAACACAGGGCCAGACTGGTATATTTTACACATCTGCATAGAGATTTCATCAGAGCTTATCTTGGCTTATCAAACCAAGCCCTAATTTTGCACATCACTAGTGGACAAGCTCGGTGGACTAATGCACAGAGAGGGAGATGCTCAGTTTGTTCCCAGTGTGGTTGTCACATGAGACAGTCCCAGCTGGAGTGAGCATTGGTTATCCTGTATTGAAAATGGACATTGACCATGTGGAGCTTGGGAAATGAAAAAACCTGATAATAATGCTGCAGATATGACACACTCCCAGCGATCTGCTGCTGAATGGTGCCACATGGCTTCACTGCGTGGTGCTTGTCCGGCACATTTGGTGCTCCGGTGAAACTTGTTCCTTGCACCCCAGAGGCTGAGGCATTGCAGGCTGTCCTCTATGACTGTGAGGATCAGAAATTCATGGTAGCATTGGGTGGATCAAGAACGTGGCCTTTTTAGGTGGGGAAGGACTTACTGTCTACCCCTAATGGTGGCCTTGGGAGTGGATTAGAGAATCATGCAGCAAAGCATCTTGACTCCAAGGGGCTCCTGAATCTCCCTGTTGTTTCTTGCAATTCCTTTATCTGTATCCATTGTGGAATGGGCAATCATGTCCATTTCAGCCTAACATTGTCCCATTTTCCTTTAGTTTCCCCTTACACTATTATACATAGCAATCATTTTTTGGCCACGAACATTTTTATTTTTGTTAATTGAGGTATTTCTCACAACAAAAATCTTTCTAAGTCTGGTTACTGTTTTCCCTTATTGTGAATATTCATTCAGCACTTACCTTTGCCAAAGATGATGTAGTGCAAGCAGGTGTCACAGCCGTACTTTCAGCCGTACGGAAAACACATTTCATTTCTGACAGCGATCCTGCTGTTTCAGTAGAAGCCTACCCCATGCAGAGATAGGCTGGTTAGATCAAACTGTACTAATTGCAGAGTGATTTGGAAATCTGTTCCACTTGCAAACAGAATGAATTCAACACTTCGTAACATTGAATTAACAAAGGTCACATTTCATAAATATTACCAAGCAATTTTCATAGATAATGCAGCAGGCTAGTTAATGATTAGAGCAGTAAACTTCTGACGTAAAGCCATGATGAATAAGGGACATATTTTTACAGCTTCCGTTATTATTGCCTCAGGGATCTTAACTAAAAGCAGCAGAAATTATTAGGGTCCAACATATCTTTAAAATCTAACCAATCAGGCTATATCTGGTCTTCCCAATGGCTTTTGTATTACAAACTAGATAATTCAAGAGATTTTAGAGTATCAGTCATATTCTCATTGGGGAAAAAAAAGCATGTTGGTTTCAATCCAGTTCTACTGGACTCTGCAATGTAAAAACCAGTTTCAGTATCTGGTGGGGATTGGCATAGCTCAGGTTAGGAAGGGATAGAATTCTCCCTCTTGCCCCAACTGCTGGATCTGCTGGATCAGGGCAGCAAACTTTAGTAAAGATGTGGTTCTGCTCTGAGGAGTGATCCCAGGGACTTGCTCCCTCACAAAGCTTGGTCTCAACTGAGTCAAAACACCTTTGCTTAGGTCGTAATGAATTACTTGAGCAGTAATCTTGATGAAGTCTGTGAGATTAGCTCTGTAGGGAACCAGTGTTATACATGTTATAAGTAAGGGAAGGCAATGGAATGAATCCTGGGCTTAAATAGAAATTTTTGGCCCAGAGGACTTTAAACCAGTGAATGTAATTTTCCAGGACTTAATTAGGCATGTTTTTATCTGATAGCCACACAGTCATAGATAACTTGTATTTCTCAGTAGGGTTTTATCTTCTGTGAGCCATTTATATCTGAATTTGATGGGTTAGAAAACCTTGGTATACAGCTGTGGCACGACTGCCATCCAGCAGTGCTTAAGGATAGAGGGCTTGGGAATCAGAAAAATTCTAGCAGAAATTTTATATTTCCTTCATCCAGAAGAAACCAACAGGGATGGAAAGTGGCTAATGCCAATCTATAATGCATTTTTGAGAGAAATTATGTGTGAAACATGCAGCCTTTTGTGAAACATGCAGTGATGTCCAGGTGCTTGGATGAAGAGGTGGAACTTGCTACATCTCCATTTGGAAAAGCCATTCAATGAGATCAAATGTAAATTGTCCATGCAGCAACACCATTTGGACATGACAGGTTTCAATTTTCAATTTTTAGCTGCTCATGCTCTGAGGCCATTCAGAACCTAAACCTAAAAATGTAAATCCTTGAAAACCTAGTGCAATTAAAGTGACAGAAAAACCAAACCCCAACATTCATGCAAGTAGCAGCTTAGCTAAACATAAAACAACCCTAATTGTGAAAGCCAGCCTAAAGCAGCATCGGGACCAGAGTCAGAGGAAACCTAGAAGGCTTTTCCCACAGCTGGACCCAGGGGAGCCCGACAGGCAGAGGTCTGCAGGGTCACTGCTCCCCGGAGGGCTCACCCTGCTTGCAGACAGCACTTTCTCCAGCCCTGCCTCCATCCCAGCTGGAACGGGCTGAAAAATAACTGGAAGTTTCTTGTCAGAGCAGACGCACAGCACAGCCAGTTCTTCATTGACAAATGAGGGAAAGAAAACAAAATATCACACTGTCATTTAAAAATAGCTTCAGCAGAAATACCACGGGCAGTGCTTTCACTGAGCAGAGATCAGCGACTGATTAGGGGGGGTTATCAGTGTACCTGGTGCCGGATAAAACCTGATCCCGCTGCAAGGCGCTCTCACTCAGCCACACAGATTGTGGGGGTGTGATGAGTGCCAGAGAAACTCTAGAAGTTTTCTGATAGTGCAGGAGTTTGAAACAAGGGGTTTCTGCTCCTCGCCTGCAATGCAGCTTTGGGAAAGCTCCATGTGGTCTGATGGTGCCAAGCGGCATTTTCGGATTTCGGTGGGACAGGGCGATTCCCTGTTCGTGCCAAATGTGAGCTGGCTTGGTCTGCTGCCAAAGTGGGGAGAGCTGTGCAAGGGTGATCCCTCTGTAAATGATAGTGAAAGCCTTTGTAAAGGAGAGGCACTGCTGCAAAGTTCAGCCCAGCTTTGGGGACTTCCATAAGTGACATCTGTGCCTTGTAGCCATGCTCTGAAGTGATATAATTTGAACACAGACTTGACCAGATGATTTTGGGAAGTCAATCCACTGAGTGTTCTTGCAGCGTGATCAGTGTCATTTTTAAAGCACAGCGTGTGCAACATGCAACAGTTTTCCAATGGCAGAGCTCAAATTGCATGACCCAGGATTTAGGGTTATTGCAAATTTTAACATTCCTTCTGGTCTTCTGCCTCGTGATTCTGTTTATGCAAAGAATTCAGGTGCTCAAATGAATGTACTTTTCTTGATCTGTTTATTGTAAAGTACTTAAGCATCATTTAATTTGCGACTGTTATTTGGGTCTATTTGCATTATTCCAAGTATTTGACCTGATAGGGCAATTAATATTCACTAGCTGAAGAAAATTGTGCAATGAACAAAACCACACCAGTTTGCTTAAGAGATTCTAGAGTGTATTGCAAGACAAAAGAAGAAATTGATGGAAAGAGATCAAGAGCAAGTCTTGAGCCTTTCTGAGATGGTATGATTTGTTAGTTGACCCATCACTTGCCTAAAGCTTTGTATCAGAAGCTGTGGCTGAAATCCAGTTGCTTGAAACACTGTCAGTATGGAAAAAAGAAAACAAGTATATTAGAAGAAGAGCAACTGGATGAGTAGCTTTGCTAGGTCAAGTGTCATTCTCATGACCCTAAGATTAAAGATCTTTCCTGTTTTTATGTATCCTGGCTGTTTTTGACAAATGACTGCAAAAGCAAAGCACAGCACAATGGAAATATGTGCAAAACCATCAAAACCACAGAAAAAGACAAATCAGGTAACATGGTGACCTCCCCTAAAGCAGAGAACCCCTCTCCTGGGGCTGCCCTTGCAGCTGGCACCTCTCCACAGCTGAATGTGTGCCCTGATGGTTGGATCCCATCATGTGCAGCATGCTCAGGAGGGCAGAGTCCCTGTCTCCACACTCAGGACTGAGGACATGGCATCTGCTGCCTTGCCAAAGCCACTTCATGGAGTGGGCAACACCCCAAGAGCACAGCAGTGCCTGGAGTCAGCGTGGCACTCCCCTGCCCCTGAGGTACAGGTGCTCACAGTCATGCTGTGCAGCAAGCAGGGGGATGCAGAAGCCTCTCTCTGGGTCTTCTTGCAGGAGCTTCAGGTCATCTTGCACCCATCCTGTCCTCTCCTTTTGCCCCAGTCCAGGATCTTGGCCATGCACAGTTCCCACCATTCTTGCTCTTCCAGTCTATCTTCAAAATGCTGTCTCAGGTGATTCTCTAATCTCCCAGGGAGCTGCATTTCTGACATTTCCCTTCCTGCACAATGTCCATTCCCTGATGGGATCCACTTGGGCCATTTCTGGGGGCAGTACCAGATCCATCACACTGCTGTGATTCCTGCTCTCCCATCATGAGGCCAGGGTGTTATTTGGGACTGGTTCTTCACTAAAGCAATGAGTTACTGTTCCTCAAGCTGAGGGAATAGCAAGTGACACCTTAGGGCTTTCTCTCCCGGTCAGTTCTGCTCCAGGCACCACCTGAAAGGAAAACCAGCTGCCCCAGCTCACCCAGTAAACCACAGGTGGGAAAATGCAACTCCCTCAGCACAGCCTATAGCCATATCTACTCAGCCTGGACCAGTGACTCTGACAATTTTGCTGCTGAGATCCCCTGCAGGAAGGAGAATACCGAATACACGTTGTCAAAATGACTTTTAGCATTAGCAGGATACTCTGCTCCAAGCAGAGGAGGATACATACAAAGCCTTAAGCTGTTCCAGGCTTCACAGAGCAGCAGACAGCAAAATACATGTGGCTGCACAGGGACACGTTGTTTTCAAAGCCCTGTGTGATAGCACCAAGTGGCATAAATCAGAATTACCTGTCACAAACTGTATGTCTCCGTGGCCATTTCTGCAGACCCGGCTGAGCAGCAGCTCAGACTCTCTGAGACAGTGATTACACTGGAAAAAAGGCAAAGATGTAGCAATGCAGATGGTAAAAAAAGCACTGATGCCTGAAAAAAAAAGTTGAAATGCATACCTCTAGAAAGCAGGGGCGAGGATGTGTTAGGGCAGAAACATGAGGGGCTTTCCTGTTTCCTGAGAATCCAGAACTGGCTCCAAGCGCTGCTTCCTTTAGCATCAATTTCACATTTTGGCTTTTCTGTATGAAGAAGTGGAGGACTCTGCCCCAACGTGTGCTTTCTGCAGCCCCAGGGTGTCCAGTGTTTCTCTAAAACACTCTGCAAAGTTAAAGCTCAGCCCATCCCCAGGGAACCTGTGGAGCAAGGCCAGCAGCACATCCTCCTGGAAGCGGCTAAATGACTGAGCTGCTAAATGCTTCACATTCCTCGTGGACACCAATCCAGACTTGGAGATGCACTGGAAACCTGACACAGAGGTTACTCAGCACAAGACATTTGCCTCAGGAAACTCTTCTGAATAGCAACAAGTCAAGTCAAAGCCTCAATCCAGACCTCAGCTCTATATCCAAGCCATATCCTGAGCAGACTCAATGTGAGGAGTCACAACCTGGGGCCTCTGCCTGCTCTGGAGACCAATCCTTTGGCTCTCTATTCCTGATGCTGAGCTATTGCCCACCTGTGGTATTTAAAGGCCATTTCCTAATTGCCTTCCAGATCTCCAGCTTCTGCTGGGGTGCTGTCCTCCTCTCCAAAAGTCTCTGCCTGCCTTGGTTTAAGTAACTCATTGCAAGACACTCTAATCAGGGTTGTCTTAAAATAAAAGTAAGTGTTGGTTTCTTTTCACCCTCCAGTTTGGGTGAAGTCACCATGGTGTGTGAGCAGGTTGGCAGTGAAAAGCAGCCTGGCCTGGACTTAGCACTGCCAGACAAGTTCTGGGCATTGTGCTATGGTAACTGACATCCCACAGCTCTTAAAAGTATTTTCCATATAGGAGCTCAAGATATTAAGAGCAGATTCTGTAGAGTTCAACACGTGCTACTGAAAACAAAAGATGTTGCTGAAAAGTTAAGTCAAAAGTAATTTGTCCATAAACACAAGGTTTGGTGCTGGGATAAAGGTGCCAGGGCTCACAGCTGCTACCCCAGTCCTGCTGCCCCAGCATTTGGAGATCAGAGGCTGAGAGTAGCTGTATTTTTAGAAAGAAGCCCTGTTCTTAGCTGAATTCAAGCATAGAGAAATCAGGACAACAGCTTCACAAATTCATTTCCTTCTACCTTCCTCACTCATCATTGACTTGTCCCCACACTTTTTGGCAGCCTCTAGCACCATTTTTCTTTTCCCCACAGACTTCAATGCTGCTTCTGTGCAGAGGTAAGCTCATGTAAGAGAGGCTTAGACAGAAAGAAAAACAAACAGCCAAGGTCCATATTTTAAGTATTATTGAATACATTCTCGTATCACTTATTTCTTAGAACAAGAAATCATTTGTATTTGTCAAAAACCTAAAGAAAACCCTGAAGTGCTGAATTTATCCTTTCTAACATAATAGTTATAAAAAGAAGGTACCATTTGCTATCTGCTTCTTACAACATTACACCTAGGTGGTCTTTCTCCTTGTCCCAGAGTTCGTCCTGAGGTGCTGCTGTGCTTTGCTCATTGCTGCTAATGCTGTTGTTCTGCAGGGTTATGAGAAGATGAGGCAACACAGAGCTTTTCAAATCCAGGTTTCAGGAAGAAGAGAGACACGTACCTCTCCAGTCTGTTGGGGGAAAGAATGAAAAATAAATTACTCTGGTGATCTGCAGTTGCTGGCTATTAATTCCTATGAGGATTTTGTATTGCTTCCAAGGCAAATACAAGATTAGCTGATGGAGTAATGGACTAGTATGGGATAGAGATCACATGGGGGTTCTTGTAACACAGATGTTATTTATTTAGCCTATGCAGAGCAAACCTACTTACAGATGTAATTTTGTATGTTCAACATGATGTCTATGTGCCCATCGGTATAACTGGACAAGTCAGGGATCCTGCCTGTGTGAGCCCCCAGGCAGGGACAGCTGCCCTCACACCCACCCCTGCTCAAGCGAGTGCTCCAACAGGGAGTCACGGTGCGACCACGGTGCAGAAGCCAGCAGGTAAAAAAGCAACCAGGCAAGCGGAAAACGGGTCTGAGTCACCTGAAAACTTCCTGCTAATGCACCCAGAGCAAGGGCTGCCCATCCCAGCTGCACCCGTCCGCCGTGGTGCTTGGAAGAAATGCTGCTGCTGTAAGAATGCCGCTATTTTGTAAAAGCATTTGCAGGACCTTCCAGTGCCAGATATCCAGACGTGCTAATGCAAAATGCATTAGCCCAAGCAGCAGGAGCTCCAGGGCTGCTGGCGCCATTGAGTTCCACTCATTTCATCTTTATTATAAATACTGCATTGTCGTCTCATTCTTTTCTCTCATCCTCTCTTTAGAAAAGAATTATAAGGCTCTAGTTGACTGGTCCCTTTGACTTAGTACAGTTGTTAAACCACAGGCAGTAAATACCTCTTTCAATTGTTTAAGGCGGATGTATCTATTTCATTGGAACAACTGAATGAAATCTGTAAGATCTAAAGAATCCCCCCTTTCACGGCAGCTCTGCTTTTCTACCTCTGAGCTGAATGCAAAAGGAACTCTTCCTTAAACCTGCCGTGTGAAATCAGCCCACCTTCAGGCTCCCCACTCTCAGCTTAGTTTTTTGTGGTTCGAGAAGTATTGCAGCCTCCAAAGACTCACCGCCTACTTGTAAATAGTGATCTTTCACCAGGCAGATCTCAGCTGACAAATGTTAATTGTTATGCAAACTATCCAGACGATGAGCTCTTCTCGCAGGACTGAAGGGCAGCCACCTCCCAGATGAGACGAGGCAGCTGTTTAAACAGTGCGGGGTGCGCTGCCCCGGCTGCCAGAGCAGCGGGAGAGCCGAGCGGTGCGAGCCGAGCTGGAGCTGTGCCATGCCACCATGGTTAACACCCCCGCTTTGTGGAGAAAGCCTCCACAGCACAGCTTGAGAACTTTAACTGACCCCACGCCATCGGGAGGATGATGCTGTTTCAGTGGAAAACATTTATAAAAGTTGGTTCTTTGGGCTCATGCGGTGGGATGCTCCCCGCTTCAACTGGGAAAAACAAATTCTGATTTTTGGGGCAGCACAGGGATGGGAGAGCAATGCTTTTCCCAGACCAGAGGATTTGAAAGGGACCAGGGGTGATGAGAATGCCTAGCAAACCTTGTTCGTAGCAGGAGGCACGTCCTTGCCCGAATGGAGTCCCTGGGAGGCTGGGAACCAGCTCCTGTTCTAGTGGAAGGCTCCATTGGTGCTGCTCATAACTCCACCATAGGCTGAAAGGAATTCTGAATATGCTATCAGCTCATTTTTCCTTCCAGTCCCATTTAGTCACTGCTTCTTCCTTCCAGCACTGTTCCAGTGCAGTCTTTGGGATTACCGTGAAGAGTAAGAAATCCCAGAAAACCAGAGGCTCTCACCACAGCTGCTCGTAAGGACTGCCCTGGCAGGGCTGGGGGCTCTGTGAGCAGCAAGCCCTGCCCTGTGCTGTGCAGCCCACAGAGAGCCTCGGTGAGAGGAGGTGCTTCAGCAGTGCAAAACAGCTCCACGAGTGAAAGGTGCCACTTGCTGTTCCCATGCCTTGGATCAGGCTGGCTGCAGAGAAAATTTACATTTCAAACTCTGTATGAGACATGCCTAGAGATCACTAGTGTGTGTTGCCAAATTATCTGTTATCAGCCACATCATTGCACTTCTGGGGTAAAACCCCACTTTTCTGGCCACCAGAAAATATGGAAAAAAGTTTATTCCCTGGCAGCTACTTAGGATAATTTTCAGGGGTTGCTGTGTTCCTGATGAATACATGGAGAACTACTTCTGTATGTGGCTATGCTGGATTTCTGAGCACTGAACCAGGATTTTGTAGCATCCTGTACTCCTTGGGGTGGTTTCAGAGGTTTTATTGTTTGTTTTCATTTTAAGACAGTTTTGTCCTATTGCAGCAGGGAACTTCAGCTTGGTTTTGTTCAGTTTGGGGTTTTTAATAAATAAAATACTTTATCCCACCTGTACCTGCATAGTCTTCAGCTGTATAGGACTTCATGAGCTTGACCCAGAGCATTTTGAGACAAAAATACATAGAAAGGAAGAACAGAGGAAGGACTAAGATCTGAAGATTCAGACAATAAGGAAGTTTGCAATGATTCTTACTTTCTTGAAATTTAATAGCAAAATTTCATTGATTTCAGTGGCAACAGGATGGCAGTCTACTTAAAAGGGAAAAAATGGCACTTAACCAAAAAACCTCCTTCTCTTACCTCACATCTCCTTCCCTGCTTTTGCATCAGTTCCCAGTATCAGGCTGAGCAGAACAGCCACGTGCTATTTCTATGCTCCACTTTGTCCTTCAACAGCTTTCTCTGGCAAATTATTCTACAAAATATGGGAAAACTCCTTCCCCAAAGGGCTGTAAAGGCAGGGATTCAGTTGCCAGGGCAGGCCACCCATTCTTCTCAGCAAGGGCTCTTGGCTCAGCCCACAGTGTCCATAGTTGTTTTCAACTGAGACTGAGCTGATAAGGGGATTTCCTTTCAAGTGGAAAAGCATAAACTATATTTATATGCAGATAATTTCCTATTTGTTGAGTTTAGCTTAACAGGCTGAATTTCTGGCCTGTCTCTCCAGTGCTCCCCGACCACATGAAACATATTCACAATTGTCCGGGTGGGAGTTGTTTTGCCAGAAGCTGGAGAGATGCCACAGTGCAGCTGCTGTGGAAGGCAGAGGTGGAAGGATACAGCCAGTCCTCCTTCCTCTGCTTTTTCTGTAAGGAGCTAACACAGCCCCCAGCACCTGCTTAGCATTTGCTGCCACGTTCATCACAGGTATTTGTGACACTGACCCATCATTTGTCCATTATCTGGGCAAAGTACATGTATTTTGATCAAAAAATTTTAAAAGAGAAATCCCTGACGTATAACTAATGCCTGCTGAGCCACCCTGAGGACTCAGTGATTTTGCAGGCAAGTAGGACCATGCTCAGCTAAGGAGCAGGAGAGATTGAATTACATGCCTAGTAGAGGAAGGATTTGCTGAGAAAGCTGCTAGAAGATTCCCAAACTATTAATGCCCAGAAGGAAGGGAATATCAAACCAGCAGTACTTCATGTTCATCTGGGAAACCTAGTCCATTCTTCTCTGCAGGGATTTCCAGAGGATGAGACCCCAGTTCATGGCAAACTGATAATTATTAGTCTTCTCTGTATCCATTTACACTTGCAAAACCCTTCAGGATCCTTCCCTGCAGGAATTGTTCATGTTTCTTGTATTACCTGGGGGTTTTATATTGCATTCAGTTCACTGACTGCCAGGGGAGTATGCTCTTGAGGTTTAAAGATTAAGCTTTTATTCAAATATATATTCCTCTAATGTTGTACATCTGGTTTTGTTTAAACTCATTTCAGAAATCCTTTGTTTTCTGGGTCCTTTACTGCTGGTCAGTCTCAGCTCAGGCTGTGGATGTGACCAGCAGCTCTAGCTGAGCCAGTGTCCTTTCCAAGATAAGGATTCTTCCAGTTTCACCCTCCCGAGAACTCACGTGGGGTAGATGGATGTACATAAAGGTTTTGCAGAGGAACGTCCTAAATTCACCTTTGTTTTATACTCCAGAAGTCCAGAAAAATAATAAAAACATCTCTGAAAGACAATAAATACCTGAATGTCTTACCCTTTCTAGGAGCCTTTAGTGCTTCTTGAGTCCTTTGAAATTTGGGTCCGTGTCCTTCAAGAAACAACACACAGCTCTGGCCCACCCATCTCTAGACAATCTTCTGGTTCTAGAAAGAGGTTTTTACCTCTTTCTGTCCATGCCTTCTGCAGTAGGATCTTGTCTCTTTATGTCTTTCAGTTTTGGAATTTTGTTTTCTTTTGAAGTGGAGATGTTGTATGAAACCCCAAGTGCTCTTAGGACAGTGTTGATGGTCCTTGATGCCTGGAGTTACAGCTGAGATAATTCCTCTGCTGTGAAATGGTCATTAATCAGCTGTGAAAGTTAAAGTTAATAGAAGAAGTCTTTGGAATTTAAATAGAATTTATGCAGAAATAGGCAGGTTCCCCAGGCGTAGTGTGTATGTACATATAAACACATATGTACTCACGTATATCTGCATTTATACACATATGCAAAGATCAAGGAAAAAAGTATATATGCTGCATTCCAGCAAGGAAAGTAAGAATCAATACAGAAAGTACCAATTACCATCACAGAAGAGACCATGTCTCTTGTTCTGCCCACTAGAACTATGTAAGCCTGACTCTACATAAATTGTGTAAAATAGCAACATTGTTTTAGCTTTTGGTTTTCTGGGAACTTTTCTCTTCTAGAGTTTCTCAGCTTGAGAAAGGGACAAGCTATACAGTGGATTCCTGTACCTTGTGCAGCCATGCAAATTACATCTAGTTTTCCCAGGCCAATTTTGAAATACCGTTCCCATCCTACTTCACCATGTCCTGGTGTGAGACAATACCGTATTGAGAAACACTTGAAGCTACAATAGCAGCAATGCAGATCTTTTGTTTTATCATTAAGTGGAATGAACCCCTGAGGACTCAAGAGAACTCCACAGAAGCCTGATGTATGCAAAAAGAGGCTGGTTATGGTAAACAAGGTTAGAGGTATGTGAATAGTCAACGTGCACATTCACACAATGAGTAGACTAACAGCCAGTATGATGGGAATTTTGGTGAGGGAGCTTTCCTTCTTACCTGTAATAGAGACAAAGGGATTATACCCATCACCATTTATGAGATCTCAGGTGGAGGAATGTAAAAATAACAGTGTTCCATCCATTTGAGGCTGCACATGGACCCTGACTGAGCCAAGGCAGAGACTAAAGTCTTTCACCCTTGGCATGGGAGATCAGCTGAAAGTCAAGTACCTGGGGCCAGGTAGATGTTTCTTGTTGTTCCCTGCTCCTGGTGAAAAGTTCCTTGGCAGAAGGGAATAAGCATGTCTTAACAGTGAGAGCTGGATGGCATGAGAGCTGGGGACAAGCCTGGATCCAGAGCTCTGCACAGGAAAAGCAGCAAAGGGAGGTGGCATTCCACAGAGCTCTTAGAAACAGGCACAGAAATCCTGGAAACAGGACCAAGGTGGCCACATTCAGGCTATTAGACCAAGCACAGGAGCAAAAACAGGTCCAGCCGTAGCCTTTGACATCTCCTTTTTGAGGACAGCAGGCTCGAATCTTCTGCATTGACATCTGCAGTAAATGTTTTTCTCTAAATGTCTGCAGTTCAAAAACAAAACCAGTCTACAAGATGTCAGCGTTCATCTTCCATGACAGGTATATCAGTCAGGCTGTCAATTAAAAGCATTCACCGAAGGTGAGCTGTGGATAAATTAATCTTATAGGAAAGCTCCATAGGTCAACAGCTTCCAGTCAGGGCTGAGGGAATGTCACAGCACATTGCCTGTGATTGCACATGATGGTAATGCTGTCTGCAGTCACCTGGAGGCAAACATCCCTGCATATGTTAATGACACCTGTGCCTGCAGCCTGCATGGTGCTGTGGTTCTGCATGTTCCAGCTGAAGGTTTCTTTCTGCGCTGACCACAGATCTTGTGCTGCAGAAATGCCCACACAGCATCCTGGGTGGCTCACTGTGCCACCTTGTGAAGCATCTCCTCCTCATAGAGCAGAAGAGCAATGGTCACACACTCAAGAGGAGATGAAAATGGGTCATTCTGCAGACAGTACTATATGGAACCAAGATTACAAGCAGAGAAGGTGCACTCTAACACAGGATATCACTAAGATACAAACTGCTGGAGATCCTTACAGAGGTCAGCAGGATTTGGCAGTAGTTGGCTAAACCTCCAGGAACTAGTGGGTCCTGCATGCTCTGCAGTCTGATCCAAAAGCAGCAGCCATGGAGAGTGAGCTGCTCCAAGGACACACATCCTGAACAGGTAGACTCTCAGCCTTCACTGTGAAGTCCTGCCCTCTGAAGCAGAAGTGGCCCAAGATGACTGAAAATCAGTTTATTGGCCAAATATCCAAATAAAAAATAATGTAGATTTTCTGTCACCTCTGAAAAGCAGCAAAGGTGGAAAAATCTCAGGTCAGAAGCAGCAGGGTTTAGGCACACTTGCTTGCAGAGTCACACTTGAAAGTAGAACCAATTCTTTCA
Source organism: Prinia subflava (assembly GCF_021018805.1). Lineage (NCBI taxonomy): Eukaryota > Metazoa > Chordata > Aves > Passeriformes > Cisticolidae > Prinia > Prinia subflava. The sequence continues at coordinate 8,254,691 of NC_086253.1, forward strand.
GCCATGACCAAGATAAGAAGACAATCCACATCAAACACAGCTGAATCTGGGGAAATAGTCATCTTTGGCCCACTGCATTCACATGATATAATTTGAAACTACAGGAAACACAAAAAGACACAATCACACACATGACATGGGAGAAGCAAATCTTCACCAAACATACCTCAGAACTTCAGAAGAAGATGAAAAAATGAAGACGCTCAGAAATACTCTGCAGGACACATCCCTCAGATGATGTTTTGTTGCTTAATATAATGTTTAAAATATTCTATTTAGGCTGATGTTCCTCAACCAATCAGTTCACATCTGGGGTTTTTTTTTTGTAAAACTACTTCATATTTATCCTCCAAGAGACTTTCTAAGCAGTAGTAGATATTTTCAGAGATGCAAAAGAAGTTCTGGATTAGTTTGGTTGACTTTTTTTTCCAAGATGAAGAGGAATTTGAGAGCAAAACCAGTTTACATTTATTCATCTAGACCTTTCTTTTATAATACAGATACCAGACATGAATATGGAAAAATAATGATGGTTTCTCTCATGAATTGAAAGGTACCTTTTATCCATAAAACATCTCAAAACAATTACAATCAAGTAATAAAAAAATTCCTTGAATGGGAGACAACTGGTTTGTCACAATTCAGACAAATATTTGTTATGCAAAAACAACTCCTATTTTAAAAAGCAGTGCAGGATATTTGGGAATGTTCTCAAGAGCTCTCTTCCCACTCTGCAAAAATATAAAATGACAATTTTTGAGTTGGTCAATAGGTCAAGCACTCTGAAGTCACCATGGCTGGGTGCAGGTGCTGCTTCTGCCAGGAACTGTAGACATTTTATGTCATGCACATTCTGGTGTTTCCCATTAAGGTTTTCTTTCAGTTTATGGATAATCCAAGATATATGTGTCTTGCCATGTAAAACTAAGAAAAACCACAACAGAATTTTCCATGTAAGCCAAAATCTTTCACATGTGCCAACTGCCAAAGCAGACAAAAGAGCTTTGATCATAGTCAGACACCATAACTAGCTACTTGTTTTAATTACAGAAAGTTTTAGCTATTATTACACGACAGGCTGGCACATTCAGCACATGACATAATTTTATGAAAGCTTTTCATTTCTCTCAGCACAGCTCCAGCCCTAGGCTATTCCACTCACAGCAGAAGCATCAGTTTGAATGAAGCCAGGGAGATATCACAGACCTACAAAACCCAACCACACACCAGTCCCACTCCCAGCTGGCTTGGAAGAACATCATTCTCAGTGCTCCAGCCAGGGCAGAGCTCTCAACTGCCTACAGATTGTGTTTTCTTTTGTTCTTTTAATTTTTCAGGATGAAACAATTCTAAATCTCTGAGCTTTTTGGGCTATATTACCTATTGCTTTTACTTGATGTTGTCCTTCTATTTATAGTACTTTAGCTGTTTTAAGTGGATGATGAGCTAACCCCCAAAATACTGAGTGCCTGAATCACTGTCAGACCACCAAAAAAAAAAGCCAGTCATGGCACAGGTCAACCCAAACACTTTCATAGGTATTCCTGGGCTAGTACATGTTTTCATCTTTCTTAGCAATACTTGAATTTTTTGGCAAAGCTTTTTGTGAACAAACTTGCAAGAGCACTGATGAAGAGCAAATCAAAGGGGCTGTGACAGTCCTAAAAAAGGCTCTGTGATTTCTATTTGAACAAATGCTTATAAAGACTCATTTTCTCAGAGCTCTGGAGCTCTAATCCTCATCTATTCAGCCCATTGGAGAAAAATACCAAATCACATCCCCTATCACTGCATCTAATTTCAAATGAAATCAAATAAGTGTAGTAAAGAGAATAAACACAAATAATCAGTGGCAATGATAACATGGGAACTGGTTTGAAAGAATATCTTTCCTTTGGAAAACACTGGAAAGCAGTGTCAGAGTTTAATTTCAGAGATTTCTGTTTAATGTCAGAGATTAATTTAACAGCCATTAAAACATCTTATTAACTCAAGTGCTAATTGAGTGCTTGGCAGGAATAACAGAGCACTGCCAACCATACACATAAAAATGGCTAGAATCTGAAGAAATTCTGTGGTTTAGCATTTTATTGCTTTTATAACTTGCTAATATAGATTTAGACAGCTTAGGTGGCCTTACCTACCTCCTTTGTACCTGTTTTGAAGAAGCCATGCTCTGATGGCACAGTCTCAACTGTCCTTAGGAAAAGTTAAAGTCCATTTGCAGTCCTTTTGGCTGAAATCTCCCAGACTGGGCTGAAACGTGTGCTTTGCAGTGATGCCAGAGTCTGCAGGCAGAAAGGTGCATGATGCTGAGCTTTGGGAATTCCCTGTGCCATGACTGCTGACATGATGGGCACTGAGAGAGGCAAGGTGAGCACTGAGGGAACAACTGCCCCAGCTGCTCCAGTAAAGGACCCGTGACCATGCTGGCCACCACCCTCCCAGGACTGGTATTTGAGTTTCAGGGTACCAGAATGTTTTTTTCCTGTACATGGATATTTGCAGTCTGTAGGGAGAAGTTAGACCAGCAATGCTCCTTCCTCTATATTTGACCTCCAGCAGCGATGGTTTGTGGTTGACACGTGCTGCTTCCTGGGTCCTCTCCTCCCTTGCACCCATAGCCTGTGAAGGCATCCTAGACTGAAGGAGGATGGCCACAGACTGCTGTATTCTGCATTTTCAGAAGCACAGAGATCACCTCCACACATTCCTCCACCAGCACCCACAGCAGAAGGAAAACAACTATTTTTTCCTGTCCAAGAAAAGCCAAGGCAGCATATAGCCTGAATTTTGCTTGAGACCTCAAGGGAAGGAGATCCCACCACTAGAAGTATTACAGGACACTTAGCTCCAAACCTCTCCCCTTGATGACTGCAAGTGGAGGTGGGTGGTAAGGACCTCACTCCTGTAGTGCAAGCCCAAACTTTAAGTCACATCATCTAAATTGAGCACAGGCAGGAAATAATTTGAGCTCAGCCCACTCTAAACACATGACAGATACTTTGAGACCAAGTGAGAGCAAACAATACAGATGAAAAGTTTAGGGTCATGAAGTTTGTCAAGTTTAAAAACACCTCAAGTTGTTTTCCAGCCCTCAGCAGGGACACACCCCTAGCAATTTGTGTTCAGATAGCAGAAAGCAATGGATGAAGCCTGGATTTATGGGCAGGCCACTGGCTGACCCAAGCTCCTGACCTGTGTGTGGCTGCAGCACATTGTCCCTCGTGCTGGGAGCCTTTGCTGTGATTGCTGTACCTGCAGCGAGCGTGGCTTTCTCTGGCTCAGCAGCTGCAGCAATGAGGGTCTCACATACAGCCTGCAGTCAGGAGCCCCTGAAAGGTTAATTAGCTCAAGCTTAAAAGCTGCTCAAATGCCCCTGATGAAGCTTCAGTGAAGCATGAGCTGAGCAAGAGCGACCAGGGCAGGACTGGATCTGTACCTGGGACAATGTTCAAGCTGCCAGGCTTACCCAGCACATGTTATAAAGTGCTTCAAGTTGTCTAATCCTCTAGAAACCTTGTTCAGAGGAGGGAGGGAGGTTTTGCTGCATGTCATGTCCCCCAGCCACCTAGAAATGACCAGCCACCAAACAACTAGTGCTTATTAATAAACTTGCTTAAGGAAATTGGCTGGAGTCTTACTTTTCTTTGTGCTGAATGAATGGAGCTAAATATAATCCAGAGCTCGTTTTGCTGGGTAACAATGCAAGAAAAACTTCCTGTTCTAGCAGAAATCCCTGAGTTTAAAAGTAGAAGCTTCACTACACTGGGTGAAATTCTTCAGATCTCAAGAAACACTGAGGTCACTCTCTAAATTCCTCTGTCCTCCTAAATACAGATATTATTTTAATATTCTGTGTGAGGAGTAATGTAGTGTCTCTCTTAGAACCCAAGTGAAAGCACAAGTTGTTTTAATCAATGAGGTCTCAGATACAAAGGTACTTCTTGGTTTAAGACCCAAATTCAATAATTATTTTTTCAGCTGAACTGGAATAAAGACATTATTTAAACATGTATCTGTCATCTTACACTGCCTGCGGCTGGCTGTTGGATATCTATTTCTCAGCAGCACTGTGGCAGCTCCTTATGTAAAAGGAAAAAAACATAGCCATTTCCTTGCATGACTTCATTGTGGGATTATGCCTCCTTATTCCTCCTTCCCTGGAGCATCCTGTCAGGAGATGGTTTCAGGTGCTAACAGAGCCCATGGTGGGTGTGCAAGTGCACACTGGTCTTTGCAAACAGGCCTGGCTGTGTGGCAGATGTGCAAAACAAAGGGCCTCAGCTTTTGATTTTTTTGCTCAGTGAAAAATGAATCACTTTTCTGGCTGGCTGGGCTGCAGGAGAGAGGGGATCACTGGAGAACTGGGAGTTCAGCAATGGCACCACTGCCAGGGCTGGGATTCTGGAGATTGAGCCATGTAAAAATACTTTAATCCTGCCAGGCTCCTCTCCTTCATTTTGCTACTGGTTATGTTACAGACCCATCAACTTTCTGATGAGTTTTCCAGGATCAGCTTTGATCCCACAGTGCTGCCAGTGTGAGAAGCCTCCTTGCAAAGACTTGTGCTCTAGAACAAGGACCTGATCTATGAGCCCTTTTTTTAGCTCTGCAGGTGCAAAATCTGCTCTTTTCTCTTTGTGGCAGTGCCATGTATAATGGACCTGAACTCAGTATTGCCAATAAATACTGACTGTTCTCCTGTGTGTGTGGCTCCAAGGTGGTGTTGGATGCATTCAAGCCCCATGGAACTGTGGTGCTTCCCTTAGAGAAGGAGATCAAGTGGGTCAGGTGAACCACAATTGTGGGTGGGGTACTGAACACCTCATGGGTGACAGAAGTTTTAGGAGGCTTTAAAGCCACAATAAGATTTGGTGAGGCCCCTGGGCACAGCCAGCTTGGTCCATTTACTTCACACACCTGGGGTCAAGGCACTTGGTCAAGGGTACAAACAAGGAACGGGGTGAAAACAGAGATGTGTGTTGGAGGTGGAGAGTGGGCAGGAGGCCATGATCTCAGGGTAGCAGTGAAAGGTGTGAAAAGAGAGACACACTGGGTACCTGATAGGGACCTGCTGATGGATGTCTCCTGTACAGGAAGCTCCTGGGAGGCTCCTGGGAGGCCATGGGCTTGCTGTGCTCCTCTGCCATCTCTGCAGGGCTTGCACAGACAGGTAGTTAGGTCTGCAAGATTTAAGTATGACTGCAACAACCTTTTTGCTAATCCTCTGTTTCTGAAGGGCTGCAGGTGTACACAGATAACAGACAGATCACCTTACCCTGCACCAGAGAGATCTGGGGCATTGCTGGTCTTTTCAAGGCTGGGTGACAGCCACACTGCTGCAGAGCCCATCACTTAGGGGAGAAAACACTTTGGTAAGCCTTTAGCCCAAGGCAGCAGCACCCAGGTGCAAACTTCTGCCTTGAGCATAATTCCACCTGAGCTGAACCTGCAAGACAAAGTCAGCATTGTCAGTTTTAGTTGCTTCTGTAACTCTGGTCAGTCTGATAGTTTGGAGCAGCCTTCAAAGTCAATGTGTGCTCTCTGTATCACCTGTCCACCAAGTGGCCTTTCAGCCTGGGGCAGCACCACGCAGCACTTTCCCTCACTGTCCCATGGCTGTGGTTCTCCACAGGGGACTTTCCCCACTGTGGAGTTACCTCTACCTGCTGGATGATGAACACATAATCTGGAGCTTGGGCTGTCCCCTTGGACAGAGTCTGAGGTGCTCTGGCACAGCCACAGTCCCTGTGGAAGGCTTGAGAAAGACAGGGCACACTGCTGTCCACGAGTACCTGAGATGGCTTTTGTACCTCGGTCAGGCCCTACAGAACCCCCTGAGCTGTGGGGAGCAGCTGGAGGATGCAGGAGCAGATTCTGTGCTCTCACCCTGTGCTTTGATGCTCGTGCCTAATGAGTTAATCAGCTGCTTGTTGTCGCGCCTGAAATATAAATAACAAACAAGCAGAGGATGAACTGGTAAAATAACAACAAACAAGCAGAGGATGAACTGAAAAGAGCAAAACATTTTCTGGCATGTGCTCCTTTGACTGCAACATCAAAGATCATATTAAGATTTTTGTAGAAGGTTATTTCTCTGACTTTCTTAGCTCCAAAATTATCAGGAGTGTCAAAATCCATTTGCAGGAAGACCTTCTGAGGAGGAGGACGCTGCTGAAAGGGCAGAGATGTATAATATTTCACGAAGGGCATGCACAGACTAACGCACAGTTCTCAAAACATCCTCATTAAAATGCTTTAATTAACATTGGTTCAAACAGTAGCAGACTTGGAGATTCACATGTCTCGGATACATTGGGGGTGCTGTGCACTGCTCAGGTCCCAGTGGGAGCATCCTTTGCCTCTGCCAGGGGAAGGGATGCATCTTGACCCCCCTCACAATCTCCTTCTATCACCGTGTTGAGTTTCCTCATCTCAAAGGGCCAATAAATATTTTTTACCCGATCACATGGCAGCCGAGTAACCATTCATGCAGGAGCAAAAAAAGTTAACAGTGTAAAGGGAGCAGCAGAGATGATCCTTTCCCTTTCAAAGGCTGTAGTTTCAGTTCCCCAATGTCATTAATCTCATTAACCAACTATCTGGCATCTGGACTAGGCATCCCCTCCTCCCACACAGGCACGTGGAGTGCTTCCCAGCCATTGGCCACCTTGTCTGCATTTTGGAGAAAGGAAAGGGCTTCAGACCAAGCCAGACAACAGAAAAACAGGGGCACAACCCCATTTATATAAGGGCTTTTTTCAAATGGAAAAAAGATGCTTCTTTTCTCACCCAGAAGAGACAGAGTGCCTCACACTTTCTGAAAAACTGAGTTAATTCATGAAAGAAGAGATGTAGGGAAAGGTGGGTGGAAAAGTATCCCCAGTGCTTATTGTTCCTTGGGCCAGGGAGGGTTTGGGGGCTCTCCTGCTCCAGGGGTGTGTGGTTATGCAAGAGCTGAACATCCACAGTGACCCAGTGCTGCCCACCCCATCCCCAGCACTCACTTCCATCCAGGAACTGCAGCCTGCCCTGACATCTGCAGCTGCACAGACCACAGGGAAAGGTCAGGGACTAAAAGGGCCAGCAAGACCAACCAAATTTCCTGATGGCAGCAGCTCATGAGGAAGTGCCCTTTGCCACCAGCCACTTTATCTGCACAGAGGCAAGAGGAAGGGGCTGCTCTCTGGGCAGAATGCTGCCCTTTCCAAACATTGCTGCCACCCCACAGCAAAGCCATTGAGGGGCAGCTCGTTCTGCACTGCCTTTTACAGTGATTAGTAACGAGGCTGGAGTCACATTCCCAGCAACTTCCTTTGGTCAGCACTGACGTGGCAGCAAGCCATAGTGAGTCAGGTCTGCTGAGAGAGTGCCTGAAGGACTCCATCCATGCACATGGATTGGCTGGAAGATGCCACCCCTGCACATGGATCCACTGGAGGATGCCATCCCAGCATGGAGAGCAGCTTGCACTTCAACCTACAATAGATATGAATTTCCACTCCAGAGAAAATACATTTTAATTATGCAAACTCTATGCGCATTTTTAAAACATAGGGAAAGAAAAAACAGGACCCTGTTCTTATCTTTTTGTGAAATCATTATTCATTTGAAATACATGGATAATTAACCACATTATCATGCAAATTTAAGTGAATTGAGCTGGCTGAATTAAAGAGACTTCACCTACCTAACCATAAAAATTGCAACACGGAGCTGTCGCAATGAAGCTCTGAGCACTATTTTTAGTGCAGCACTGTAAGAGAGGGCCTGTGGGAGGGCATCTTCCAAAGGAATGCAGACAGTATCTTTTAGGAGGAATTAATCCTTAGAAAACCATTACTAGCTCTCACAAATGGCACAGGGATATTTTTCTGGCTGGGCTAGAGTTTATACACAGAGAGCCACATGCACCGAAAAAAAAATCATGACTCGCTGAATTTAAGGAACAATTTACTGAAGCCAAATTTTCAAGTGCTCCTCCTTCTGCTCCTGGTCCCTTGGCTTGCTGTCCTTGAGGCACACCAGCCCTTTACTGGTTAAAAAAAAAAGTTTAAAAACTTTTAACTTAGTTAAAAAACTAAGTTAAAAATTCTTATTTACTGCCTCTGAATGAAAGCTGTTCAGCTTTTTCAGAATTACAGTTCTACAAAGCGCTCATGCCATACTCACCTGAAAAATACCCAGCTACTGAGATCAACTTCTTTCCACTTCCTGTGGTTTTACAGCATTGCATCTTTGGCTGTCAGGTCTCAGGCACCAGTGCTTGAAGAAGACATGCACAAACACTTCCCCCCATCAAAAAAGGACAATAAAAATCCAAAGCAGACCCTAAATGGTGATTTTTCCAAAGATATTTTTGTTCTTGTTTGGTTTTTTTGTTCTTTGGGTTTGTTAAAGTTTTTTTGCCTGTCCACACATTAACTTTGTTCTCTGTAAGAGAGTACAGCTCATACTTAGGAGGTATCTTGGTTCTTGTTCAGTTGTAGCCTTGTGTGGGGTACCCCTTCCTGGCCATCCTTCCAGGACACTGACAGGTATTTCTGGCACACTGGCATTGCAGAACCACAGGGACACAAGGTGGTGATTGCAGATGCTGTGTTAATGAACATTGTCCTTAGACATTCACAAACAGCTAAACCTGGACATCTTTCCCCCAAATACCTTTAAAGAGATAAACTGAGAATAGGCCAGTCCAGGCTGAAATGTTAACACATCTGAAGCTTCAAAATCATTAAATGAGTCCCATAAACTCACATTTTGCTGATAAAAAGTACTTAGCAGCATCATGTTTGAAAAAAGTCAGAAATGCCATACAAATGGACATTTTGAGATGAAGTTTTATGGGTGTTTTTAGATGCATCACCCTCACTCTCTTCCTCCCTTGCATATCTTACCTCAAAAACATTGGATCCCAGGCACAGTATTCAGGAATATTTAGACCAAAGGGAATCCAGGAGTTCCCAGCTCCCTGAATTCACTGGGACTTCGGTTGCCCAAGTAACTTCAGCAAACAGGACTTCAAAGCCCTTCAAAATAGTGCAGCTGAAAAAACTAAATAAATGTTGTAACTAGCCCAGGACTTTCAAATACTTAACTACTGATTTAATGGAGATGTTTGCACTTATCAGCCTCATCCAACATTTCAAAGGGTGAGTAGTGGTGGTCGGCTTGGCTGCCCATCCCTAACACCAACCCTTCCTTCTAATTTGCCTCCTGCTTGTTGAAACTTGTTTTTGATTGCACATCCATGGGGGAAAGATTTACATTTTCCTACATGTCTGCAAAACGCCTGCCACAACGTCTGAGCCCTCTAGATGCAACAATAACAACAACAACAACAATAACAATAATAATAATCATCATGATTCCCAGTGCACACGATGTGCAGTGAGGCAGCTGAGAGCCCGACCGCCAGCATCTTTGTAGTCTGGCATCTAATTACCAGCAAAGGAGAGGGTGGAGGAGGGCAGCTACAGCAGAGGAAGGGGGAAAAGCTCCTGGGAGAAAACCAGAGTGTTTTACAAGGTGGAGTTGCTCTGCTCACCTGTGCTTAATGAAGATGCTGTGACTAAACACTTTTAAGGTATCACTCCAGAGAAATCCCTTTGTTTCTATTGGAAAAGTTTGTCTGGGTGGATTTGAGGTCATTTTCTGCTGCTGAGGGAATTCCACAGGCTGGCACAAACCACAAAACACACCTAAACATCAGCAGAAATCAAGAAGCAGCAAATGAATAGGGATTGCCATGCCATCAGGGAATGCCAGGAGGTGGATACAGGCTGCACCAAGAGCAGGCACAGGAAATCTGCTGAGTCCCAAACGCCTCTGATTTATTGCCCCAGTGCAAACCATCTGCCCAGCACATGGTCAGTCAACCTGATGCCTCTAAGAAATCCCACCTGGAAACCCAGCAGGCTGAGACAGAGAGCTAAAGGGACCACTTGGGTCATAAATACAGCTCTGTGTTTCTGCAGGGAACTGAGCTACATATTTCACTCAGAATGAGCAAGTAGGTGAGCTGGTGAGGGATATGGGTTGGGGTTTTTGTTTTATGGGAAAAAATACGCAATTTTGGAATTTGTTTTCTACTGCGAAGCAGGCAATAAATTTGTCATGGATTGCAATTCCAAAATTGTTTCATATGAGGTAGATCAAAGTGCTTGCCATCTCTGAAATCTGATGTAGGCCTGTAAAAATCATAAATTACCTTTTTCTACAAAACTGAAAGACATTGAACTGAAACATTCCAAAATATAGAAAGATCTGGAGCAATTTGAGTTTATTTAAATTTTGTCCAATTCAAAGCATTTCTTCTAAAGAATTCTTTTCCCAACACATCAGCATTTCCAAGCAGAAAGAACCACTCGTCCCAATGTTTCCCATCCCTGGTGTTGTTCTTGTACCCCTGCTCAAAAACCCCTAAAACTTTTGAAGCTGGAGAAGGCGGCTCGTGCTGGCAGCAGCTTTGGGGAGTGGTCCCCCATGTGCTGATGTGAACCCTGTTGGGACACGCTGGGATTGCCTGGGATACCCAGAGCAGACACCCAAGCATTCCCCCAGAGCCTTGTCAGCCAGGCACACGTGGCCGGCTGCTTTCTGTCACCACAGGCAGAGCTGGAGGGCACTGCAAATGCGGCTGCCTCTGCACAAAACAGCACCCTGCCACGCATTTTCTTGTCTCAACAAATTACCCTGAAGTGCCCTAAAATATTCAGATTGCTGGAAGGAATTGGAGAAACGTGAAGACGTAGGATATGTTTTGCTGAGCTGACCAGAAAACTCTTTCTGCAAAAAATCAGGGCATGATGTAGCACGGCAGCAGAAGGTGAGAAGGAGATGAAGGCACAACAAAGCAAATGGTTTGCAGTGACATTTGTCCTGGAGTGTAATTAGGAGCTGGACAGTCCAGCACACACCAACAGCAGGGTCTGTGTGTGCATCAGGAGCCAGAGGCAAGAGCCCAGCCTGCAGGACCAGCTGCTGAGGCAATGCTAAAGGTAGTCTAAAAATAAAGCACTTATCAGGGTGAGAAGGGCTGAGTATTTCATCACTCTGCCTCAATTGATGACTAGCAAAGCATGAGCAAGGAGGATTTCTGTTTTGTTAGGACCTGCTTTCTGATTCACAGATTGCTGGGCTTGGGCAAGTACCTTCCATTGATTTAAACCTTTCGAGAAGGTTGTGTGAGCCCTGGGCTGCACCATCCCCCACTCACCAGCTCCTTCTGGGGCAGGACAGCAAAACACAGCATTTTTACAGAGAAAAACAAAACAAAACAACCCCCAACCACCCACAAACATATAAAACACTGGCTGGCCTGTAAGAAGCAACAGGTTAGGTGCTCAGCTCCTCTTCAGCCCACCTGCTCCACATGGAAAGGCAAGCAAACCTTTCCCTGCCGTAGGGAAAAAGGCTTCATCCCATCTGAGTGACTTGACAAACTCTGTCCTAGATTTGTTATTTAAGGGGCATTTCACTGAGCACACGGGTGGGTTTAATTCTTAGGCCCTTGCATCCACGGGATACAGGCAGGGAGAGCAGCCTGGCAGGGGCAGAGCATTGATAGGGCAGCGCTGGTGGCACTGGGTAGGCTCCGCAGGCTGCGAGGTGCACGGGGCAGCTCCACGCCCTGTCCACACTCTGGGACATCCTCTATATACCCGTGGCATCCAGCACCAGCCGCTCCCGCAGCACGGCTCCTCAGGCTGCTTTCCCACAGCGAGCCAAGGCAAGCTCTCCACGCACGGCCGCCGAGGGACGGCACAGACACGGCGACAAGCCCAGCGCTGCCGTGCGAGCGCGCAGCGGAGCCCTCGCCGTGGGAAAGCCTTTGATGTAACCACATCTCCCAGGGCCGCCTGCCGGACTCCGCTTCACTTGGGTACCTGCTCCTGTAAACAGCGACGCGGCGCACGCAGAAGCCACATCCTGTCATCCCCTTGTGCAATCTGCATCTCCGCCGCCGCCGCAGCGCCGAGGGCTTGCGACACGCGGGGAGCGACACGTCCGTGTGGGGCAATGCGGGGCTGGCCCCGGCTCCCGACACCCGCACGCACCCGCGGTTTCAGTTTTTAAGTGACCGATGCAGACTTCGTGCATCGGGAGATGGATTCTGCAAGTAATTCTTCTCTCCACAGAAACATATATCTGACTTTATAAACCACATATAGCTGGGAAGTTCAATCCAGTCCCACTGGAGTGGCAAGCTTGGTGCAAGTTTATTTATTTAAAAGAGTGCGTGCAGTAGCATGGAAAAAAGATCAAATCTATCAGAAATCGTAAGTCTTAATCCTAAACCAGCTTTGCTTTTCATAAAATATGGTCTAGGGAAACTGCTTTCAAAATGTGGCTTCCATGTAGCCTTAGCTTTAGTATTGCAATCCCCACAGAATAGTGTTAGAGTATAATAATTAAAACATTTACAAAATGAAGATAATCTATGGCTGATCCAAGTTGCTATGGAAATTTGGAGGCTATGCTGTATGCAGCTGTTCCCAGCTAATGCAAAGGTTGGCTGTAACTTTACTTCTGAGCCTGGTTGTAACTTGGGGGATAATTTATCTGTTCTGTTTACACAGTTCTCAGCTTGCACAGCCCTAGAGTGCAACATTTCTGTGATTCCCAAGCAAAAGGGTGCTTCATCCTCTCAGCTCAGCCTGAGCAATTAGTGTTCTTAGGCTTAATGAGGCACCCCTGCTGAAAGGTGTGGGTGCTTGCTGTGGTGTTGCATTGCACTGAGAGAGATCCACCAGAACAGCAGACACACAGGGGCAGGCTGCAAACCCTTGCTCACACTGGCCTGTTGCACTCCCAGATCTGGCTGTGGGTGTGGGCCCATCCCTGTTGGTTCCTGCTAAGGGGTTTTGGTGAGCCCAGACCAGAGGAAGCTGGAAAAAAAGGCAGTTTTCCCCTTGGATGAGGCTGGCATCTTAAGGGTAGGAAAATAGTCCTCCCTAAAGTCATGGGCACCTTTATACCTGTCACCTTATTAACACTTTCACAGACCCACACAGATCAGGGGAGGCTGTTGGATGACAAAGAAGAAGGGAAGAAACACCTGAAAAAGGATTTTAAATGCAACAATGAAGGACTTGGGGGGCTTATACTTTATAAATCAGGCCGATAAAAAGCTGGACAGCCTGCAACTTCTTGTGGGAGAGCAGAGAGCAAGCACTTGCTACCTGCTCATCATCATGACATGATTATGTTTTACATTCACTAACTCATCTCCAGTTAGTCCATGGCTGATATAAGCACTTTTCACTTTGCAATGTTAAATTACTAATGAAGAAAGTATTAATAACCTCTAAGCAAAGAAAGTTGGCCAGAGGAGCAAAGCTCCAGCAGCTACACAATGGCCCCAGGGGTGTAAAATCTTCAAGCCTCATTGAAACAACAGCATGAAAATCTGCTTTTTACAAAGGGAGAGAAAAACTCTGCCAGTCAGGAGTGCAAAGAAGAAAATCTTTCAGCTGAAGTAAGGCCGGAGGTTCCCATCCTGAACAAATATTTAGCACCATTCACAGAATGAATCCTTTAGCATTAGTTTAAACTCAAAGGCAGAATGTCTTAAAGCTTCACAGTGGGAATTTAAAAAAAGCCCAAACAACTAAAAATTAGCCAAAATACATAAAAACCTCCCAATCCCAGTATTTTAATTCCTGTTTGTATTTAGACACTGCAGGACAGCTGAGTTACAGTTGGGATGGAGGTGGTGATGGCTCAAAAGTGTCATTGATTTTAGAGAGTAACTGTATCCAGAGGTCCTCAGTCATTTCTCAGTGAAAATAATTTGCAAATAAAGATAAATATCCCAAGACATTAAAAAGTCTGTCAAAGGGGGCCAACAGGAATGCTGGAAAGGGACTCTTGACTAGAGCGTGTAGTGACAGGACAAGGGGTACAGCTTCAGACTGACAAGAGGGCAGGTTTAGATTAGATACTGGGGGAAAGTCTTTACGATGTGGGTGAGGAAAAGATTTTATATTGCATAAGCATGTAAGCCAGGCTGAGATCAACCTGAATTCCTCTGCTTTTCCAAAGGGCAGGATCAGCTCAGCCCCTGCAGGCACAGACTCTGCTCTGATGGAGAGCAATGCCCTGTTTACCCTCTGCTCTCCCTGACTTGTGCGTGGGGAATAAGGAAGGGCTTTTGATGTAACACAAGAGTGATTTCCTAGAAGACAAGAAGATTTGCTGAGCTGCCTGTGCTAAAGGGTTGTTTGCAGAAGCACAGGTCTCTCTGTGTCCATGCCAGGGTTTGCAGCAATAAATCTCGGGCTCACTTGGATGCATTGCTTATTGCCTGTGGGAGCCCTGTTGCTAAGTCACACAATTACGTCATCGTGGAGCATTTATGATTTTTTTGTAGTTGGGTTTCTTTTGTTCCCCAGAAAATCTTTCGGGTATACAGGTTTCCTTAAGGCAAATCTTAAATTTTGAGTTACATATTACCTAGATTTTGGTCATCATCTTACCTGCAACCTGGACAGCCCATGAAAACCTGTCTTCATATGGTTCTCTGCTGGGTTATAACAACAGCCACCTCATCAGAGCTGCTCACTTCCCTTTTTTGGGACAAAACAGATAAAATATTATAGGGTTCAGTAGTATCTGTTTCCATAAGTCCTACATCAGTTCCTTATCATCATCATAATAAACCATAACAACACAAAAATTGAACTAAGATTTATCTGAGATTAACAAGCAGGTCTCCAAGACATTAAGAAGTCCATTAGAAAGTAATTTGCAGTCTACATCCAGAGCTTCTACATCCAGAGCTTCCCATCCCTGGAAGTGTTTAAAGCCAGTTTGGATGGGGCTTTCATCAACCCAGGCTAGAGGATGGCATCCCTGCCCATGGCAGATGATCTTTAAGGTCCCTTCCAACCCAAACCACTCTGTGATTCTGATTTGCAGGACATCACCTCTTTTACTCTGATGGCCAGTTTTATTGTTTGTATGATTACACTGTTTTAAAGCCAGAGGCTAAAAGTCTCTTCATGTATTGAAATCTCTCCTTGTACACTTAAAGGCTTTGGATTTTTTTAAAAAATTATTTAGATTCTGGTATTTTCTTTGTGACTAGAACTGCTACAGGCATGAAACCAGCTCTGAGGTTAGACAGCAATTAGAGCAAATGTTAAGATCATCAGCCACTCAGGTCTATTAAAGCAGAAAACTATTTTTGAGGCAATCCAAGAAACACAGCTCAGCTGGCCAACGACAACACACCCTCCTCATAAAGACGCAGGTTTTTGTGCAGCCAACGAGCAGCTGCATCTGACCCGAGTTCAGAGGAGCCCGAGTGCCAACTAATAATGCAGCTGCAATGTGGATACATCCTGAGAGCACACTGCCCATCAGTTTGCTTTCCCAAAAAAGGGAGGAGGTGTGTGGTGTCCAAGTGTGCTGTGAGCATGTCCACCCGACAGAGAAATACAAGAGGAACTGTTACAAAGAGCAAACCTGAGCCCGACCTGTGAACAAGAAGGTCCAAGCTGGGATCCAGGAGCATGTGAGTTTCTCTTGCAGAAGCAGTTGTCCTCATCCTGTGCAACTTTGGTTTCCACTGACAGGGAAGATTGTTTTTTCTGTGAGAAGACAGACCATGTCCTTCATCAGGCTGCAGCATTTATACGGTAGAATGTATTCCTGATTAGAAATAGACACAAACTTCCAATTAATTAACAGCTAAAAACTATTTTAAAGAGGTCTTTAAGATTTCTTTTTTTAACTTCCTCTGTTCCCCTTGAAATTTAATAAAAGAAAAACCCGTGTTAACCTTCTAGGGTGTTTTAATTCAGTTTAATCCTCAAATACATCCCAGACTTTTAAGAATAAGGGTTGTTGCCTAACGTTCATCCCATTGGCACTTTTCAGGCCACACTGCAAAGTGCAAGGATCCGTGAAGGAGGAGGCTGCATCAACAGCCCCTCTGTTGTAAGGCTGCTTTGTCTTGTGCTCCTGGGCAGCTTGGCCAGGGCATTGTTGGGATCCAGAGCAGAGGGGTGGCTCCTGGTGGGAGTTTCACAGGATCTCCATCGGCGTGGGGGGAGCCTGCAACCACGGTGAGACAAAGGAAGGGTTCTGGTAATAAAATTGACCTTTATGATGCTGCTGGTATCATAAATATGTCTGCAGACCCTCACAAGATGTCTGTGGGCCAAGAGGACGGAGCAAGACATGCACACATGCAGGGCACACCAGGAGGCATGGGGACTTTTAAGCACCTACTTTTAAATAATTCAAACCATGTTCTTTTCAATCTTATCTCAGGCAGGCCTCCAACATGTTCCTGGCACCTGCACACTGGCTTTTCAGGGTTTAGTCTTGCAGTCTGCATCCATCCTTCCCTGTCCTATTTGATCAACAAGTTTGTAAAATGCTGATTCTGCAGGGATTTTTCCATTTTTCTCTGAAATGAAACTGTCACATGGAAAGGAGAATTCATCTGTTGTACCAATGTGTGAGATAAAAAGGATGCAGATTACAGAATGGAAAAATAATAATAAAAACAGAAATACACCAAGGCCAACTTTAAAACAGAAGCAGGAGGTATTGAGTAGGAAAGAGGTAAGTACCTTGTTTATATACAGCTCATGTGCTTTTTGTTTGTAAAATAAAAGAGAAAAAAAGGCATCTGGATGTTCATACTCACATGGGGACATTACAGGATCATTACATTTGTAGACTTTCTGTCTTCCCCAGTCCATTAGCATCCCATCCCTACACCTCAAGCCAGATTTCCCTGGAGATGTCACCTTCTTTCATCACATCTAATATCTAATAAAGACATAAGAGAATTTAATAACAGACTGCACAGGGGAGACTTCTGTTCAAACAGCCAAGGCTGCAGCTGATGAGTTTCTGCTACAGATGCTGAAAAAGTGTAAGAGGGACCAGGAAACCACATGGTGTTTTGTTTTGGAGGTCATGCCAGAGAAGCCACTGGTATCACCCCAGCCAACCCAAAATTTGTATGAAACAAGACATAAAAAGCTCATCCAGTCTTTTCAGCATCATCTGATCAAGTCCAGCTCCCTGTCATTTGGCTCTATAAATTTACAAAATTCTTTGGTGTGGGACTGTCTTCTCCAAAGGATCCTGAGACAACACAGCCAGTGAAAGAGACCAAAGTGGTCAAAGTGAACTCGCACCCATCTTAATCACACATGCTGAATTTAACAAAGTATTCCTGGATTGCTTATAAAAATCTGCTACCCTACTCGAGAAACCAGCCCCTTATTGGCCTCTTGCTGGAATAAGTACTTGCATGAAGAGGACAGTGTTTTATGGCCCCTCTCTCCCAGCCCTGATATAGTTTCCACAGCCAAAATTTTCAGGAAGGACCACTGGGTTTGGGTACTCAATTTGAAAAACCTTAAGAAGCGAATGTTTTGGGGTTTTTTATCTGGAGGTGAGCAAGCACTGATCTTGTATAAAACCACTTCAAAAATTCAGGAAAAAGTGAGAAATGAAGGTTGCAAAAATAACACATCATTTCTAGAAATTGTGGCAAACTAAAATAAAGCAGACTGACCTGACAGCTGGGTCTTAAGGATCTGTATGGCTTATTCATGCAGTCCCTGCCAGGTCCTTTGTCATTCATCTTTTACAAATCTATGTTCACATATTCATTCTGCAGAGGTGTACTGGAATGTTTTCTATAAATGCTTTTGCTGCTGGAGATGGGCGATTGGCCTCATGATTCTTCTCAGGTGTGTGTTTAACTGGAGAAAAGAACAAGCCAAGTATAGACAGATGTCTGGTTACAAACATTATGTATGTACTATGAGGTAAATATACATGAAAAATGAAAATGTTTATTTGCTGAGAGATGGGCCAGATAACCAGGGGCAATGCCCGTAAGAGTTAAGCTTCTGGTTTTACCACTGGGGCTGGTTTGCTGAGGAGGACAGATATGCAAGGTATTGGTGGTAGCTGCACCAAGGTTATTACTGAGTAAGGAACTCAGGACACTTTCACTCCCCCTTTCTCACTAAATCTGTGAATTCAGTTTTTACTACACTAAAAAGATCTCAACTTTTTCTTTTCAACTATTTAATGTAAATCGCCAGATTTCTTGCATGCTTCAGGAGATTCCTTCCAAAATGGAGAAGGGTTGCTATTAATTTCTGGGCTTTCTCCCAGAAATATCTCTATTTTTCTTGTTCCTTCACAGGCTCAGTGATTCCCTCATTCTGGGCTCCCCATGCTTGGTGTCCTCATCCTGCTTCTGGAGATCTGACAGCCCTGGTGCATCACGCACTTGTGTGTCACACACACTTGTGTGTCACTCACTTCTGCCACCCCAGGGACTCCTCACTGCTTTGCTGCCAGAGCATTGAGCCACAGGGAAGAAGAGGTTTGTAAGCTCCAGAGGCAGTCTTAGGGAGAAGAAAGGAAATGCTGAGCGTTGGCCACTCGGCAAAGGCTGCGCGTCTGCTGCCGTTGTGGAAAATGCCTGCGAGGCACCATTAACCACTGCTCTTTGCTACAGGCTGGCTTGTGTCCACACCACGAAGGACCAGTGCTCTCTGAAGGGCACTGGTTACCTTCATGCTGTGCAGCACTTGGCCTGTGTCTCCTCTGAGGTGCCTGCAGAGCCCCACAGAACCCAAGTCAATAATTATTGCATTGGGCACTTTTTTAAAGTTTGAAATTCTCTAAGTGGTGAAAGGACTGAGTGGCAGCCTGCCAGCATGATGTGTTTCAGCAGGATATGAAGGCATTTTGGGTTCTACAGCACAGCATGGAGGACAGTGGGCATGAGGTGTCTCTATTTGATCAACAAGTTTGTAAAATGCTGATTCTGCAGGGATTTTTCCATTTTTCTCTGAAATGCAACTGTCACATGGAAAGGAGAACTCATCTGTTGTACCAATGTACCCTGGGATGGCTGGAGGACCGTCCAGGGCAGAGTCTGGTCCAGCCCATGCCAGACTCTTCTGTGCAGCCCTGAAAAAACAACCCTGTCAGCCGTGTCGAGGTTTCTCCTTGGGAGAAACCAGTTGGTTTGCTCTGAGCAGAGACAGGAGGGAGCTCATATGCATGCCACGGAGACAGCCGGTGAGCAGAGCCCGGGGGAACAGAGGCAGCCAAATGGGCTGGGCAGACAAAAGTGCTCTCATACCCCCACCATGGTCTCAGCCAGTGAGATGTTAAACACAGAACAAGCAATGCAATTTTTCCTGACCATCACCTGCAGGACTGGCAGCTGGTCCCTCGCTGGTCACTGTCACAGCCATCGGTCTGGACGTGACTCTGGCATGTGCTTCTTCAGCCACCATGAACTCTTCAAGCTTTGTCAGATGAGGACAACCTTTGTGCCTCGGCTCTGCAATTTTTAAAGGTCAGTGTGACTAAACTGCAATTCTTCTGTATCTCTCTTAATTAGCCTTTGGTTTTGGGCCAGTCCAGGGGTTTAAGTTCAGTCTTAACCTTAAGATGTTAATACACATGAAACACCTAAACTAAATTAAACAACACACAACTGGCAGATTTCAATATCCCCCCCATCTCATTTACAGTCCATGTTTGCTGTCACTATTCTCTATCACACACAGTCTATTTACAGCAATACATGAAAATGTTTACCTTAAAATATAAATGTAATTATAAAGGTATAATTAAAGATATGGCTGCACCTCTTTGAGCCACCTCAAATTACAGTTTCAAATTATAACAATAAAACAGGATCAAATTAATGACCTTGATTAATTTCATTACAGAGCGGAGTGAGCGCCACTCAGCACAGGGTAAGCTTACACTGCCTGACCTCATTTCATCCGGCCTCTTCCCTGCAACACAAGAGCTCCCGATGGCACATCAGGTGAGTCGTTCCTCCCAAAGACAGTTGCTAAGCAATCAGCTGCAGGGTTAGAAATGTTGAGTGCTTGATATACAGCACATGGGGGTAGAGATTAATTCTTTCTTTTTTTTTTTTCCCCCCCAGGTATTAAGGGAACCAGGGTGGTTTACCTGAACTGCACTGAAGGAGTTTGGAATAAGAAATCAACCCAGATTTAAAGCAGCCTTCAGTGTTTGTGTACAGATTGAACTAATTCATCTTGCGTGCTATGTACTAAGTTGCAAAATCTTGCTATATTAGTGATTTAAAAGGAGGAACAATTTGATTTGTCATTACTAACAGGGATGTAACTAAATTAGTCTCCCACATACTTTATGCTGATGAGGTCTTGCTTAGATTTCCCTTTGTAGATTTACATCCTCACTAGCTTTAATCACAGCTAAGAAATATATCGTATGAGTAATACTATTAGGAAAAACTGAAGTATTTTCAGAGGGGTTTAGAAACCCAAGAAAATCATAGAAGTCAAAATCAAAGGTAAGATTTAACATTCAGCCCTATGTTGTACATTTGATTAAATATTAATTCACAGCAATGTGTTGGGTACTTACAACCAAGCTCTCTTGACCCATTTGAAATGCACAGTCACGTATATAAACTTGGCATTTGAAAAAGGACAGGTCAATGCTGTAGATGCCACTTAAATCTTTTCTACAGTTCTTGCTTAATTAGTGATCTAACCCCACTCCTATAAGTTGTTGACTTGCACACAGTTGTGGAATTAGGAAAATATTGCTGTAAGATAGATAGGCAGACTTTGAAAAACTAGAGTCTTGCTCTTCAATACTTTTTTTTAAGTTTGTTTTGGTTTGTTTTGTTGTTTTTTAAGGTTTTTTGATTGGTGTGGGGTTTTTTCAGGGGGTTGTTTTGTTTTTTTAGCAAAACAACAAGAGATGAAAGGAAGACAACCAAATCCTGGTTTAGTCAAAGAATTTGACTTCTCCTTCCAACAACAGAAATCATGATTGGGCTGTTTTCTGGTTAAGAAGAGGGAAAAAAAAGTCACTGGATAACTTCCTGAACTACTTAGTGGGATACAATGTGAGAAAAGAATCAAGAGCCTCATTGTGCAAGCGGGGAAGCTGAAACATCAGACTACAGCAAGACACCTCAGCATTTGTCTTCATCAGTGAAGCTGGGAGTAGATGGTGCCTCGGCCTCTGCCCTGCAGCTTCTCAGAGCAGTCACTACAGCCTTGACCATGGCCAAAACTTCCACAACTATAGGTAAGAAATTTCCTACTGTCAGCCCTTGCTTTGACCACCAAATAAATTCAGCACTGGGATGGAGCCACCTTTTTTTTTCCCATCTATAGTCATTCCTCAGTGCCAACATCTTGCACTGAAATTTCTTGAAGGTTTTTGCTTGTGCGAAACTGTTAATAGCATTTCATTTGGTATCAAAGCTTTGATCTCTCTACTTAAATACCACATTAATGCAGAGCTCCCCTGGGTGGATGAGTTCAGAGTATTAGTTAACCTCTTCTGCTCGAAGTCTCAAATATGATTTAGAAATAATTCTGTGCATTGTGAAAGAAACAAAAACTCATCCTTAATTGAAAGTATAAATAAAAAGGATTTCTATCCTTGGACTAACCAAAATTCAGACAGCAGCTTTGTGCTGCTTTTTCAATGCATTAAAGGAAAATTCAAATTCTGCCTGATCAGCCCACAAGTCTAACTTCTGGTCAGAAAGCAGGGCATTTTCCTGAATACCCTAAAGCACCTGTGAGCAATAAGCTAGCTAAACCCTCACAGCATTTAGATTTTGATCCTTCTTTTGGGAATAGAAACCGAGCTGCAAATTTTGGGAACATCCAAGTTTCATTACTGCTGTCAGCTTGTAAATGTTTTATTGCTATTTAAAACCCCTTTAAGAAGCCCTTCAAGGTGTTGTTGATTTGATCCACAAAGGGATCAAGCTCAAATTTTGCAAGGGGCCTCTCAGTCACTACCCACAGATTTCTGACTTCTTACTGAGAAGGTGCTTGTGGGTGCCTGACTACATAAACGCTGATGGAGCAGAGCTGTCTGCAGCCTGAGCTTTCCACCTCTCTCTTCCCAGTACCTGTTGGGAGTACTCAAACACAAAACCACATTGATGGGGACTTTACCACACAGTGCCAGAAGGTTGCTTTTTGTTGCTGGTAGTCACTTCATTGCAGGATCAAGCCAACATTTCCTGGTGGGAGGGGTTATCTAATTACATTTTTATGTTCTATTTCCAGGCTCTGACCTGTCACCAGTCAATTGAATGCTGCAAACACTAACACCTCTGCTCATCCTTCTGCCCCTGTGGTTCCTGCCAGCCTGGGCCTGGGCAGGACCAGCTGTGGAGGCTGCAGCATCAATCCTGCCATCCTTCACTCTGTCTATAGGCTGGCAGAGCCCAGAGCCCACACCTTCTTGTTCGGGATGACTTCTGCAGGTGCTGGATCGTTGTATGAAAGCAAGAGCATCACCGCTAGCACATCCAGCATTGTCCTACCACCGTGCTGCTAAGGTGCACGGAATCCCAAGTTCATTCCACTACCGATGTTCCCTTATAATCTCAAGGGAAAAACAAGCCCCTGTTTAGAGTGGACAGGGCTGCCACCTGGAGGCACCCCAGTTTTCCTACACAGTCAGTGGAGAGAGGGAATCGTCTGTGTGAGGTGACTGCAGCTCCAGAGATGTCTGACCGCTCCCGTAGGACGATTCTGCAGCCACGTTTTGCTGCTGGGAGACGCCAATTCTGGCACCACAGTTACTCAGAGGCTCTATGCTAGAGGCCTCTCTGGGGTTAAGCATTTAATCAGGGAGCACAGTGGTTATTTGCTCCTAAACTCAGCCGGAGCACTCTCAGGGGTTCTCTCTCCAAGGCCCATTGTCAGGCGGGACACAAACTCCCATCTCCCCACTGATGTAAAATATAAATAAACAAGGACCTAAAGCGCTTCTATCTTCCCCGGTTACCTCAGGTGTCTCACAACCCCTCCTCTGTCCCTCCCCGATTCTCTCTGGTCAGTACCAGGCTGTTTTCTTTCCCAACAGGAGCCTTGCAGGGCTTGTGGCACGGCCAAGCTGCGTCAGGGCTTGGCCAGCCCGCGCCAGGCTTTGAGCAAGAGGAAACAGCTCCGGAGACATCAAACTCCGCAAATCTCTGGAGGAGGCAGCGGCGAGGAAGAAACGAAAATGCGTCCAAGTACCCAGAAATTTGCCCTGTCAGTATCTATGACCTTCAGCCCAGTCCCCCTCTCCTGCTCTGGCTGGGAGATGAGTAGCTTTGCCTTGCCCAGAGCAGGTTTTTTGGGGTTTTTTTGGTTGGGTTTGGGGTGGTTGTTTTGTGTTTTTGTTTGCTTGAGATATTTGTTTGTTTTGTTTTGTTTGGTGGCAGGGGGGATGATTTTTTTTTGTTGTTGTGGTAGTTGTTGTTGTTTTTGGTTTTTTGTATGACATTTTTGGAAGCAGCCGAGCAAGGAGGTGGAATGGAGTTGTGGTAGTGCTTGCTGCTCCTGCCATCTCACCTGATGTGCTGGCCACGGGTTTTTCTCCACTTTCGTGGCCACAGCTGTGTCCTGCAGCTTTGGCAACACCTGGAAGTGCAGTTTAGCAGCTGTATAGAGAGGGACAAGAAAAAGAGGGAGCCTCCCAGGAGAACACAGGCCTGAGAAACAGAAATGAGAAACTGTTCCAACATTCATGTCCCACTAGAAAGTCACCATCAACCTCTGCTGTTCAGGGGCATCACTGGGAGATGCACTTAAGCAGCTGCCTCCAGCAAAGGCTGTTCTCACAGAAATGAGGCTCTGAGGGGGTTTCCTTTTCCTTAACAGCTGATGTAGGGAAAAGTGTAACAGTGGGAGTTGCAGAGTCCATAGAAGCATCACCATTTTGGCATCCGTTTTTGTTTCATGTGCAACATGGGGAAGACAGAACCTGACACCTGTGACATGTTTTGGGCTGTGCCTTACCCCACAGGTGACATTTTGGGCACTGTCAGGAGCTGCTTCAAATGAGCAGAGGTGCTGCAAGCCATCACCTGGCAAGCAAATGAGGGGCCACTTCTTTGCTCAAAGAGAAGATTTATTCCCCTACCCCCAAAATATTGATGAGTACAGGGTTTTCCTCAAACCTCACAGTTAGCATGGCTCCACAGGGACCTATTCCCACAGGAAAAGCTGTTTTAACCCATCTCCTCCTAAAGCCCTCCCAGCAGAAGGCCTGGGGTAGACCCCCATTATGTTAGCATAAACAAAGAAAAAACAAACCAAACAAACAAAACTCCATAAAAACAAAATTTAAAAATCCCAATCCCAAAACAAAATAAAAAGGACCTTTTTCCAGACCTGCTTCATTTTCATTTTTCAATATAAATTATTAAGGACATGAATTTATAGGCAGACATCAAGTGAATTCACTAAACTGGTTAAGGTCTCAAATCTCTTTTACTTGCCTTACCCAGAGAAAATCCTGCCTTTCATTGCCCCTGACCCATGCCTTACTCCTCATTTTCTGTTGGCTCCAGTTTCTCAAACCATGTGATTTTCTCTCTCTCCCAGGCTGGGTGTCCTCAGTTTGCCAAGGCTTCTGCTTCTTGTGCTCTGTGTTTTCATGCTGAAAAATTAATGTGGAGATCAAGAGCTGAACTCAAACCAACCAACATCGTAGGACATTAGGGACTCCAAACCCAAATCTAATTTGAACAATCACCACCACATCTCCTCCCACAGAAACAAAGACCTTCTCAGGCAAAATTGCTTCTTGACATCCCCAACTTGTACCTCATCTGAGGAGGGTCAGGGAAGGAGTCAGTCTGACACCAGAGACCTTCAGCTGAAGTGGACAGTGAGGACAACAGACCACAGGTCAAACAGCCTCCCCTTTCTGTCTCAGCTCAAGGTGACAGCATTCCCCACCCCTGGAAAGGAAAGGTAGGACTCTACTGCACCACAGAGCATCTACACAGCCAACAGCAGAGTCATCTACTGCCAGCAGGATTTTACCCCCTTATCTTCACAGACTGGTAATGTACAAAACTCAGTTTCTCCAGTTTGTTTGAAAACATTCAGTGACTTTTGTTTTGTTTTATTTTTGATTATTATTTAATGTAATTTGTGGCTTGCTCCTCACAGCTCAGCTCCAGCATCTCCCTGGGCCTGCCTCCTCTCCTGTCACTGACAAGCACTGTCTTTGCAGTTGGGTCTTGGTGCTAAAGGAAAGGCAGCTTTAAATTCCCTTTCCACCTCTCTGAAGATGGAAGATTATAGAGGTATAGAACCACTCAGGGATTTGAAAAGCAAGTATCAAAAGAAACCTTATTCTGAAATATATTTACTGACTCCTTATTTTAAAAGGAATGAAGATTTTTCTGTCCCATAAGAGCTTCCATTCTGCACAGACTGGCAGCCCATTTCCAAGGGGAAATCAGAACATAAATGGCAAAATAAATAATATTTCTCCATCCAATATAGGTCAAAGATAAAGAAGTTATCCTTCATCTCATCCATGCAGTAAAAGTGTGTACTCAGCCAGTGCAGCCTAGTATGTTCAAGGAACTGTTGTGTCATTTAAGTTGGCTAATCTGGAGGTTCAGTTGTTTCCCAGCAAATGCAGTCACTTCCATAAAATGAAATTAAATAAAATAAAATAAATAAAATGAAATAAAATAAAATAAATAAAATGAAATAAAATAAATAAAATGAAATAAAATAAAATAAAATAAAATAAATAAAATGAAATAAAATAAATAAAATGAAATGAAATAAAATGTAAAAATAGTCAAAGAAAAGCTGTCATTTTATTCCTGGAATGGTGCAATGCTGCCAGAACAACTGCACTGGGTTTTGTCAAGGAGCAATTCCTTCATCCTTTCAATGCCCTTTGGAGTCCCTGGGATGATGGGGCCACATCAGGACAGAGCCATGGGACAAAAACCCTACTGTTATTCAAATACACTGTCTGGAATGGGTTTTTTTACGGGCAGTTTTCCACAATTTTTAGCTTAGTCATATCCACAGGTGTTAGGAAAACCTGTGTGAAACTGTCCTCCAGAGGTTGCTGCCAGCCTAGGTCATGCTCAGAGCTCTCACTGCAGGTGTCCTCTCCTTTGCCTTGCAGAGGGTGGGCTCCCTGCTCCCTGCTTGGTTTTGATAAGGAGGAGGAAGAGGGGATGCTCTCCCTGACATGAGCTGGGAGATGTGCCTGAGAAAGGGCAGCTGCCCTGGCCTTCAAAGAGTTTTTCTGTTTTTAAATAACACATGAATTATTTTTTTTTCATCTCTGTCCCCATTTTCACAAGAAATCCCAGTGTAATTTCCATGCTAATCAGATGAGAGCTTGCAAAATACATTTCCTTCAAGATGCAGGGGAATGTATTAACTCCAGGTGACCTGTGACTGTCAGTGACACACACTCTTTAAATCCATGCAAACAAAAACCTTGCCCACGCCACAGGCAAATGCTTGGCTTTTCCCAGGCTGCTCGCATGGAGCTGGAAATGTTCGATGAGTGAAGCCTCAGTGATGCATTTCAGCAATAATTCATACACCATACATAATTTAGGGCCTCACTGCAGTCCCCCTGTAACACGCGCTCTACAGCGTGTACACACAGGGCCAGACGGCAGCTTTAAGGAGGCTCCAGGCATAATCCACAGCAAGAAGAAGTTTGATCCATCTCCAATTTGCACCTGCCAGATCATGAAGGGAGCTAATTGGATTAAAATATTGTAATTATCATTTCATTTACATGCAGTAAAACCTTAGGGAAACATTTTAAATGGCAGAAAATTTGAGGATGCAGTCTCTGAAGTCTGCTTCTTAAAAGCCTAATGCTCTCTTGCTCCTTCATTGCCTGAGACTAGACTTTTATTCCCAGGAAAAGGTGAGTTTGATGAGCTGCTGGTGCAGTGCATAGACCACAGAACACTGCTTGGTTTGATCACAGTCATATTTGCCAACACTACTTGCTTTTGATATCACCAGTCCACTGTGACTGTGCACAGCTCTCCCTGCTGCCCCAACTCAGGAAAAATCAGCTTTAAAACACTCACATACTTCCAGTTTCAGGGGTGACTGTGAGTCCAAAGGAGGAGTGGAAAGACCCTTCCTTGGGCTACAGTAGCAGCTCTCATTTCTCCCACAAGGAGACAGTCCTGTGTTTTGGAACCACAAAGGTGCCCCGGGGGTGGGTGGGGGGAGTGAAGTAGTTTAACCCCAGTGAGGATTAAACCAGGAGCAGCACCTGCCCCCACAGACCTGCCTCACAAGTGGGACATGTGTCCCTAGACAGGGCTGGAAAACCACCCACCTTTATCTCCCAGGAGGGCATTGAGTGGGTCCATGGCAGCCCAGCACTGCTGTGCCCTTGGAAGCAGCAGGGATGAAGTGCTGAACCTGTGCTGGTGCTGTCACCAAAGAGCAGGAAGAGTACACACACAGAGTGCCAGACAGTTCCTGAGCCCAGCAAAACACAGCACAAGAAAGGCCAAAAAGAACTGAAACCCCTGTCTCCTCACACCTAGTGGGTGCTCTTTAGGGGACAGAATTGTGTAGGCAGATTTACATCCAGCGCTGGGCTTTCCCCACCCCTGCAGTTGAATACCTCAGCCTGGGTCAGGCGTGAAGCCACTGCTGTCTGGGCGCTCAACAGAGAGTTTGGTGTCAGAGTAAGTCTGATTAATTTCTGTATTTCTTCTGTGACAGGGATTCAGGAATAAATGATCACAGCCATGATGAGAAATAACATATAATGTTACAAAGCTTTTGTTCTCACAATCACTTTAGGGCAACTTCAAGCATCACTGAGTGGCCAGGCCTAAGCATGTAGAACTTGATGTGCTCATCAAGGGCAGAAAGATGGCAACAGGAAAACAAATATTACCCTGATGAGGGAAAAAAAAAGGAAGAAAACCCCCTTTTAGGGAGTGTATTAACCCTTTACATGAGGACACAAGGCTCTCAGAAGTCTAGTCTGTAATTGAGGCCCTGCTCATGCCAGCAGTGAAGCATGGGAGCACACGAGGGCAACTTTAGCAGCTGCCTCAGCACCTTGCTGTTGGCAGCCTGGAGCCTACCGTGGACACACTTACCCGGTCTCAAGGTTGTGGTTTCTTTTTTGGTACAGTCAACTTGATACACAATACATGGATCTGATTTTCAAAGGGCAAGCACACCACCCAGTCTGGAAACTGGAGACTTTGTAAGATGTGTCTCATTAGACAGGCAAAAATCAATGCCTGCTCAGTCATTAGTCATTCTGGAAACCTCCACCTTGGTGAGTCAGCCTGGTATACCTGGCAAGCTGCAAGGGAATCCACTTTTGGGAATATTTTCTTTTTCTGCCACCCCAAGGTTTCCAGTCTGAGCAGCAGCCAACCTCCCTGGGAAACTGTCTGGCTGGGAACATGGCATGAAACTCATTTCTGTTCTCACCATATCATATCTAATGCATATAAAAAATATTTATCTGATGAGTATCCCTCTCTCCAGAAACAGAGCACACAAGCAAATCTCACCAAAGCAAGTTATTGGATGACCTTCTGTTAAATGCACAAGCCCAGGGGAAAAGAAGTCTGAAAAGTAGAATTTGCTGCTATCTTTTTTTTTTGGCAGAGATATCCCCAAGAAGAGCAGCACCACAAGTAGTGGTTTAGAAACACAGCAAACACAGCTGGATCAGAAACAGCATTGCCATTCATGCAATGGTTCCTCGAAGCTTTAAGTCAACCATGACAGTTCTAGCCTGGATTTCTGGTCTCCACCTGCCCACCCCAGAAAATCATCATGTCTGCCCATTTCCAGCAGGCACGGCCTGCTATGGACTTTTTTATTATTAACAGAGTTAATAATATTTTATTATTTGTATTAACAGAGAGTTAATCAGTGCAGCTCTTGGTACAACAGCCACAATTGCTGTGGGTGCAAATGATACGTAAAGGCACCTTCAGCTGCTCATTGTTGTATTTCCTCACCTTAGCTGGACACCATGGGAGAGCCCATCCAGGTTTAAGCCACCAACACATCTGAATGCAGTTGCTGCATCCTCCCAGGGCTGGGACACTTTACATCCCCACTCAACAGGCTTTTGTCAGTCCTATATCTGACTTGTGCTAGGAGTGGATGTTTGGTCTTTCAGGTCTCCACATGGGAACAGTGGTGATATAAAACTGACTTTGCTGCAAAAGACAAAGCGGGTCAATGGAAATAAAACTTTTCATCATCTAGCTGACTTGGAAATGAAACTTTCCCATCTCCTCATCTTGGAAAGTACCAAGAAGACTCCCAGCAGATTGCTTCCCCAACCAGAGGCATTTAAATGCTCACCTGTGACACATGCCTTCTTCTTGTGATGGGACAGGAAAAGGAGGTGTCATGTAAAGGATATTCTTTAGCACAGGAAGGAAAACATGACAGCTAGAACAAGACTTAGCTCCTGCCTAGGGGTATGCCCAAATCTGAGCTGCATCAGATTCCTGCTGTTTCCAAGGGGAGACTTGCAGGAGAATGAAACAGGGACATAGATGGCCCAGTCTGCTCCTCTGTGCTTTGGAAGGGGTGTTCACATGATGAGAGAGCTGCTGTCTGCCACCCCGCAGAGGAATTTTGCTTGTGGTGTGAATTGTCTGCCTGAGCGCTGTGGAACGGATCGCTCAAGGTTAAATTGGATTAAACTGTTACAGCTCCACTTTCCCACGTGTGGTTTAAATTTAAACTCTATAAATTTCATGGTGAGTTATTAAAACCTTCTTGGCAAAGAGAACTCATCTCATAGAAAAAAAAAATCTCCAAGTTTGCAAACCCACAGGGCCTTAAGTCAAGTTAACAGTGAGTTTTCCAAGTGGAGGGGAAGGAAGAGCTGAGGCATTTAATCAGTGTGGGAGCCCTGCAGGGCAGCCTAGCCCCACTCTGCCATGTCAGCTGCTCACCAGGTTTTCATGGTCAGAGCCTTGGTCCCACGTGCTGTGCCCAGCAGCACAGATGCTTCTGGAGCAGAAGCTAAGCACTGCGCCGTATGGCACATTCAGAGACAGCAGGACGTTCTGGGCTGGATGCGTGGAAATTTTTGTAAATACTTGTCAGCATAAATTAACAAACAAGCCTTGGGAGGCCTTGAAATGTCATTCTTCCGAGAAGTTTCATCCTGCCTGCTTCTCCTGGTATCACCCAGCCATGAGGCGATCTTTTCATGGGGTGGGTGTAAAATGTCATGCTGAATTTCAGTAGAAGTCAGGCAAAGATGGTCACAAGTATCATACACAGGGATGGCCAATTGTGCGTGGCTGCTGCTCCTCCCTGGGCTGGGGATGCCCTCCAAGAGGAATCTCTTGCCCTATTGCTCCCTGAACCTATGAACCAAAGACCATGGGGCAGACCCCTGACAAGTGCAGGAAGAGAAACAAGTGGAAAACTGTAAGGAAAAACAGCCCTAGACCGATGATTTGTGACAGGGCAGCAGAAAAGCAGAGCTCCTTCCTGCTTCCCACCCCAGGACAGGACATTAAACAGAGCCTTGGCAAGGACAGCACAGCAGACACACTCCTGCACTCTCCAGACTCTAAATCAGAGGAGTAAACTGCAAATCATTCAGAGCTGGTTTCTGTTCTCAGCTGTCACAGCACTGCAGGAGCAACACCAGCCCAGGCTGTCCTGCTCCACAAACTTCCAAAACTTGCCTTGGATGCTGCTGTGAGTGTTCACAAGCCGCTCTGGTCTTTCCAGTGGCTGAGTGGATTTTTCAATCCAAAGTCTCCAGCAGAATCCCACATCAGCCGAAGTTGACATCTCTGAGACAGCGAACTGCAAAACTCTTGCCCTCACCCTTATCGAGCCAGCAAAGGGAGGAGGCAGCCACACACAGGCCTGGCTCCGGGCACAGCCACGGAAACTGAGGAGCAGCTGCTCTGGCACCAAATCCTGCCGGAACAACCCCAGCTGCCCATTGCTATTTCTAGGCTTGAGAATGTGAGAACACTAAGACGGCCTCTCATACCCAGCTGCAATTCCAAGGGGATCTGGAGGCCTGGCTACTGAAGCAGTTTGCTGGCATTTCCATCTTAAATGGCAACCAGCACTGGAGCTCCGGCCGGCGGCGAGTGCCCGGTCTGAGGGGCCTTGAGGGGACCCAGGCGAGGGATGAGCTCTGTTAGCTCTGGCAGCCCGGGGATGAGCCAGCTGCGGTTTTGTTTGTTTGTTTCTCTTAGTTTGGGTTCTTTTTTAAGTGGGGCTGGCGATTAATGGGGCCGCAGCATTGCGGGACTGTGTCCCCGGCCGCCCCGGGCCCTGCAGGCCCCGCTGCCCGGCCCGCACTGCGCCCGGCGGCCGCACGGGGTCACACCGAGACTGCGCCCGCAGGCCCGGCCGGCGCTGCGCCGGGGACACGGAGAGCCCTCCGCTCCGGGGAAAAACCTCCGCTCCGGGGACACACCGAACCCTCCGCTCCGGGGACAAACCCTCCGCTCTGGGGACAAGCCCTCCGCTCCGGGGACAAACCCTCCGCTCCGGGGACACACCGAACCCTCTGCTCCGGGGACAAGCCTCCGCTCTGGGGACAAACCCTCCGCTCCGGGAGCCGTACCTGGCACAGGGGACGAGCACCGCTGGCTCTGTCCAGAGGGCCTGGCCATAAAACCACGAATTGCTGCTCCTGCCCCAACCAGGGGAGCTGCTCGCTCCCCGCGAGGCTCGGCGGCTTCACGCCGCACATCGTGGTCTCCTATGGGCTCACGGAGCATTCAAAATATTATTGCTCACTTGAGGCAGGAGCGCTGGGACCTCCCTCGGTGCCACCCCGGGGGACCGGAGGCTCCGAGGCGCCGGTGCCAGACCCCAGCACCCGCTGGGGACAGGGGCCCCGGAGGACAGCGTGATCCCTGCCACTGTGCCAGGTGGGAGAGCTTTCAGCGCTTGAACCGCTGACATTTGACCACCGCTGACATTTGACGCAAATCTTGTGCTCCAGGTTGGCTTTAACGCTCCTGCGTGACAGCAGAGCAGAGGATGGAAGGAGTCGGTACTCACCCCCCAAACACAATCGGCTTCCACGCAGCTCAAGCACTTGAGCTAAAAGTCGAATGGCTGGGCACAGCCGGAGCCCGGTGCTGTGACAGCAGGCAGGGCAGCCTGACTTGTGAAAGCGCTCCCTGCTCCCTGTCCCGCGCGGTTGGGACAGCAAAGGTGGGAAAACTGTGATTGGGCAAGAAGAACTGGAAAGAAAGCTTTGCTGCATTTTAAATATGAGATGTTTGTTTCAGTGGAAGGTGACTTTAGGATGCTAGAATGGGCTTTAAAAATACTTGAAAGTCCCAGTGAAGAAAAAAACTCCACCTTGTAGCTGTTGGATGCAATGCAGGAGCTGCAGTTCATGCTCCAGCAGAGCGGGGGACAGGGGAGTATCGGGGAAGGCGGAAAGGAAGGGAAATGTTCCAGCACGTGGCAGACTTGGAAGGGTTTGTGCGGATCAGTCACGGCAGAGCAGAGCCCCGGAACAGCCGGGGACAGCAGGAGCCGCGGCGGGGATACCCCGGCAGGGCAGGGGTGCGCTGGGCAGCAGCACAGCTCCTGCTCCGATCCAGGTGCCAGGGGAGCCCGCTGGCACCGCTCCCGCTGCCGATCGCTGCACGCAACATTTAGCACAGAGGGCTGGTGGAACAAGGAGATAAAACGTGTTTGGGAAGAGCAAAACAATCAACGAGGGAGCTGGGAAAGCTAAGTGGCCAGGGATTTGGGTGATGGCTTGGATGTGCTTAGGCAGCCCAGGATCTGTGGGGCAAGCCTCTAAGATATTTCCCTGAGCAGCTGGGCAGAGACAGCCATTACCGAGTGCAATTAGCTGCTTCATTACCACCTAAGCAAAACAAAGCCATCAATCTCTGCTGCATTTACCAAAAGGAGAGACTGACACCAAGATAGGAACTGTGCTCCGGACTGCAGGCATGACCCACACCCCCCAGCCTGGCACAGTGACTCTGCTCCCCAGACAGCCCCTGGAAGCAGCTTTTAGATAGCCCACATTATTTCAGATGTGCTGACACACACCAGTGAGCCAGCACACAGCACTCTCATGAGCTGGGCTGCCCCACAGTGTTATAAACACCTGCTAAGGTAGAGCTAGAGGCCCAAGTGGGAGTGATGGAGGTGAGAGCCTTTGGCCTTTTGAGGTCCTCCTTAAGGCACCGTGCTTGTTGCATCCAGCAAGTTTTAACAAACGGAATGATTGCCAGAGACTGCTTCTAGACAAGAGCAGACTACCAAAGGGAAAGGGAACCTACAGGGCACTGATCACCTTCAGAGGAGCAGGAGAAGCTGTGATTTTCCAGCTGAAGCCCAGAGCCATCCCAGGCACAGAGCCATCCTCAGTTTACATGGCACACCACCATTATTTACAGCAGCATAGACATTTCCTACAAGCTCTCTTCTTCCCACCACACACATCTCTAAATAAGGCTCCAGGTGACAGGCAGGGAGCAACAGGTCCCCCGGCATGCTGGAGCAACAGAGATGACTGACTCTAAGATTCAAGATTAAGCTTCAAGGGACCACTAAAACATCAGGGTCTGGGGACTTCAGCATCTCTAAAACCCTTGGTCTAGTGAGAAGATTAAGGTCTGAGTACAGTAAAAAGAACTGCACTTACCTCTGTGATGAGATACAAGTGATTTATGAAAGGGATTATTCATGGATGCTTGAGATAGCAGGACAGGATGAGCCGATCTTGTGTTCCCACATATTTTAATGAGCTCTTCTGTAGGATGGAGATAACATCCCCACAGCAGTGTGAGGGCACAGTGACCAGTGCTGGTACCGTGGTTGGCGGGTAAAGATCAGGAGCACTGTGCACTGTACAAGGTGATATTAATGAAGGAGTAACTTACAAAACCCCAAAGACTCTACTGCAGGACAGTATTGCAAAAGCTCTGCTGTGAGGAGGCCCAAACAAATGCTCACAACAGCCCCCTCATCCTGAGCATCTCTGAAGGGATGGACTGGGCTCAGCAGAAGTGGTGGAGGGGCAGAAGCCACTTCTCATGCTCAGGCAGAGGAAAGACACGGCTCCCCCCTCCAGTCCTTCACAGCTGGGTGAGGATATGAATAAATCCCTGTTGTGTAAAAAAATAAGTTTACTTCCATCTTCTATTGCACCTCACTGTAAGGTCTGTGCAGGGCTGGCCACTGTGGTTCCAGGCCTGGTTCCTCAGTCAAACCTGCTGCTCTGTGTCCAGCATTTGTGAAGGAAAACAAAGCAGAAGGATCATTTCTTCTGTAGCTGCAGGCAGGATGAGT
This sequence comes from Prinia subflava, assembly GCF_021018805.1. Taxonomy (NCBI): domain Eukaryota; kingdom Metazoa; phylum Chordata; class Aves; order Passeriformes; family Cisticolidae; genus Prinia; species Prinia subflava. The sequence continues at coordinate 8,288,830 of NC_086253.1, forward strand.
GGAAGCAGTGATTCTACACAGCCATGCTCAGCTCCCACACTGATGCCCTGTGGCACATTGATGGTACCCAGGGCCTGTGCAGGAGCAATGTGTTCAGCATGACACCAACAGGGAATCTGCGCTGCAGGAAACCACAGCCAGCTCACAAGGACAGGAGAACTGTTCTTGGCAAACTGGGAAGTGGTTCCTGTAGCTGATGAGGAATTGCACATAGGGAGATTTCTGTGGTCAGGTATGTTTCTTCCCCTCCTTTAGACAATGGGCTCCTAAATGGGAGCCCAGTTCCTCCCTGCATCCCTCTTGTTTGTGTTTGATCCATCACCTTTCTTTTCCTGGTGCTTGTAACAGCCCAGTGCCAGTGTGACTCCAGCCCTGGTGCAGGTGTAGCTCTGGGGTGAAACAGGAAGATGGAGAGCACTGGGTGGCTTTGCCTGTGCCACTGCATCCCCCCAGCACATCAGCCCACAGAGAAATCCCTCCTCTTGGTAACTTCCTGAACCAGTTTACAAACTGAGACCACCAGGACCCTGACCTCTGCCACAGCACAGCCCCACTGAGTGCTTATTTCTGCCTCAGCCCCAGCATGGGTGACTGCACCACTGTGCCTGTAAGAAGCACCTGATGTTGTTTGTTAAAAATCCTTGTGCTCATAGGTACAGAGATCACCACAACCATCAGCTCACTGGTCAACAGCTGGTTATGCCCAGGAGATTTAACCTCTTCTTTCTCACCTGTGTTTGTTCAACTTGGCTCAACTTCTGGCCACTGGTTCCCATTAGATCCCTGCAGGAGGAGCCCAGCTTCCCAGGCCTGTGCACGCAGTGGAGGCATTTACTGACGCTATCTGCACTGTATCTCTTTGATACATTCAATGGATTGCAACTTTCAACTCTTCCAAGCCCTTGGTCACCCCCATGGCTTCTCCCTCACTGCAAAACACACCAGGAACATTTTTAGCAGGTCGCTTGCTCAAAGCCTTCCCCCATTCAGTTCCATCCTCCTTTGTGCCAGGTGCTTAATCCGTTTTATAAATATCACAAATAAATGCAACCCTGCAGAGGCTGACAGAGCTGAACACCAGCAGCACAAGAGCACAGAGCAGCCAAGAAGATACGATTTGGCAAGAACAGACTTCCTCTGGCAGCTAATGCTGTGACAACATCTGAACCTTGGGAAGGCACTGGAAAGGCTCCAGGAGCAGCACACGGGGCAGAGTTTTATCACATGGTGCTGGTGTTCTCAGCGGCGTCTGAGCTGTTTGTTCTCAGAGGAAGTGCTTTCATAATTGCTTGATTTGGGGTTAATGATTTTTCTGTTTAAAAACAACCTAATATTATTTAATGATTGGCAGTTATTTGCACTCTGCAATTAGAACACACTATGAGAATTATTTGTTGCATGAATGGGAATTTGAGATTTTCAAGAAGTGAACACTTTTTTTTTTTCTTTTCATTTCTTACTGCAGCAAGCAAGCAGAAAAATCATGTAAAAATATAATTGACAAGAAAAAGACAACAGCCTCTGTGTCCTGCCACGGAACAGTGTTTCTTTAACACTCTGTGGGAAGAGAGAAGCAGCACCCCAATGGGTTTTTCCCCAAGCTCACTGACAATAACCTCAATGCAGTAGGTAAGACAACACCTTGCATTTCTCTTGGGAGTTGCTTTTAGCAAAACAGCCTGTGAAAAAAACCCCTTTGGGCAGTGTCCCTTGAGCTGTCATGTCCTTGGGTTCTCCCTCCAGCCTGGACAGGGCCCAGGTCCCCAGCTCAGGGCTGCAGCACCTGCGGCCCCACGCCTGGCGGTGGCACAGGCTGGCACTTGTGTTGGGCACTTCCAGTAAGCACTCAAGACATCCTTAAGCTTTCATCTCTACACCAGCTTGAATTTTGGATTCTTTACTGCTGCTTTACCTTGTTCATTTCCAGTGTAAGTCAAAAGTTGTGTGGAGGCAGCATCTGGATGCAGGTCTGCATCCTCAGGTTTTCACAAAGCGCCTTTTTGAGACAGACACTAGACACAGCCGTATTTCAAACGCTCCCTACAGGAAAGAAATATGGAAACATTCTCCCTGCGACTCAGTTTAGAGTCTAGCTCCAATATCACTCCTTTAAAGAGAAAAAAGCAAGAGAAAGGGCAGAAAGCAGAATGTGAGGAACAAACATGACAGAAGAACACCTGTCAGGTGTACAGGTGGGCAAGGTTTTCCTCCTTTGTTCTGCAAGCAAGGCTGAAGTTCTGTCCTGAAAAAAACTCTACAAGACATGGCAATGAGAGGGTATAAAAGAGGTCACTGAATTCATTAGTGGTAGCTTTATATTTTGTTCCAAGAAACTTGGACCAAATGAACTGAACTTTCTTTTGTGAACAGAGCTTCTTTACATGGGAAGTATAGCAATTTCCTTCATTATTTTTTTAAATTAAAGAAGAGTTATTTCTAGACAAAGAAGTTACAATCACTGGCTCAAAACTGAAAGTTTTGGTCCCCAAAACTTGTAGCTTTCCAGCAGTTACAAGTCCTCCTAAACAAAAGCAGATGGTTCAGAGATGGACACCCAGGACTTGGAGTTCAGTTTTTACTGTATAATTTCCCAGTATTTGACAGCATCATGCAGCAGTTTCTTTTAAATATATTCATGAACTTGAAGTGATTATTTTTCTGTTTATATCTTCAATTATTAATCTCCAGGTTTCTGCAAGTCAGATCTCCAGATAAGCCAAAGAAAGTGAGATCAATTTAAGAAACCAAAGCAATCCAAAAACCAGCAGGCTTTACTGCTGCATAATAAACAGAAAAGCTGCTAGTGAAGCAGCAATCAAAAATTATCTTGACCAGAAAAAATAATCATCAAGTGCCTCAAAATCTGATTTCAAAGGCTTCCCAAACATAGGGGAAGATGGCATGGCACAGGTCCTTTGGTAATAAAGCCAGGATAATCTCACTGCTCTTAACATACCTAGACAGGTGCCATCTCACAAGCAAGGACCTGACAGGGACAATCCATGCAGAGCCATTGGGATGCTGAGGGACAACTTGACTCAAATTGTCCAAAAAGGCTGAGGCGCTTGTGGATCACTTTCACACACACCTCTTATGAAATATAATTATTTTTAACATGTTTTACAGGACATCATCAGAGAGGTTACCAGTACAAATGCCATTCAGGACTAGTTCTTACCATCTTCTTCCACTGCACTGACAAGCCTATTGGAACCACAGCCTAATCCCAGCTAAAAACCTAAAAGCTGGCTGTTGCTGAAGTATCAGTCACCTCAAACACCCTCCCTGCTGCTGTTCTATATCATTTTTTAACTCTGAATAAAAAAGTCATGGCAGTAACACCAACATTTTATTGCCCTGTGAAGAACTATGTAAAAATGCAGAAATACCTAAATAAGACTTTCTAGAGTAAGACATGAGTTTAAGTGCCTGCCTAAGTGGTGAGAGTGCCTGGCCCGGGGTTATTTACAGAAAATAAAACCTCTGTATTATGTGAGGTAGTTACAGCTCAGTGCTTGCTGCCTCTGCCACTCCCAGGCACAGTGGTCCCTCACGTCCTGGGCTGTGTCAGACACCCCATGCTCCTGAGAAAGAGCAGATGGGAGCATATCCCAGCAGCTGGACATGAGCCACAGCCCCTCTGCAGCTGCTCGTGCCCACAGCCACCTCCCAGTGCTCCTCAGGGGTGGGAGGCTGAGGCCCCACCGTTGGCTGCTCTGGACACAAGATTTTCCCTTTTGCAGACAAGTTCAGTCAGAGCCCCAACAAGCTGGTGGCTGTTTGCAGAGAAAAACGAAGAAAAATCAGCTTCATATCTTTGAGTGAAACATGAGGGAAAATCGTTCTTTACACTTCAGAGCCTTCATGTTTAGTGAAAACAAGAAATGAAATGAGTTCATGAAAGACTAATTGCCCAGTTTGTTTTATGCATGAGCCCCAGCATTCCTAGCACATGCAGATACAGCTTTTTTTCAAAGAGACCAATTACTTCATTAAAACATCATCTTCACACTTCCAGAGCTGCTTTAACAAGTCTTCTCCTCTTCATCCTTCTGGCCTATTACTTTACCATTTTTTGGTTTAAGAGCAAAGGAAAAAAGAGCCAAATGGCAACATCTGCAATTTACTAACAGCTATTAAAACCTGAGAATTAGGATCTATCCTTTCTCCACCACAAAGTAAAGGAATACTGCAGAACTTTAAAATAACTCAGTGCAAGACCCAGGCAGCAAAGGAAGGACCTGTGTGGCAGGATGCTACTGCAGGTACAAGGATACCAAGTGGTTTGAAACAAGCCTGTGCCTGGGAACTTGAAAAGCAAGATCAGGAAGCAATAAAGATGAAAGTTGCTTGAGTTGTCTTAATATTTCACTATGTGTAAGATATCCACGGAGGCTACAGAGTAAGTCTAGTTTATACACTGCAGAAACTGAAAGCTGAGTGATGGGCTGGGGTAAAGGGTGAAAGAGGAGGAGGAAAAAGAGCTAAACCCCCCCAAAAGAAGTCAAAAGGATGCCTACAGAGATGATTTCTTCCAGACAAGCAACACAAAGCATAATTCAGTGAAATGCTGTCATTAGAAAACAGAGTTCACAGTAAGCTATTGACTGCAGTACAAACCTTGGTCACAAATGAAGATGTTTGAGCCATCCCAATCCCTCTGACGAAGCAGAAAGCAGGAGCCTCCATGCCTGCCTGTGCAGGAACAGAGTGCTGCAGCCTTGGCTCTGGCAGAGAGATGCTATCGGGGGTTGCCACGGAAACCAGCGGATGCAGCCCCAGCAGCTCTGACAGCACGAACTGAGAGTTCAGCGAGGCACCGAGAGCTGCTTCCTCCAGCTCCAGGCACGACCGTGATGGGGCTGCGTTTGAGGCTTTTCTAGAGCCGATCTCCCGCTCCCACAGCCTGCCTTTCCCATCTCCCCAGCCGGTACAGGCACAGCACACACGGCCTGCTTCCCTCCCCCTTCCTTTGAGCTCACACACTGCACACAAAGGTCACTCCTCACCCATCGCTTCCCCCAGGTTCCCTCTCACCGAGATGCCGTGTGACAGCTTCTCAGTCTGTCTCAATGTTCTGGACAGGGCTATTCCCTGGAAGGAGAGCTATTTAACTGATGCTCTTTTCACTGCAGAGGGAGCCTTGATATCCACCTGCTTTTACAAACCCTGGAGAGAGAGCTGGAAACGCTGCACAATTTGTACAGATCTAGAAAGGAGAACTCCAGAGTTTACTGCAATTATTTTTTCCCCCTTGGGAAGCTGTGATTCAGAAGGGAACTGCCATACAGGAGAGTCCAGCACCAGGTGAATTATTGCCACCTTTGTCAATGCTGCTCTTATCTTATTATCCTCTTCACTCCCATTGTGATACCCCCAACAGGAAAACTGCTGTGGAACATGTATTCTGGAGAAACCCCCTTTTTGATTAAAATGTCCTTTTAGGATAAATTTCTACTGTTCACTTATTCATACTCACCTGAAGGCAGCATTATTTGCCCATAAACATTATGCATGTTAATTCAAATGCAACTTTACATTTCTATGCAGGTTTCCCATAAAGTTTTCCCCATTGCTGCACCACTGAAGCTGAGATCCCAACATCATGGAGCTGTAACATGTTTTCTGTTCAGTGAAATTGCATCCCCAAACCACGCAGCATTAAGTCCTCTGGAAATGAAAATTAATTCTCATAAAACCTTTAAGAGCTGTATCTCATACAGGGGGCAGAACAAAGCAGCACTGGGCATTTCTGCTTCCCAAGGATAACTGCACAGAGATCCAAGGAGCTCTGTTTTCACTGCAGATTTGTATCCCCCACAGGAGAGATTATTCAGATGTGGCACAGGCAGATCAAACATGCCTGATGTGTGAAGTGGCCATTGACACAAGATATTTTGGGAAGGGAGATTTTCAGCTGGTGGCAAGAGATAGCACGAGGCAATGCTAAGTGACAGGCTGGTATTCCAGCTTTGAATTACCACCCCTTCACTGGATGGGTGACTTCCATTCTAAAATTTAAACTAGTTTCTTTCATGTTATTTGTGAAGTGAGAAAGAGTTAAGGCCAGTTTGTTTGACAGGATGGCAGCTGTCACTCCATGTAAACAGACCCCAAAATGAAAGAGCAATCCAGCACATGGAAGTAGAAAGTCCTGACACTTTAATTATCTGAAGAGATTACAAGATGAAAGTCTTCCTTGAGGCAAATGTATATTAGTATTGATATAGTCATTGTGCTTTTCAGTAAGAGAAATAGGAGTCTGTATTTACATAAGAAACTATAGTGTCTGAGATCTTTAAATATCTTATTTATGGAAATGATTCTGAATTACAGCATTTACAAAATAAAAACAAGCTTAAATAAATATTCAGTGCATTAAATAAGATTTTTTTCCACAGAAGCAACTTTTTGTGCATATTTATTTCACAATTGAAGTTTGTTGCAATTTTTTTATCCTATAAAAGAAGCATTAAATTTCTTGTGTGTTTTTCTGTTTTTTCCTAAAAATAAAACTGCAATAATCATTGCAATGTGAAGCCTGAGATTTAAGCCTGAATAAGTATCATTGCTTGCACCACATTACCCATCTCCCACCAATCACCCAACCCTCTGCCTTTCCAAACTCTGGTGAATGCAGACACTCCAACCCAAGGATTTCATGAGAAGGATTTCAGGGAAGTCATAATAACAAAAAATATAAATAAGTGAGGATAACACATCAGAGCTGACATTGTCTACAAACAGCATCATAAGGCTTGTGCATTACACATAAACTAAGTGAAGCTGTTTCATCTGAATCAAAATGACAGCAGTGCCAAATTGCAGCACCCTTATATGGCTCATTAACACTGAACAGTAAACCACGGAGCAAAGGAATGTCCCCAAAAAATATAAATAAAATTTTTCAAAAAATTAACACTGGCCAGTTTTGCCTTATCAGTTTGAGTGACAACCTTTCTCGAGTGTGACACCACAAACAACTTCCTCATCCATTTCTGTATTTATCACTTTGCAACACAGTGTGTAACACCACGAGTCAGGAAAGGGGGCACAGCAAAGAGCTCTTGATCTCGTTTCCTCTGTAACCACAGCACACACTGCCTTGCTTTTCATGTGGCCAACTCAAAGCAGGTCCAAATGCCTTTGAAACCTCAGTGCTCAGGGAGCTCTTACTGCAAATAGTTCGTGCAAGATCATAGCATGAATCCATGTGAATCTTACTTCTTTCCTCTCCGAGTGGAGATAAGAATTATTCCCTGGTGTTTCAAATAAATACAAATGTCTTCTGAGTTGTTAGCATGAGTGAAGTACCAGTATGCACTATTTTACACAGTTACTCTGCCAAACGTGGACAACAAGTACCCTTCTCTGGCTGACCATTCTCTAAGACCTTTTGGATACCTCATTACATATTTGCCCTTTAAAAAAACTCAGTATGGGAGGAATAATTTGTCTTGTCAACTAAATTTTGCTGCCAAACTGTCAAAATATCTATTTTAATATGAATTCATTTATTTGGTAACTACTTTCTCTGAAGTTTGTTAAGTTTTAAATGCTGATATAGAAACCAAACCTCCGTGTTAGACTTTTATTAACAAGATTTAGCATAGATTATTCAGATTATAAATACTTCCAAAATTCCAAACTGTGGAACTGGAAGTTGCAAAAACTTTTAGAAGACAACTCGGGAGTTATTGCTCTGCTCGGTAAATGAAAGGCAACAGAAATTTACTGTTTTAGGGCCTTCAGTGCTCCCTATGGGATTCACTGAAAAATTTGCCTTTGTAAATATTGAATACAGATTTGAAATAGATTTGCTTTTATTAATCCTAGCATAGGTAGCAAAAGTTAAATGGCAGCAGGTGGGAGAGTGCTGATGCCCACAGCCATGCTGGGATTGCAGCAGGCACAGGAGTGTCTGAGCTTTGGGACTGATCTGCTGGGGATGGATTAATTAACTGGCTACTCTGTTCCTAGCATGTCAGATAAGCAGCAATGCCTGTTCAATTCTCTGAGCCCTATTTCCTTCCACACAGTGCATTTGTTCTGCATATGGCATCGTAACATCAATGTTATAAAGTTATGGAAGACTGTACTGCAGCCTTAGAGCTACAGACGCTTCGTAGTTCCCTTTAGCAGCTTAGTAAAATGCAATAAAAACTGTACAAAATTTATAATAATGGATGTCAAAGCCTACATGCCCTCACTGGGTCCCTCTTTCAAGTTAATTCTTGGCTTAGGTCAAATATATCAGTCCATGTAAGACTCCAGAAGACAAACCAGTAGTTTAATATGTCAGATACCAGCTCTGTCACTGTAGAAAGGAGTGACATGGAACATGTAACAGTGAGTGCAAACACGGACAGGCTTCATCTGGCCATAACGAGGTAATGGAGCGGAGTGGGACGAACAGCGGGAACAGAAGATCTGGAAAACAAGAGGGAAATTTCTCTTCAGTTCCTCTGAAGAACAGGATGGGACAAAACTGATTTCAAGGGAGGGGAGAGAAGATGGTATGAGCTGGCAGCAGCACCACCCTCAGCACAGCAAGTGAAGGGCCCCGGCAGGCAATCCCTACCCAATGGCCAGGTTATCTAGCCAGGCTCAGTCCCTCTGCAGGCTGACCTGTCCACCTCTGCAGGTCATGGGGAAGGCAGCTCCAGCAGAGGTGCAAAGAAGCACCTCTCCTGTGGTTTTCAAGAAAGACTAGGGGAATATTTGTGAATATCTCTGAATTTCATACTCCTGCAAGTCCACTACGTGGTTATGAAAGCAGCTTCTCTACTCTCTTCCTTTCTAACTTGTACATCAGCCAGCAAGCAAAACGGGATTGCAGATTTCTGGCTTCCTGTGGTACATGACTGCTTTTTTTCTCCCTCGCTCCCTCTTCCACCCCCACAAACTTGCCAAGCAGCAGCCCCACACGCACCAGAGAGATCCTGCAAGGGTTTGGTGTGCCTCACCCCTGGCAGTGCAGCCTGTCCTGGCTCATTAGAGCTGACAGAGTGACTCTGAGTAGGGGTGGGAAGTGTTCTGGGATCTCAACAGGGAATTCTGCCTTATTGCTGTATAAAAGTCAACCCCCTCCCCAACCCTTAAACGAGAGCTGAGAGTTGGCAGCCCAGGCACACAAAAGTGAGTTGAGAACCCTGCCCAAGCATGCACATTCTGCTATGGCACACGTGAATTTGCTGCTCTCTTTGGTGGTAGCTGCTCACGTGTCTGATGGAGTCCTTACCTTGCCACAGCTCCGACAGTGGTGCTTCCTGCGGATGACTGTGAAAGGAGCCTTGCATGCAGTGCAGTAGCTGCACACTTCATCTGGAACCCAGTCAGGAGGATCTGAAACACAGCAACAAAGGGGAACATAAATCAAAACAGAGCAAAACCAAACATGTGATTGATTACCGGATCCTCAAGGAAGTAGGAAGCATAAAATGTAAGAGCAGCAGCAGAATAAAATGTAACAGAAATAACCTGCATTTCTCCAGGTGCTTTACAAACAGAGGCTGAGTGAGTTCAGGATGCCCAGGAGGGCTCAACTCCCCTCTTCTCTGCCAGGCACCCAACTTTGGGCAGAGCACATCAGGCATTAAAATGGCCCATGACAGTTTTGGACTTGAAAGAAAATCTGTCTTAGTCAAATGCAAGTGGCAGGGAAAAGGAGATAAGCAAAATAAAGTAAGAAGACAAGATTATTACAGCAGAGCTGGATCACAGGTGTTTTGGTCAGTGCCATCCATCATCAAAACAAGTTTAGAGCTGAGATCATTCCCAGCCTCTTCAGCCTTCCCTCCAGAAAGGCCAACTGCTCTTCTGCAATTAGGCAAGCAACTGTACAGATAATAAACCCAAAGCCTGATTACCATCTGCTAAATTATTAGGACTCTTACTGGAAGTCACCAGTAACTACAGCAAAACCACAAAATCAAGTGTACAAGGCTTAGCAGAAAGAACTTGCCCATTCCCACAAACAGCATGTTTCAGTTGTTTATGTCTCCTGTGAGCTCTCCAACCTCCCATAAAAGACAAACAGAGAAATGATTTGGTTTTGGCAAGGCAGAAGGTATCAGGCTCCCTTCTGTCGAGCTGTTTCTGCTCACGACAGGCTGACATGACCTCAAAGAGTCTGAAGTTACAAGTCTAGAAATGATGAAGCTGACTGCTTAATTAAGTTGATAAAAATCTAATGAGTGCAAAGCAAGTTCTGTTCAGAAGGAATCCATGGACACGGTGAACATGAACTGCTGGGTGTATTTATCCAAGGTCCCTGTATTCAGCTTTTTTCTGAGTATTATTTACAGTTTGCAAGCCATGCAATTGCTGATTTATAAACCTGACAAGTAAGATCCCTGCCTCAAGGAGCACACTATCCAACAACAAAATATATGGTGCAGTTAATGCAGAGGTTAAGAGGGCTACAGCTACAGGCAGAAAGATAATTAAATGAAAAATCCACTGTTTTGTTCCAACATAACTACGACCAGTTTTCATGTGTTTTTCACATTGCAACATTTGTCAAAAGTACAAAGGATATAGCATTCAATGGGAGAAACTGCTCAAAAAATCAGATTAATAAAAACAGAGAGAACTTAGAATTTGACTCAGCTTTTATAGGCTTCTCTAAACTATTTTAGAGGTTGAACTAGCTTAAGGAAGCTATCCTTCACTTAATGAGTACATCAGTCTGCTAAAGGTTACACCTACAGGGCCAGTAACCAAACGCAGAAGGTGATGTGCAGAGAAATAACTGATGTGGTGGAAAAAAAGGAGATTGCACATAGAAGCCTTCACCTCATCCCTGAGAGCAGTTCACCAGAAAATGTTCTGTGGGGACACAAGGCTTCAAATTCCTGGCTCAAAGGCAGGGTTTCCTTCAGCAGCAAGGAGATGTAGGGCTGCCAGCTTAAGTCAAGCATTAATGACAGTGGAGCCAAGAGATTTTTCTTTCCACTTATCTCCCTTTTCTGCAGTCTCCCTAGACAATACATGTATCTTGCCCAGTGTAATTTACTCCTAATACCAGTTTATGATGTAGATTTTGAGAACTTTTTGTCACTTTCTCTGATCTGAAACCATGGCAGGCCTGATGGAGCACCCTCATGTTCTCCATCCAGGAGGCCGCTTGGGTTACCACATAAATCCAAAACAAAAAGCAAACATATGAACCAATAATAATGCTCCTGTTTAAAATTTGTCTCTACATAGATTATGTTTTCAGGGATTTAACATCCATTGATTCTCACTCATTTTGAAGACAGTAAAATTCAGGAAATTATTCCAGTTCTGTGCCACCAGGTCTCCCTCTGCAGATCTGGTGGAAGCAGGCTGGCTAAGATGCTCAATTTGATACTGATGCTTTATCAACTGCATTGCAGTGTGGGCTACCAGGATCAGATAGATGTGATTTTAATATTCACAGGAAAGCCACAAAGCACAGGCCCTTTCTGTACCCCCTGCAGCATCCCAAAGTGATGTGCCACCTCTGTAGCAGCTGCAGCCATCACCACTCCCTCCCTCAGATCACAGGCAGGCCACACACATTATAAACCAACACAAGTCCACCACAAAGACTCTGGAATTCATCAACAGAAAGCTGCTTTCTTATCAGCTCTTTAATTTCTGGTTTGGGTTTCTTTGAGGGGCTTTTGTTTGCTTTGTTTTTGGGGAAAAAGAGTCATTTTTTCTTTCCCTCCCTCTATATTTTTGTGTTGTTACCCTTTAAGTGCAATGCTGAAAAAATATTTTTTTAATTGATCTTGCATGAATTTGCCTCCTTGCTAAATAGAAAGAATAACTGAAAAAAAACCCCAAACAAAACCACACCCAGAAAAAACCCAAACCCCAAAAAACCTACACGCAAACAACAACAAAAGAACGCAAAAAACCCTTCCTCCAAATAAACAAAAACCCAAACTCACCTAGCAAATTTTGATAAATAATGACCTTAAACTAATAATAATCATATAATCTGTAATTCACAGTTACAGAATCACTTGACTGGCAGATGAATTAATCCGAAAACTTTGTTATTGTAAAAATTATTTCACAACTTACTGGCAATGTACAGAAACTGTCCAACCCTCTCCCACAGCAGAGGGACTCTGTCCCCACACTGGTGTCACTCAGCTGAGTGAGCAGGGTGGCTAAAGGACACTTTTCCCCAGACAGTGACTGATGAGCAGGGGAGCAGAGCCACTCCTGCCCCACTGCCTCAGGGGTTCAGTGCCCTCCCAACATCCCAACTGCGCCCACCAAGATCTGCTGCACTGCAGCACACCCCCAAATAGTAACACTTGGTTATGTAACAGCTTTTAACATTCAAAGTGCTGTACAAATGTAATTGCTTTAATCCTCAGCACCCAGCTACAGTCAGTGTGTGGGGAGAAAGCAGGAGAGGGATGTCTTGCACAAAATCACAGTGGTGCAGCACTGAAGTAGCATTTGAAATAGGGAACTTTGGGCCACCGCCCCAGTGCCTTTCCTTCCAGCTGACTGAAAATGGCCTTACACTGACTACAAACACAGAGCTGTGAGACTGTGCACTTAGAAATAAAATGCAGTCCTGGAGTGGAGCCAAAGTGCTCACCCTAAGAGGAAGGATGAAGTCCTGATGATTTGGTCTCTCCGAATCAAGTCCCAGTGGCAACAGGATCCCATCCCTTGGTTTCCTTCCCCAGCCCCATCTCGCTCAGCCTTGGGAGCAGCCTCTCTGACTGACACACAAACGATTGAGTCACTGGGCTTTTTATAGAACAGGCTTTTGAAATGCTCTCTGAAGAGCCCTCTCATGAGGGGATAAAGCCTCCATGTGAGGAGCGGGGCGTGCGTTACACGAATGAAACCCCGAGCACAGCCCGAGGATGCGCTGGGAGCGCACGGGCTTTTCATGTCACAGTCCTTCTCCAGGCTATGCCATTCCACCAGCTCTGTGTGCTGCAGCAAACAGCAGCAGGCAGCCTCCACAGCATTATCTGCCTGTGCTTCGGGGATTTGGACAAGCAGGGGAGGGCAGACCTCGTTCCTGGGCTAATTGGCCCAGTGCTTTATCATGCAATGAGAGTTTGGAGGAGTCTGCTGGGAAACGGATGAAGTCCACAGCACAAACATCAAAGAGGAGGAGGAAGGGAAGGAAGGGATTAATGAGACAGACTACAGATACAAATTTTAGAAGAAAACATTAAAAGCGTGCACAGAAAAAAAAGGCAGAGAAATGAAGAGAAACAAGTATTTAAATGAATAAGAAACAAGTTTAGAGAAAGGAAAAGGCACAAGATAAAATTAAATAGTGTTAAGACTGAAAAAGGTTCTTAACTGTTTAAGCATCTTGCATTACAATTTCTCATAAATCATGAAATTTTACAGTCTTTTTATTTATCCTGTAGCTTTTTTAGCATTCACCTTTACAAGTTTATGCTATCTCATTAGCTAAAAACATTTTCTGCTCCAAAAGTTAAAAGTCAGATAAATCCAAGATGCTGGAGCTTTAAGAAAGCCATAATCATGGATGAAAAAAACAATCACAGACACTGTAAACTGTAAAAAAGAACACATTAATTAATTTGGCTTAAATATGTGCATTAGACCTAATGCAGTCCCATCTAATCTTTGAAAACCAAGAGGATCATCTCTCTATCTCTGAACACAAGAGGAAGAGACCACGGACCCGGATCCCTCAACTGTGATGATTGAAACATTAGCCCAGAAAGCTGAAGTTTTTTCTGTGGTGCTGTGACACAAGAGAGCAATGCAGAGAGAGAAACAACCCCAAAAGTTGCTGGAGCTTGCAGAAGGCCTAGGTAAGCAAATCTATAGGAAACAAATCAGAAACATGCACACCACAAGGCCCTGTTGAAGAGCAGCTGTTAAACCCTAAGCTTGTGGTGGTGTCTGTGTTACAGCCAGACAATTCAGAGAAAAGATCCCTTTCTGCATCTTTTGTTTTTATCAAGTATTCCTAATGCAGAACTCCAACTGAAAGTTCCTCCTGCATTGATGTGTGCTAGATTTCAGAGCACATCATGCAAAATAACCCTGATTCCACTTCTTACCAAACGGACCTGCAGAGGGCTGCTCCTACAGCAGCCCGTGGAACTGACACCGCTGCAGCCGTCACAGCACATTACCCTCACAGCTGAAAACAGGGTCAGATGGGCTTGCTGGAGCTCTTCTGATGAAAGCGGGATTGTAAATTCTCACTGTTTTAAGCACAGAAAGTAGAAAACTAAGGTGACTTGACTTTACCCCTCACTTCAACTGCCATGGTAAAATGAACCTTTTTTGTCCCTCATCACTCCTGATCTTCCACATGTCATTCTGGGCAATCTCTGACTTTGATGTAAGATTCCTAATAAGCAACTGTAATTGCCTATTAGAATACTAAGTAATCTTTATCCTTGCTCAGTAGATTCAGTGCTGATTACACAGCCAGCTTGAAATTTTTCAAAAAAACAATTTTTATGCTTAATATAATTTGATGAAAATTTTGGGGGTGAGGGAGAAAAGAGGTACAGACTTAGCTTCAGCTCTGGTCAAATACCTTTCTTAGAATGGAATTTCTGGGCAAATCTATAAAGCTTTCACCAAGACACAGAGCTTTGCAAACTTGGGCTCAAGCTCTGCTCTGCCTGATTCAACATCACCTTAAATGATGTTATCCTGTGTCCATTCTGTCCAGGTACATGATCAGCAACTGGTTCTCTGGGCAAAAGAATTATTTCTATAAAATGGAGCAACTCACACAGAAACATAATTTCCATTGAGATATGGGTCAAATCTTTACTTTAAATCAGATGGAGCAGAGACCTGGATCTTCCATATGAACATTAGCAGGAATATTCTCCGTAAGACCTACCAATCCTTATAAAATAGAAAAAATCTACATAAAAAATACCAGAACATTCAAAACATGTATTTGTTAGACAAATAGTTTCAAACCTAATCAAAATCCCAGTTATGATATTACAGAGTTGAATAAGCCTGTCCTTTACAGTATTTAGGGGATGTTTTCCCATAAGTACTGCTAGGAAGCCGCAACAAGTTCCACATAGTGCCAACAATGAGGGATAGTCTTTGAGAAGGGAAAAGGCTTTGAGCAAGTTCTTAAAGCCTAAGTAAGATCCAATTATTGCACTGCAACCTAAAACCTGTAAGAATCCTGTAATTCTACATGCATGATGAAATATGTTCAGTTGATTATAAAACATTGCCTCCATATGGAAATTTGATGCTAGATTCCTCTCAGTGTAAGCAGAGATGCTGAAAAAAGAAAAAGTGAAAAGTTATGTGGACAGAACATGTTTGGCCACTGAACTGTGCAACAGTTTCACTTCTCTAATTTACAAGGTGTTGCTGGTCATCATTATAAATAACAGAGTGACAATAGGCACATAGATGACAAAAGAAAAACTGAAGCATTCAGCTGGAGCTGACAGCTCTTTCCAGAGCCATGGTGATTAGATTCAGCACATACAGGAGCATGGATGGGTTGTTCTGACCTGGTGACTTCTTACTGCAACAAGAACAAGAGCTTGAGCCTCAGGACTGTGAACTTCTGAGCTGTGTTGTGCTGCTGTGACCTGTGTCACAGGGCCTGTGACCAGACAGGAGCGGGTGGGATGGCAGGGATCAGGGAGAAACAGTGTGTGCTGTGAAGCAAACAGATGCTAATACTACTTGGCACAAGCAGGTATTTGTACTGGCAGCCACAGCATATCCATTATGTCTGCACTTTTAAGTAGGTGGCAGCAAGCAAGGCAGTTCTGTGCAGATGCTAGAGAGATCAGGAGTGAAAACGCACGTGTGGCTGTAGAGAGAGCAGAGATGCTACAGCAAATATTTTCATGGAGCACCAACAGCTTCATAATGCTTGCTGGTTTCCCTTGAGAAAAACATCTAGATTTCTAGATATCTCATGCTTATTCTAGGACAAGAAGTGTAACTCACTTTGTTAGCCTGCCTTAACTTCATTAAATGGAAATGGAAAATATTCACATTTCCCTCAGTCGTAACAGACCAATCCTCTTGAGGAATAAGTTATCCCAAAATACATGTACAGTAAAACTCAGGTTTGCCTAAGTTTAGCATTAAGATCATCAAGCTCACAAGGATAAATGTAATTCTCCCAAATATGGTGAACAGGGTCACACTTAAATGCTTTATCTCATTAACAAACTGATAAACACACACGTTAAAAGGCAATAATTTTAAAGCCAAGAAAGTTAAGAAGTTACTCTGTGTGTGTGTGTACACCTATGTACATACATGGGAATCTACTAGCAAATACAAAGCAAATTTTCTGTTAGGGCTAGAAATATGATGCCAGATGCATAAATGGCAGAAAGACCAAACTTCTACTTCCCCAGTGTTTGGTCTTTCTAAAGCTGTACTGCATATTAACAATGACCCAGCTCTGTCCTCATCAGGGATGCATTTAAACTGGGTTAAATAAGAGCAATTTTCTTACATTTTTAAACACAGAGGTTTTCCTTTACACTGTGTTACCCATGCTGCCCACTCTCAGCTCTCATCCAACAGTGGTTTGTCCAAGCTGGAGCTCAGGAACCTCCCAACAAGGTTCTTCTGTGCTGGTTTGTAGCTCACCAGGGCACAGGGAGAAAGGCACTTCCATGGAAGTTCCCAGCACACAGGGCCCATCTGCTGTTACTGCAATTCACAGCAGCACCACTGGCAGCCAAGAGCCCAACCTTTTTGTCCCATTGTAGCCTGCCACTGCAATTTGCTTTGAGTTTTTACACAGAACTTTGCACCCCACTGGCCATCACCTCCATCATACAACCAGGACAAGAATTTTTACTGTATTTTAAAATTACATTTAAAAAATTATATTTATTAAATATTGCATAAATTAATGTTCTACCATAGGAAAATAAAATTTGTTTTACATTCTCTCTCTCTAAATATATATAATTTTTTAACACTCCATGAAGTATAAATGTATACACTTCCTTGACAATAATCTTAGAGCATTAGGACAACAAAGATTAACAGACAGACCATAGGCTCATGCCTTTGCATTGGAATGCTAATTAATCTGTAGTTTATTGTATTTCAACCTTCAGAAGGTCACAGGATTTAACTCTCAAACCCTTGCCAATGTCAGTTGGCTCATAATAAACATTCGTATTTATTTTATGACCCAAACCAGCTGGTGGGTTTTATATACAATAAGAATGAGAAATCTGACAAAAACAAGTGATTCATCTTCATAACATGTGTAGAGGCTGAAACCTTCAGTACAACCTTAAGGCCATTCATTTGTTCAGGTTGCTGGGCTTGCTTTCCATTTTTGGGATTTTTAAAAATACCATTGATTGAATATAATCTAGAACATTTGCTACGTTTGGTTAGAGGGATTTATTTAATAATAGGGAAGAGCTTTCCTGGCAGGTAGTTGGCTGGCCCTTCTCAATTTGATGCATATTCTGCCACAATGGCAGAAGGGAAGAGCTACTGATGTGCTCCTTTGCTTTAAATTGTTTTCACTTTCACTTGAAATAATTGAGTGACCTGAGGTATAGGACTGACGTACAAAAAAGGAATTAATTAACTTTGAGGCAATGCTCTCAGTCTTTGCATTGAATCCATTTACAGTGATAACTGTGGTGTATTCCTGTACTCCTGTTGATGGCCCATGGCCCAGATTGGGCCTGAAGGACAAACCCACCAGGCTCACTGCAAGAAACAGGGAACAATGTTTAGGCAGCAAAAGTTATCCACCAGACACCTTCCACCTGCACCCAAACATCACTCAAAGCCAGGGGCTGTTCCTTCCACAGTGGCCAGCAAAAACAAGATACATGGGAAGGTGTTGTAAAGGAGAAAAGGGCTGCTGAGGTTAAAATCTGGGTGGAAGTTTATGCCTCATGCTGGATGCCTTAGGGATAGCAAAACCCTGTATCCTATTAGTTATTCCTGCACACCTCTGCAGAATAAAGTCTGTACAGTGTTGCCAGCAATGACAACTTGTGACCTGACGGGACAGGGGTTTGGCATGTGTTGGAGGTGAGGGATGTTTCTAAAGTTCCCATAAATTCAGCATGTTGACCGACTTCAGGTGTTCTTTTTGTGACTTTCTGTCACTTCTTGTGTTTTGGAGGGTGGAGCTCATCTCCATACTCCTCAGCATCCTCTGTCTCTTTGGGATCCATGCAATTCCTGCCCACCAGGAATGGAGCCAAGTAACAGCAGACAACACTCCTAAGTTTACACAGTCAGAAGAGCTGCACTGGTTTGTACGAGTAGGTATTTACAGCATAACCACTTGTACATAACCCAAGGGAGGATCCCAGAGAAAGCCTACAAGGAGACTGGGGCAGACATGGCCAAGCCTCCTCAGAAAGCCTCAGTGAGCACCAAAAGCAGAGTACCTGCAGGAGCACCTGCTAATTGGCTCAGTTTAGAGGATATGATAGCATGGGACAACACTGGGCCAAGGCAGCCAAGCTCATCCTGGCCTACATGTCTACTTATTCAAAAGGGATTTGGTTATCCCACAAAGCTCTGTTCTCTACCATGCAGGCACACATAAAACACCTGCTATTCTGGAATAAAGGTGGAGGCAGGGGGTTGTTTCTATTTAAGTTCTCCGCATATGCTATAAATACTACATATCTGGTTTTACCATTCACTTAGGGCAGGTTCATAACAGATTCACACTGCCTGGGTGCTGCAGGGCCTTCTGTACCTCCAGATATTCCCCTTTACTGCATTGGCCATAGCATCACCTAAGTTCCCAGACCATTGTCCTCTTATTTCAGTAAATAACATCCCAACTCACTTCTCCAAACACGAAACATTCCCATGCCAACAGCAGCTGCCATGAAAGGCTGAAGAACCTTAAAAGCTGAGCAATGTGCCAGAGAAGAGAAGTGACTTTGCTGTGACAAAATGCACATCCACAGTCAGAGGCTCACGTAGCACCCTGCAGTTCAGAGGAACTGCCTTTCCAGTCCTGTAAATCAAATCCACTGACAGCATCAGCATCGATCCAAAACAAAAGACAATGAACTCAAGTGGGAGAGAAGGAATAATCTCACACTCATTTGCAATATAGCCTATACATGGTAAGGATTTTGCTTAAAGATTTGTTCCTTCCTGCACCTTCTGTGACATTCTGAATTACAGCACAATAGAAAAATCAATTAAAATGACTACTGAATCGTTCTTTATCTGCCTCAAAATCATCTTCCTCCACAAGAGATAATATTTCTACAGTGCATTATACATGAATTAGCCCTGCTGTTCTAAATAGATTAGATCCTTTAGCCTGCAGCTTCAGAAGAAGGGTAAGCAAGCAAACCATGGATTTTATATAAGCACAAAATAAGTTATAAATATGTAGTATTACTTTAAAATCTAATCTTTAAGAGTTTTTTTCCATCCCCGTGATTTCTGATCTTTATTACGAATGACATGAACCAATATTTCTTTTTTGTTGGTCACCACCCACATACAAGCAGAGGCACATACTGCTTTATCACCCAGCTCTGTCATCCTGCATTCCAAACCTCTCACTGGAAAGACGGTCGTGTACGTGGATAAATACATAACAATACATCAAAGTTTTAAAGCACAAGGAAATTACTGCACACTTGAGCTTCTGGGAAGCTCAGATACAATTCCATAGCTGATGGTTGTCTTGTACTTCTCACTTGACCACAGACATATTACAGCTCTGATAATTGGGCTCCTGGTGTGCTGAAACCACCACTTAGCCCTGAAGATCAAAGCTGATTGCTTTCTTGTTTGCTCCATCTCATGTATCTCTTTTCTTATTCTTTGACTGCAAGTGCTCTGATATCTTTTAATCCATTTTTTATACTGAGTTTGCCATAATAGGACTTCAGCCCATAACTAACTCTGAAGCAGCTCAGATTAATAAAAGAGAAACAACTTGTGAGCTTTCAGAATACCTGAACCTCATCCAAAATTTTGAAACTTAGATGTTTTCTTCATTCTTACCATGTACTCAGTGAGATTTGAACAACCTCAGCAGACTTACCTAAAACTATCCTTTTCTTTAAAATAATATGGTGAAGAGTGTGAAAATATTAGCCAAAATATCTTGTTCAAAGAAGAAAGTAAAGAAAATATGAAAGGTACTTCTACCTTGGGATAAAGCAGCACATCCATATGCAGCAAATGATATAAAAACCCTCTTAAGGTTTGGCTGAGAAGACCTTACTTAGGGCTTTGCATCTCACACAGCCCTCAGAAACTCATCAGATGTAACATCACACACTGTGTTAAATATGCACCTTCACTATACAGACCCCTTCTGCACTGGTACAGAGGAATTCATACTGAATATGACAATCTGTGGATAAGAGTTTCACGAGGCTGTTAAATAAAACCTGAAAGAAATATGCTCTGTTTACCTTCTGACTTTGTTTCTAAAACAGCACGACAACATTTTATACTCACTTTCCAGAGCCAAACATTAAAAAAGACTTTTCATTTTAATGATCACTTTTTTATACATCAGTGTTGTCTCATTTTAATTCTTAGAAAAAAGAAAATACCTTCAAAGTCCCCATCTCTGGCTTTTGCTGCAAGTTCTGAGGATGATATACTTTCTTGACATAAAGCACAGTCTTCCAATGCTGCATTCCTTAAACCATGATTAACTGTAAAACAATGCAAAAAGTACTCATATTTTTCCAATTTTCACTTCAAAGGTTCATGTTAAAGCTTTCATGGGATTCATGGGATTAGACCACAGTAGCACCTTCTTGCTTTTTCTCTACCCTGACACAAACAGTGATTTGCAAGTCTCCTATTCTTCTTGGGGATGACAACAGAAATGAAAGATGCAGTTATTACAGGACATGCAGTCTTCTTACTTCTGCTAGTTTAGTTGCATCTACATTTTATTTCCCAGTTCTTAACTTGGATCCTTTGTTGAGAATGAGAGACTCCCAAGGTGAATCACACACATCAAATCACATATACCAAAGAGGAACTTCAGCCCCAAACTCCCCTTTTTCCACTAGTTTTGTTTATGCTTATTTTTGTCAACACCATCTTTTTTAATGCAAGAGTTCATCCATTAGAAGTTACATCCATTCAAGGTCTATTGATCAATATATATTTCCCAATAATAATTCTTTACAGCTCCAGTTTCTTTATTACTCTTATTGGAAGGTTCAGGGGCTCTTGTGTTCTCTTTCTAGCAATTCTGTCTATCCCCATATTCTTTAACAATAAAAAAACCCAATCTATTTTCACATTGTGACAGGCTGCTATCATAAAACTGTTGTGGAAGTTTCAACCAAAAGTAACAAAGACTGTAATGCATGTTTTGCATTATCCCACTGCAGAATTGGGACTGAGTGTAGGTTTTTTCTGCTAACTTGATCCAACTTTTAACTAAGTATTTCACATAAAAAACCTCAATGCTTTTAAATGAAATTTGAAGAAACAAAAAATTTTCATTCTGGAGGAAAGTAAGTAGGGAAAAAAAAGAGCTCTGGTCACTTTCAGATCTGGAAGTTCTAATGATAACAAAGGTAAACTGCAGCCTTGACATGGTTATTCATAGATAAGTTAGCTGACTTTACACTTAAAAAAGAAATAATAAAAATGGTCACAGAGGAAGAAAAATCTTTTCTTGGTTCATGATCTAGTTCTGGTTCCATTACTTTAATTATCTATAATTGAAATGTGGCATTTTTCTATCTTGAAGCCAAATTCTTCAATTTCTTTAAGACAGGACAGATTTCAGCATCTTACTGAGCATTCCCATCTTCTAGTCTGTTCTTTGGTAACTTAAAATGTACCCAGTATGGAACAAATCTGGGGAAAAAAATAAATCTATGAAGTCCAAACCCTGCATAAATTATGGGCTATAAACTATATGGGCTACACTGTGCTGCTGTTAAATACAGAAATATGGAAACAGCAAATGAACTCTGAAGACTTTAACTCTTTAGTTATTTGCCTTTAAATAAACTCCTGTATTCCTATACAGTGACTTCATCCTGCTTACAGTCTGTCTCCTTGACTCCTTTTAAACTTAGATGAATCACTGTACAGTGAATCCTGTCCAAAAGATGGATAGGATATGTAAGGGGAATTTGTGTCAAATAGTTTATGGATCCCCACTGCTACCAGGAGTAATTCATTACAGAAAACAAATGTTCAGATCTTTTACCTTTCTTCTGCTTTTCCTTGTCTTCTGTTTCAGGTTTGGTTGCCATAACTTCAAACAAGGTCTTTAAGATACTTCTCAGATCACTAGCGTAGTTTGTCTGCAGCTGGTCAGCAACACCTTAGAGTTCAAGAAAATGAGTAAATCATTTCTAGACTGTTACATCATGTTTAAAAAAAGTACTTAAATCTGCCTGTTGGTACCAGTAATGGCCTCACTTATTTTTAGGGGATCACTTATGTTAGGAATAAAAATTGAACATCTGAATAAACTAATTCTCCATAATGGCCAAGTTACATTCTGGTTTTTATGCTACCTGCAATCCAGTACGTATCTTCCTTATCCTTTGGCAGGAAATACTGAGATATTCATTCTGCATGAAAACAGAGCTGCTAAGTCCCATTTCATTCCTTGAACACAACAGGGCAGCACCAGGGTGAAATCAAACCTGATACAAGTTCAAATTCTTCAACACTACAGGCCTAAGATGTCAGCATCTCTGATTCTGTAAGTTCCAAACAGGTAACAGGTCCTTCTAAACCAGACTGCAACTTAGGCCCCAAAACCAGAGTCTTCCTGAAACTTCATCTCTAGTCCTTTCTACCTTTCTACCACAACTTGATGTGCAAAGCCCACCAAAATAAAGCAAAAAACCCTACCAAAATACTTCAATAATTCAGCAATTCTCATACCTGAGATACAGACAAAAAGGCGGTGAATAAGATCATTACTGCCATGAAATCTGGATCTGATCTTCTCTCGTGTGGCAATTTTGGCAGCCTGCAAAGCAAGCTGGATTTCTTCCTGATCGATGTCATCAGATGAGCAAGAACTTGTCATTAAACTGCTGTCAGAGAAAAAAATAATGTGAAGGAAAGTGATGTAAATCTTCACTCAGTTGTTCAGGATGTTCAGCAAATCCTAAAGGATTTTATGACTCAGGCAAGACTCTATAGTACCAGAACTAATTGCTGCAAATTCTTGTTGAAGTTAATCAGCACGCAACCAATCACCATCACGTTTGATTTTCACTCTGTGACAGCTGCAAAAAAACTTTAAGCAGGAAATCACTTGTCTGTATTTTACTGCATTTTTCCTTAGCTGTTACAAAGTGCTGTGCCATTTTTCACATGAACTTCTTCTAAAACCTCAGTCCTGAGACCGTAACTCCACCGAAAATCCTGAAGGGGAATATCAACCTAAAAATGTGAAGGTCAGTTCTGAAGTCAACTTAGAAATTTATGAACATCGAAATTATTTGGGGGAAAAAAAAAAGAAATTCTAAATTATGTTACCTTAATATAGCAAGAACAGAATCTAACTATAACTTCACAAAAAAAAAATGGAAAGAGCAGCTATAAAATATGATTTACACAGTAGAGGTAGGTTAATTCCCTTGTAAATGTAACATTAAAAGTTGCTGAAACGTCAAACTATTGTAAAGAATGGCTCATCAACTCTAAAGAGATGTAAATGTACCACCAAATGTCTACTCAAACTTTAAATTTTCTGTTAAAAACCAGATGCCAGATATTCCTACACTTTCACCACCACCCCTATCACTTTTCTCTTACAGAAAAGCTTGAAACAACCTGTGACAGCAGGGAAGCCTTGGGGAGAATGTTCAAATATCAGGAATTAGCTTAAGTGTTTGTAAATCAAGATGTTTAAAACAGGAAGTACTTAGGGGAAAAGTAGCTCTTTGCCCTTAAAAACCCTTAAATGGGACTAGAGCACAGGAGGTAATTATATTGAAGTCCTAAGGATTCACTGTGCTGGCCAAAGGAGACAGGAGCCTTCTTAATCCACTACACTCAAGTCAGAGGGAACACTTAAACCATTTTTCTCCACATACTGGAAAGAAATTAATATTGTCAATTATTACAAAAACTTAGACTATCTTACCTAAAATAATACTTTTGTTGTCCAGAACTCCAGCACTCTTCACTTTACAGACAACTACCATGTTAAAAGAAGAGTTACTAACTGCATGTGTAAGTAGCATGTATAACAAAAACGTGATTTCTAACACTTTTTGAGTTCAATCTGCTTTTATCAGGTGCAGAAACATTCACCAGCTTGCAGATCCCATCCTTTTGGCAGTAGGCATGAACATTATTTTGGGAGAAGACACAATAAGACACAATAAGGCAACATAATTACTTAAACCAAAAATTTAGGATTTTGTTTTCAAATTCTACCTGTAGGCTCCACAGGTAATCCTTTGAAATATAAAGGAGAAATAATTATGCCATCCAAGCTTAGAAACCTTAGAAAAAACAGACTGAAAATAAATAAGTACTGGAGATTAGGTATTGATAGAAATATCAATGGAAGATGTATAGCATAAGTACCTTAACTGGCCCCTCAATTCTTTCAAACACAGAATAAAGACTAGGCTTGCAGGAGACTCATTTTGTTCATGTTATCTATTGCTACTAACAAAATAAGATTCTTGTAAAGAGATGTTATTTCTATGTTTACAGTTCCAGCAGCACCATGACTGACGGGGCTTTTCAAAGACTAAGAATGAAGTGAGAATTCTCTTTCAATTTTGCTTTGTGTTTCCAAAGGGGATATAGTAGATATTGTAACAGCAAGCCTGTCAGTGTGGAAAGGCCTGTGTTCAAGACAATGAAAAGGTCATGTACAAATGTGGCTTACAAAGGAATAAACTGGAAGGCAGTGAGAGCCAGGACGTGATTCCTGACTTGCAAGGGTGTGCAGTCAGAGGATACCTGTTCACACAAACCCTCTCACATACAGATAAGGACTTTGCCTTGCAACACAGCCAGATAAGCTATACTTTGTTTTATATAAGAACTTTCTCAGTGATATACACATATGCACCATAAATTGCTCTCCAAGGCAAGCAAGGACCTCTTGACAGAGCCAAATGCAGTCTGTAATTATATAACCCCAATACAAAGGTCTCTTCAAAACTCCTAATACACAGAAACTTCAGTGCAGGGGAAAACAGGGCCACTGAACCAAGGATGACTTTTCCCTCCAAATCACAGCTGAAGAAGTATTTCAAAGGAAGGTGTTAAGTGGGCAGAGAGCTGTGAAGAGTGCTTTTGAAGAATATAAGCTTGGTCCTTTGCCGTTTTGCAGAAAGGAAGAAAGGCTCATTCCACAATTCTGACCAATTTTAATAATAATGTTTGTCTTTCTGAGCCTCCTCCAGCTGGGAGGAATGCATTTTTACCCACCTCATTCAGGGAGTGTGGTCTGACCTACTTCACTGCAGACGATTCTGTCAGATTTTGTGGTGTGTCATGAGGACTGGCCATGTCACCACAGGACTGGCTGGGACTGTTTTGTCCTCAAAACCCCCAGCACAGAGCACATGAGAATTGCTCCAGCACTGTGGGATGGAAAGTCAGCAGGTCTGCACACTCACATTTATGACATACCTTCACACACACACTCCCATGTAAACTACAGTATCCACACACAGGAGGTTCAGAAAAGAGGATATTTTCTACTTGGGATTGTTTTGCTACTGCAAAGGAAAATAATGAATGCTCCAGAAAAATCTAAAACTGGACCTAAGAATTTCTACAGTTAGAAACAATTACTCTGCCTTTACCAATACAACCAAGTCCAGCTTAGACAAAAATGACTCTCAAAGAACAACTAACAACCATCTGGTCTTTACTTGAAAGTGTATCTAACTGTTAAAGAATGTAGCCAAAATACAACATTGTAGATAGTCAGAAATACTGAAAGAACAGAAACACTGCAATTTTCAGATAAACAGCAAAAGAGCCAGCTTTTTTTTAATATAATAGAGTACCCCAAACAGCAATGACTGCATCCATGCAAGTAGATTCTCACGATTTTATAAACTGATACTATAGAAAACAAACATGAAATATCATCTAGTGGTGCAGCTTACCTGGTTTTTTTTCCTATAAAGAATAATCTTCCTACTTGGCTTATCTAACATGGATAATTTGGATCAACATTTTCAGCCAATACCAGATGTGTAGGAAGCATTTTAGTAATGTCAGACTACGCTTGGATCTGGAATATTTCACAGCCAGTATCTGCACAACACAAACAGCCATACTACTGCTAGAGACAACTCCTCATTTTCTTAACTATTTGATTGAAATGAACCCTGAATAACCCAATGAATTAAGTTACAATGAGGTAACACCAAAATGCACATGGAACTCCCCTTGTGAAACATTTATCATATACACAATGCTTATCATGCATTAGTTTTTCAGAATGTAAAAATGTTGCAAAGCTAACAAAGCTATTCACCTTCGTCTGAAGGTGAATATAAAGAAATAAGATGTTATGTCAAAGGTTGATTCCAAACAGTAAATCTGCTTATATCTTATAAAGGAACAGATGCCCTGTGGCAGATAAAATGAATTAGCTTTTTGCTTAATTTGGTTGCAGCCACCCATTTTAAAATTACACTTCATTTATTACATCAGAAAAGTCATAAGACCCTTTCAACACTTTCAAGGTGTATCTCTAGAATGGTTGTCTGGTCTCCAGGCTTTACTGTGAAATCTAGCCAAATAAGTACAAGCAAACAAAAGCCAGTAATGTAATTGTACATAATAAAATCTTTCACCAAGATGCAATCTTCCTTATAGCTTTTGTGTTCCAAAGGACACTTCTGAGGCAGTCTAAGTAGCAGTACTCATACATAATGGTAAACAGGAGCGTGGAACAAGAAGGTTATGACAGATATTTTTAGAAGTGGACAGACATTTTTGGTAACTGTCTGTGATACTGTGAGCTTTGGGCTGTGTTTGTTGGTCATTGACACTCACCTAAAACCAGCGAAAGCAGCAAAGTCTAAAACCAAACAACCAAAGTCAACCAATTCAATGTTGGCCCAAATTTAAATATTTTATGTTTGTGCTCAAAACAGAGCAACAGCTGTAGAAATCTATGTCCACTCACAGATGTCTCCTTGCAAATTTCTCTAGAAAAGTTTGGTTCTTTAAACATGAAATCTGCTCTGCATGAATGCAGAATGTATGAGATTCTCTGAAAGAATTTCTCATTATTCACAAAACAATCCTCAGAGTATCATAAAAATGCATTAAATATACAGGAGTATACAGAAAAATAAATATAAAAATGCCTGTAAATATACAGACAAAAAGAATTTAAAAGCTCTATGTTTCAAATACAATGAATACAAAAAACTCAACTGAATTTTCATGTTTTCAAATTAATCACAAAACACTTTAAAAAAACCCCATGGTTTGGTTTTGTTTCTTTATCTTTCAGAATCTTAAATCAAAAGCAATAGAGGGTCACTTTCCAAGGAGAAAGCCCAACAGACTCATTCTATTCCATATCACAGAATCAGAGAATGGTTAGAGTTGGACAAGAGCTTGAAAGTTATCCAGCTTCAACAGAAATATGTGATGCGATTATGTCACCAAATTTAAAAGGAAATTAAGACCACCCTTTAAGTCTCTGATTTCAGGCAAGGTCTTCAATGACAACTGATTTTCAGGAAAAGATCCCAGAGGATTGTCAGTGATTCCTGTAAACAGACAGGGCTCAAGTTTCAGCCACGCAAACTCATCTCAACTAAGTCTAAGAAGAAAACTCTATAACAATATTATAAATGTTTACTACAAAAATGTTAATACATAATTCAGTGACTAACCTTAACCATTTATGTTATCCAAATACCTGTGACATCAGGGATTCCCATTTACTTCTGGAAATCTCCAGCTAACTACACAAGCAGGAGCAGAAGTAGAATGTAACTCTGCAACAAAACAGGTAACACCTTCCTGCTGAAGTGGGAATTTAAAGCTGGTGAATCCCCTTCAGAGAGAATTCAAAATCCATCCATTCAGTGGTACCACTCTGATGCAGAGGTTCACCCAGAGATGCATTTTAAGACCAAGGTGTTCTCTAGGAAAGTTTGTTAAGTGCTGTACAGTAGCAGGTGAGACCCTTGACAGTAGAGAAATGTGAAAATTTTGCAAAAAGCTTTCTGTGATTTCACACATTCCTAATGATTTACACAGAACGATATTACACAGTTATAAACCATGTAGGAAGTTTTTACAAAGGGTGAATTCGTTAGCCCAAATCTTAAAC
The DNA here is from genome assembly GCF_021018805.1 of Prinia subflava. Lineage (NCBI taxonomy): Eukaryota > Metazoa > Chordata > Aves > Passeriformes > Cisticolidae > Prinia > Prinia subflava. Next base: position 8,317,100 of record NC_086253.1, read on the forward strand.
AGAAATTAGTGTTCATTTAAAAACTGATGAGAGACTGTTCACAAATTATAAAGCAGTGCAGTTCTTTGGACTTAAATGATATAAATTCATTTGCACTAGTTGGCCTGAACAAATCTCTCATGTCCAGTATTTAACAGCACATGTACTGAATAACTAAAGATACATGCATGTGTAGGTGTCTCATTTTTGTGAATTTCCCCATTTACACAGATACATTTAGAATGTTTCAGTTCTTACAGTATTTCTCAAAACACATGACCATGAGCTCCTCAACTTTCATTTTTTGCTCATACATAGTTGAGCATAATGGCCACCTTATGCCCTGTGTACAATATCAATAACATACACTTTTTATCCAATCTATAACATTTAAGATTCTCTCCCATTTGAATTTTTTCATCCTTATGGTAAATGAAAAAAAAACCAAAACCCAAACCAAAATGTTTGCAGGTAAATCCATGTTATTGATTGCATGCAACTTCTAAAACAACTTGAGCAAGTTGCTACATTGTCCCCACTGATATTTATGTAGGCTGTAACTGGAAATCTCCCCACTAACCTGTCAGCCAAGCTATTACTCTTACTCTTGTACTCCAGAGGGCTGCAGTCAACTCTGGGTTCCCATTTGCTAAAAAGAACAAACAGCAGCTCAAAAGGCCATGTAAAGGTTCAAACACAGTAATTCAGGAAAGGCAAAGGTTGCATACATGACAAATGACAAAAGGAAAATTATACAGGGGATTAGGTAAGAGATATGTAATCCCCATATCAGTAAGAAAAAAAAAACCCAACCTACTTCCCCATCCTGCTTTTTGCAGTACCTCTAGTATTTCTTTTTGGATACTCTCACAAGAAACACAATATACATTAGCTACAAACTGTTGGTTTCTAACATGTGCTAGTTTTGAGATGGTTGAAAGAGAAACTGTGATAATCATAGCTCTTACAATTATTTTAAGTGAAGTGGGTGGCTACACACTCAATTTTAGAGTCACTTAAACCCAAGCCAGAATATGATATGCTATTATTTAGGTAATAGCATAAAGTTTTTTAGCTAAGGACTATGTTTTAAGGAATGACCCCAGAAGCTACATTTAAAGGAGACTAAAAAAAGCTTTAATGCAGAACTTTATTTCTTGTCTTTTAAACCCTAGTAATTTATTAAGTCAAGAGGGCTTTAAAATAGAACCCCTTAGTTATTTTCTCTCTCTTTTAAACAGAAACAGCTAAAGAGGGTGAAAAAACCCATCAATCAACCCACTACCCTTAAAGCACACCAAGGCTTCAGAACTTTGTCTTGAGAAACAAATAATGTAGCTGCATGTAAATCCCTCTAGGCAGAAATCACCAAAAGAACTGGACTTCACTAGAGAACAGCATTATCACATGTATGAGCAATGCCCAGCTCCATTCACAAGACATGTGCTAGAAGCCCCATCTGCTGTCGGCCTTCTGAATTCCTCAGGGGGGGAATTACTTTTCCTACACTGCAAGATTTGCAGAAGCCTGTCCTCAGCTTCTCCTGCCATTGTAGAGGTGGGCAGTCCGAGGTTGGCTCATTAAAAATACGAAATTTGGCTAACAGGATTATCCATATGTCCTAGGTGGTATCTTCAGTCAGGAAAAACTCGAGCATTGAACTCTTATTGAATTTGAAATCAACAGTAAGAACTTCTCCAACAGTAAGACCCAGCAGCTTCTGTGGTTCCCCACTGCTGGAAGAACATCTTTAATCTTCCCTCAGCTGTTCAGACCTCAAAGTGCAGAGCATCCTCACTTGGACTTTACAGAAAGCACAGCTGTTAAAGCAGCATCCTGATAAACAAATCCACTCTGAGAAACTCAGCCTAGGAGAACTTATGGCTTCCTCAAACTCATTAACACGCTGGAGCGGGTTTTCAGATGAATGCAAAGATAGAGTATTTCAAATGGAAATGAAAATAAACAATACTGCCACTGCAGAATTTATCAACTTTAATAGCACTCTCTCCCAAACAGCTTTTTTGGTCATTATAGATAAAACTTGTGTGCATATGAACAAATAACCAAAGAGCAATAGTAATCAACGGTGGTGCTTTCAAACCATCAAATTTCATGTCAGATACTTGCAAGGTACCACATTTACTACTTCTCCTAAAGTTTAAACCAAAAAGGGATAAACCTGCAAGATAAAGTTATTGTAAAATTCAAGAAAAAACAGAAATGAAAAAAGAAGTTAGAATATTGCTTGGTTCTCCTATGCTTTTTTCAATTCCACCATGATGTTTTTTCCACCACTTTCTTGCAATCAAACTTGCATTTAAAGCTCTCAGTAATTCACTCACACTGCAAAAGGATAAATAAAATGAGATTAGAGAACAGAAATATATACCCAATGGGAAAAACTGCAAGTGAAAACCACTAACAGTATAGTAATTATGATGAAATGGAATGTAAAACCAGCTCTGGTATCCAAGACAGGGTAGAGATAGCGCAGCCCCAGCATTTACACTTTATGCAGAACTTGACAAAGGACAGGCAGAACTTTTGATACCTGATAAAAATATTCCAGGGCAAAGAGTAATTTTATACAGCTCGTTAGCAATATCCTCTGCCACTGGCAAGCCACAGTTCTGCACAGCATCACAACAAGTGAATTAATTCATTTAATATCCAATTCCAACAGATCCACTCTTGACTTGCAACTCCTGTGTGTGGCAGAAATGGAGATGCAGCTTCAAAAACACTTCCCAGTACAAGGAACATTGAGGGATAGGGAAACTTATCAGCACATTTTCCTATTGCTTCCATCAGTTCCCTCAAAAAAAATAATACAGAATGAGCAGCAGAAGCATTAATGCATCCTAGGGTCCAGGAGAATCCCACAGAAATTCCATATCCAGACATGGTAGTCAAAGCTGAGAAAAGCTAATTAAAGTATTAGGCACAAACTTAAAATTTTAATTAGAAAAGATAGCTTTATTTTTCACCTTCAGTACTGCTGTAAGTATGAGGAAATCCTCTCTTTTTTCCTCCAATCTATTTGTGGCTTTAAAATGTATCTCAAGGCATGAACAAAAACTCTGCAAAAACTGCAGTTACTATAGTGATTTTAATTACACATAATCTGAAAACTCCTAAACATGCTATTCTAAGGGTTTTACTGGGAAAAAAAACCCTAATCTGTAAAATAAAACCTAATTTCTGAAAGCTAGTAATTTCGTTCAACTACTATCACAGGGAACAGCAAGTGACATTCAACAGCAGATTTTACACATCACTAAAATGAAAATGATTATAATTACAGCCAAATTACTAAAAATGAAAATTGCAACTGAGCTATGTAGAAACAAGAACACGAGCCCATTATGATCACTTTGTGTCAGTCTGCAGCCATGCAGTATGTTTGATATGCCACTTGGAATACAGCCCCCAAAAGGCAAATTGTGGGGTGTCTACCAATTCCGCCAGAACAGTCTTACTGCCTCTGCCACTGATGTTAGTCAGCCCAAAATATTGCCCTATTTTACTTGATTTACACAGAGAGAAATATATTCTATATTTACTTCAACCACATCAAACATTTTAACACCTCTAAAATATGAAGTTTATAATTTTAATAGGGAAAGACCAAAAAACTTCCAACAACTGAATTTTCACCTTCCCACTGTAACAAGCACTTGTTAACACTAGCTGCCTGGGTTATTCCTTGCCAAAAATAAAATATGCATCCAGTTACTTGTTACTAAAGACAAAGATATGCATAAAATATAAAATACCTTGTAGAATATCCTAGAAAGGAACACAGTAACTTAGAAAATGCTGCACTATTTGGAGACTTAATGGTTTTTTTGTCTTGCAGGGCGAAGAACAAGATAGGCATGAAACACATCAAGAAGAAACCTGGCGGTGAAAACCCTGAGACATCTGCTTCAGTCACATATGTCTCACTGACTAAAATCAGAAGCAAAAGCTGACAGACCTCATCAAGGCTGACTTTTTTGTTTTGCTGGTGCTGCTCAGCTGGTTGTTGGGGCAAGGGATTTAGCAGCTAAACAAAAAGACTGTAAAGAGCAACCTATTTCTGACTGTATTAATACTGCCCTCACACTGCTTGAGTGGCAGAGCTGTGCAAAACAGCACAGACTCTCACTGCCTAAGAGACACACACAGTTTGCAGCTCAAAATCATTAGGCAGGAATAGCATGTATACTGGAAGTGATTTAGATTTGCTCAAGGTATAAACCCCCTTCTCTTCCCAGAACTCTGCTCACCGAGCTCTTTATTTCCAGGACTCCAGTACAGTACATGTAAAACCATTACAAACAGCCTTTTTCTGGCTGTGAGCTATCTTTCCATAAAGAAGAGCTCTACAGAAAAAAAGGAGAAAGAAAATCTACAGTAATGCACTGATAAAACCAAAAATGGCAGAACTAAACATTAATACAGAACGAATCTGTTATTTTGCATAGCTTCAGTGTAACCTGACCATGTTAACAAAGGTAAAAGTGCACAACAGAAGAACTGGAGACAGAGCTGATCAGGTCAGTGACTGATCAGTCAGTTAAAATGCATTGTTAATGTATTTGTGGTACTCCATGTTATGATCTACAAGCTCCCCAGAGTAGCTCTGGTCTCTGTCAAAACCTGTAGGCATGTAATTTGTGCTGTAGCTTTGATAGCTTAAGCTCTGGACCATGAGATGAAAGAACTGAATTCCCCTACTATAATTCACAGTCCTGGAGAATAACCAAGTTCTTCTTCCTTACTGAATCCTTTTAAAGGTACTGAGTTCTACTGATGAGAAAGCACTGTATAAAACCTGCTTCTGTAAGAAACTGTCCACCCACATGGACTTTGCTTGGTCTAAGAGATGGGCAAGAAACTGGTTCAGAGCTCCCACTCAGAGTGCTGATCCATGGCCTGTAATTGGGCAGGCAGCCTGCCATGGGTGGGAATCCCAGGGATGGACATTGAGCCTCACACGTTCAGCATCACCAAAACCATCTGGATGACAAGATGGTGAGCACCATTGCCAGATCTGCTGGTGACACCACACTGGGCAGTGAGGAGGACATGTCAGCAGGGAAAGCCATCTCCAGACCAGGACAGGCTGGAACAGTGAGCTGGTAGGAAGAGTGCAGAGTTTAACAGAGACAGGTGCACGGTCCTGCAGCAGTGACACCACCCAAGAGCCTGGCACAGGCTGGGATCCCTTGCTGAGGGGGGACCTGGGGGTCCTGGTGCACAACAGGAGCTGAACAGGGATCAGCAGTGAAGCTGCTGCAGCAATGAAAGCGAATCAGATGCTGGGATGCAGCCTCAGGGGCACCACTGGCAGAGATGAGAGACGTGACCACCCCAAACTACCAAGAGCTTGTCAGGCCACTCCTGTGTCCAGCCGTGGTCTTCACAGCTCAAGGAAAGACAGAAAAGACAGCTCAAGAAGAGACAGACTGGAGAGCATCCAAACGAGGGCCGTGAAGATGATGGAGAACTTGTCCTATGAGGAGAGACTGAAGGAACTCAGTATTTTATTCCCTGGAGAAGGCTCCAGGGGACATCATCACAGTACATCCAGAGTGGCTGTAAAGAGGATGGAGGCTGACTCTCCACAAGGACTTACAGGGAGAGGACAAGTTGTACTAGGGGATGTTTCATCTTGATATAAAATAAAGAAATATTCTACACTAAGAACGATCAATATCTGCCCACATATACACAAATACAGATATTCTAACTGAAATATCCAGATAAATATTCCACTCTAATTGCTGGCAAAGTCTTGCTGTTTTGGCATAAACTTGAGTCACAATTCATTGCAGATACTGCCTTTTACAGACTGTAAACAATGTGCAGAAACTTCACCACCAATTTTTGTAAATGCCTTTAATAGTTGAAAAATATACCAAAAGCCAACAGTAGCTAAGCTGCAATGACGTATATTTAAAAAAAAAACAACCCTAACTTGCTGACTTAGGGAAAGTATCTAGTGCCACATTAAGGTTAGTTTTAAGTGTTATTACTCTAAGTTCTTCTTTATTGGCTCTTTATAACCTTAAAATGAGGAAGTAGGTTTTACCATGTAAAGTTTACTTTAGGCAGATAAGCACTCAAAAACAGATACATCAGTATTTCTTCCTCCCTGGCACTCTTACACCAAAAAATTCCAATGAGACTCAAAATCAACTAATTGTACCTACCCTGTTCTTCTGTTGTCTCATTTATTTTTCCTCATTGCTCTCAAATCAACATTTTTCTTGCATTTTCTTGCAAATCTTTCAGAGAATTTAGGGCCAATCTTTGAGCATACCAAGGCCTCTCAATCTGTTAGCAGAATGGACAGCCTTCACTCAAGTTTCCACTCATATTAATGGCTATGTCAGGATCTTGTCCAGTAATTCAAACACATGTTGAAAGCTGACAAACTCCTGCAGTTTAGTTTTAAAAACTACAGACTTTACTACTTTGAACAGTTAAATGGGTAAGATTTCAGGAATGTATTTTATTAGCTTCCTGTTTACAATGCAGTAAATTATAGTTACATTAAAAATGGTTCTAAAAATAACATCTATGGAAAGAAACCATTCAGAAGGAAAAACTGGATGGAAGTTTTTTCATGGAGCTTCTATAATCAAGGGCCAACTGCCACTTTCCCACTGCAAGGCAATTTTCACTCCAGTCAGCAATGTTATTTCACAATCACTGATGTACAAAAGACTTCTGCATCACCTTCAAAGTCTGCATAAAACCACAGTTTCTTGGAAACTTTCTAAAATACATAGAACACATTTATTCTTTGCTGAAAGAGCTGACTACTGGTGTGGACATCTCAAGTCTGGATATTGCTTAATGATCATTTTGCAAAAAAATTATCTTCTGAACTGGGCTGAACATTTACCTGCTTGACCACCAGACCTCTGAGACTGGAAAGAGAAATGTTTTACACAGATCAGGCACCCATGAAATCATCAAACTTTCCTTAGCAGAACCATTTGAGAACTCAAACTACTGGTTTGAATGGTGCTCTGGGAGCCAAAGAGTAGGAATTTTCTCCCTGGTTCCCCATTTGGAAAACAATAAATGTACATTTATGCAGAATTCCATATAAACAATACTTCCTTGTTTCAAATCAAATCCATCTGTGTTATTTAATACACTATTAGTTCTACATTACAACTGCAGTTAAATTGGTTTTGCTATCACAGCTAAACTTTATGAAGATATTCCCAAAACATGCTGCCATCGGACAAGATGACTGTCAGTCTCAGTACTGATTATTTGATAGCAAAAAGGAATTGTTTATGTTTCACAGGAGGATGAAAGGCCACTTAAACATATTTCAAATGTTCTATCTTTAGCCGATTATTTTTCAGATAAAATTGCAAATGTTCCATTTAATGTCTAATTGTTGTTAAGTGTAAACAGCAAGAAATTAGATACATTAAAATGGCATATTTCAGAAGAAAAAGAAACAAATTCCCAAATTAGATATTATTTTGGATATGCATATGGCATCATGGAAAACCTAGTTATTTCATGAAAGAACATTTTAGAGATTGTCTTTGCAAGGAACATGTTTGTTGTAGTAAACAAATAATGCAACTCTAGAGAAGCTGTTTAATGGCCAAATAAAACTCTCTAAAGACAGAGCAGAGGAGCACCTAAAAATAACATTTTCTAAAAAATTATACAAATAGATGCACTGAATATTACATTTCTATGTACAAACATCTAGGAACATACTACTGGGAAGCAGTTAGACTGAAGAGAGCTTTTTTTCTTTTATTTCATTAAAATGAGTCATTAAAAGAAATTTCAGCTGTTTTTAAACTACATCTTCCAAAAGGGGAAACTCCAGTCATTATAGTTAAGCAGGCACTTCACTGGTGTGTTTTACTGGACCACAAACTACACCAGCTACATCTCTGGTAACACCCATCAGATGCAGAAAAACAGGAAACTCAGATTTCATCAAGTCACCCAGGGATGATGCAATGCTGCATTTCAGTGGACAAGAGCACAAAGGCACATGTACAAATACTGCCTTATAAATCAAATCTTCTTTCATGTAACCACCAATACATTGGCAACTGCAACACTAGCATACAAAGGCAGTCCAGTAAGGCTTTCAAAAGAGCTGGTACATCTAATCAAGACTTATTCTCACTGCTCCAGTTGTTCCTGAAGAATACACTGAGGCTTCATCTACCATCCATTCAGCCAGCCCTGTGTGAAAGAGTCTTCAGTGTATACAGTATTTGGAACAGGGCAACTGCTGCATGCAGGTAAATTGGGTTTTGTTTGAAGAACAGTCAAAAGGAAATGTATTTCAAAGTTAAAACAATGAAAAACGGGGTTTTGCGTCTTTCTGCCCTTATTTTAAAAATACCAAACTCTGAAAAACTGAACTTGAAGACAGGTAAATCCTAAAAAACCCTCCAATTGTTATTTGTATTATTTCATCTATCACTGTTAGAAAAGCCATTTTATCTCTTCTTTTTATCCCCAAACCTAGATGAAATTTGAAAATCCTGAAGTTCAAATGAAGTTCTGGGGAGAGAAAAAACAGATGAAAAAGAGAGGACAAGAGGCAGTGGAGGATGATCCACATCAGCTGAAGTAGTGGTATTTCAATCTATCTGAACCAGAGCAAAAGTGTTATTGCATACAGTGTATGCACTACATCTCATACATGTGTTATGCAAGCAGTGAAAAATGCAAAGATCTCATTTTTATGTTTTAGTTACTTTTCTGCCCTAACCTTAATCACTCTCATTAAATGCTTTGAGTAAAACTGAAGTTAAAGCTCCCATGCAGTTTCAGAAGATGAGAATATAAAACAGTATTGCTAATAACACCAAGGTGATGGTTTCAATCCCTGTATGGGCCATTCACTTATGAATTGAACTCCACAACTTCTGTGGAGTTCAGAATATTCTGTGAAGTCAGAAGCAGCTCTGTATTCTTACCATTGTTGGTTGACCAGCAACAGGGTGTAAGTTAAACTGTTAACATCTTTTATTTTACAAGGCAAAACAAAATGGAAAAAACATGTTTTCTAGAAAGCTAAGGGCTAGCTAAGAAAAACATTTTAACTTGTCAACCTGAAGTGTCTCCTAAGAACTGCTATTTGGATAAATAAAAGAGAGATCATGGACATATGTAAGTGATTCCTGCATGCATTAAAAACTTTTCTATAAATAGCTGCCTCACATTTTTCACAGCACTGAAGAAAGCTGGCAGGATAAAAAAAAAAACCAAAACCAAAACAACCAAGAAGCACCTGTAGTTCAAAAGGAAGAATACTTAGAAGTGTTGCTGTCACTTGATCAATTCAATGAAAATTTTTAACCAAGCATAACTCAATACCATTCGTCAAATCTGACTGCGAAGCGATGTTATTACCTCAGAGCGTATATGCTGGAGAGACTACATGTAGTGACAGAAACACTCTCATAGTCACTGCTGGAGATGGAGCTGAGGGGGGAATCACGTAAGCCATCCTGAGAACTGAAAAAACACACGGAAACAAAATGAACTGCTGAGGTGAGCAAAGGCAAAAACAGAGCATTGTGATAAGAAACGGCTGGTCACGGGTTACACAGAAATAAGAATCATCTGGTGCATTTTTTGCTCTTCAGAAAATGATACAAACTTATTCTGTTTTCTTCCCAAAAGGACAGCAATTCAGCAAAGTCAGTGAGCACACATCTCACCAACAATCTTCAATTTAACTCATGCCATACAGTTAAAATATTCAGGAAACAACTGTGAGTCTTACATTTTCATTGGAGATAGAGGGAATAGCATGCCCATGCTGCCAAGTGTGGTATAACCTTACACTGAAGACATAACAAAACTGAAAGTCCATAAAGTCATCTTGGCTTTCAGGCCAAGGCACAGTAATCCACACGCTTCAAAACCTTCTGAATATTGTGACAAGTTTGACCTACAAGTTTGCTCCCCATTGGAAGGAAAAGGTTTGTTAGAAAACAAAGTTGACACTTTGGTGATGGAGCTAAAAATAATACACCTGCCCCTACGTTTGCTCAATCCCTGTAAGTGCCATATATATACGCCAAATTTTGTGCTTTGAGCCAACAGATATCCAAAAAGGAGCAAACCATGGCAAACCACTGACACTTTGTTAGCACAAATCCACTAGCTACTAAGTAAAAGGATATGACTAATTTAAAAGAATGGTAGACAACTTATCTCTGGCATCCCTGGACTAATGAAAAGCCTCTAAATAACAAATCATTTCAGATCTTACATCTTATTATCAACATAACCTAGGATTAGAAGAGTAAAAATAGTTTCATAAGCACTTATAAAACTATCTTGTAAAGATTCAATTTCTTGTTTGAGTAACAATTTACTGCTCAGCTACTGGAAATTCCACAAGCTGAGAAAAAATTAAATTATATGAGATAAGAAAATATATTATCGTGAGCAGAGATATCAAAGTTGTATTGGCTCTAGGCGGTGCAGAAGATTCATTCAAGCCAGCTGAACTCAAATGTTCAGCCAACAGAAATCTTTGAACAACACCAAGAGAAATCTCAGAAAAATCTCCATTTAGAGAGGTAGTTATATAGGTCAGGGTGATTTAACCTTACTTCTCCACAATTACTAGTAAATTTTTAAACTTTTTTTGCTTTTTAGATATATGCAAACCTGTTATGTTCCAAACTCTTTTCTTCTACCAAATTTATTACAGCTATTTTTTCAACTAGAAATCTGGAAGAATGCTTAAGGGTAATTCTTCAAAGCAGTGTATGGAAGGTATGTGCTCTAATCCCACTAAGAAATAATAGGATTTGTTTGCATATCTCCCACTAATCACTCAGAAAATGTGCCCCTTCATGTTTCTCATTTCTGACTGCCAATCTGAAAACAAATCCCAAGTGTACCATGCTTTAGTTGAAAGGAGAGGCTTCAAAACCAGAAAATAATTTTATCAGACTTGAACAAAAATCTATTTAACTTGCATTCGTTTTATGTAATTTCCCTTGCTAATTCTGCTCATTATGAAGAGATATATGCATTTAAACAAAGGCTTACTCTTTTACAGCTCGTCACCTTTACCCATCCAATCTTACAATATGGCCATGCTACTAAAATGTAATTTTACTATCTGTTTTACAGCAGCTAAATGATATTAAAAAAACCATCAGCACACAATTTCACAACGTGATTAGGCAGGTGTGGTGGGGTGCTCGCCCCCCTTTTCCTTTTTCAACAAAAGCAAGAAATGGCAGTGTGAATGTCTGTACCCAAACTGGGCTCTGGGGAGACAGGTAACACCACAGTAGCCAAGGGCCATAAATCTTGCACAGCAAGTTGAGGACTATGTGAGCACACCCCAACCAAAGTGCAATGGTTTGCAAATATGATTATAACTCAGCCCAAAAGTAGTGGACAACCCAGGGCTCTCCTGTGTGGCAGCAGGCTCCATGGCAGGATCTCCCCTGTTGGGATGGCTCTCATGATTAATCCTCAAGGCTGAGTGAATCCTTATCACACCAGATACTGAGTGAGTGGACTGGGAACAAGCATGCTGAAATGTTGAAATATTAGCGAAATGATAAAAAGTTTGACTGCACATATATAAATAATCCTTTAGACATAAACCACTGATCACATCTGGGACTAAGTCCAGATCCAGCTGCAGCCACACTCCTCTCTGAACCTCAAGACTCAATGAAAGGGTCTCCCTGGCAGCTTTGTTTGTATCCTCTATGCACTAAATACTGAAGTGTACCTTGCCTTCAAACTTTGTTAAAATGCTCTTATATTTACCGCTGAATGTTGTTAACTCATTGTCTTACAGCAAATACATCACTGCTTCTCTCTTTCAAGTGAAGCACATCACTCTTTTGTTCAGAATATAAACTAATCTTTGAACAGCAGAACCAGGAAACAAGAACAAGTAGCAAACTCAGGATCATCTTTTATGGTCCCTAACCTCCCCACTATTTCCAGATTTTTCCAGTGTAACAATCCTGCCAGCTGATTTGGGCAGTCTGGTATCAGGTTTGCTGTTCTTCAGTGCCTTCTGTGAAGCTCTGCCTGATATATTTGCTGTCCAATCAAAATATCTCAGTTACCAGTATTTAAGCACTTAAATTCAATTTTCTTACGTTCTAGTTTTCAACTTTTTTGTTTTGTTTTAAAGAATTTAAGATTTTAAGCTCTTACACAGAGCCCAAAGGGCTTACATTTTTCCTAAGAACTCAGAAGTTCACACACATTTTTTGGGAGTTAAATGCTCCAGGCTAAAACATAAACCAAACCAAGCACCACCCTTAAGTACCTCTCTGCTAAGGGCAGATATTATTGCCAACATTGTCCCAAGACATGAAATCGCCTTCTATCATCAGCTAACTGTGTGGAATGGACAGTCTGAGAAAGAAGGCAAAACAATAAAGGACCTTCATGGTAAGTTAACCCAGTGAGCATAATGAACATAATGGCCCACAACCAGCTGGCCTTATCAACTATCTCAATGCTATCTTTACTTTCATCTTCACAAATGTCTTCTGAACAGACAATAAAGCCTCACCTCATCTCTACTCCGCCTTTCTTTGCCTCTCATTTCAGTCTCCTGTCCATACTCCATGTGAGTACTCCAACTCCATACCAGTTCCTATCAGCACAACTCCTTCTCACCAGTTCCATCATGTCATCAGTTTTTAAGCCTTGTCTTAACACTGTCTGTCATTCTAAAGTGCTTTATAAATGCCTTCATTTGCCACTTCTCCATTTTTCTCTCGGGGCACAAACCTGACCATGCTGAACAATCTGCTAACTTCAGGATTACATATCCAGCCAGTCAGTCATCATTTGGAAATGCAAACTGTTTGAACACTTGACACAAACCACATTCCCAGACATTCACTTGTTGTAATAAACCATTTAGGCAATTAGAACATGTGAACATTTTTCTCATTCCTGTGTATCCACAGAAACTGAATTATTGTACTGGACACAGTATTTATGATTTACAGTGTTTATTATTGGTTCATATTCAGGCTGTAACCGGTCACATAAGAAGTTCTGTGTTTACTTAGTACCAAGAAATGAGAATCCAATCACGGTAATTCTGTTTCATACTTTATAAGTGTTATACTAACTAACTTTTTAAAAACACAGCAAAACAAAACAAAAAACCGCAACCAACAAATAAAAAAAAAAGACTCCTAGTATACTCACTGCTTTCAATACACAGACTCAGGATAACTGTAGAATTTTCTTCTTCTTAATATCTGCCTGAAGATCCTCTCTGCTCTTCTAAGGTGCTGCTACATCCTGAGGTGAACGGACCTGTTTTTTCCCCATCTCAAGATTCCCATTATCAGCCAACGATGGCTCAGCACAAACATTCATTGGCACAATGTTGGGGGTTAGATTTGGTTTTTTTTTCTCTCTTCTCACAGAATTTTTTCCCATAAGTTTCCAAAAGCCTTGATGACTACTTAGTCAGAACAAAAAGAGTGCTTGAGGGATATAGCAGCACGAGGCTACACCTATTATTTCTGAGTCCCTGGGAGTGTCCCTCAGAGGGGAGAGATGATGAGCTTTGGGAAAGGCAAAAAGACAGATCTGGGGGAGGGGGAGGCACTCTTGCTCTCAGCGCCGAGGAGGACGGTCAGGCTGCCCTCTGCCTCTGCCTCGTCCTGGGAAATCTATCGTCATCTGCTGTGTACCCGGGAATCCTGAACTCGCTTTCTCCAGCCTCTCCCCCCACCGCCGCTGCTTCTTCGGACCTTTGAGGCTCTCCTGCTACTCTGTAGCCCTGCACTGCCCAGCCCTGCCAGGACACCCCTGCTGCTCCAGCTGCCAGCGCAGAGCTCCTCATCTCATCCACCAGCCCGGGACTTTTCCTTCCTTCCAGTTCGGCCTCTTGGAGTCCTGCAGGGGCACCCAGATCAAACTGCTCTGGGCTTTTTGTAAAAGAAAGCCCTCAAGGTTCTTGATTCTGTTTATTATTGATGCTGTAGTTGTTGTTTGTTTGTCGTTTTGTCATATATACTAGTAAAGAACTGTTATTCCTACCCCCATACCTCTGCCTGAAAGCTCCTTTAATTTTCCTTTTAATTGGAATAATTTGGAGGGAGGGGATTTGAATTCTCCATCTCTAGGGAGGTCCTGCCCCTTCCTAGCAGATATCTGTCTTTCAAACCAAGACACACAATTATAAGAGAAAATCTGTGCATAAAGCCACATTGTGCAGCTGAGAGCTGCTAACCCTTCCTTCCCACATCAGCCCACAGGTGACCTGAGCTCCACCACGTCAGGCTCATTTGCAATGTTGTGTTGGATTTGGATTCACAGACTGCTTAAACTAGGGAAGGTGGCAAAAGTTTCTTTCATTTGTAGGTCTTAAACACCTACAGTGCTGTTTTAAAAATTACATTCTAGCACTGGATAATGATGAGCACTATCCATGCTCATCAAAACATAATTCTTCAGCAGCTCTGATGAAATTACAGAATAAAGATTGGAGAACATGGAGCAAAGTGACATGGGGTGATATGGCTGCCTGTTCAAGGAATACTGGCAGACTGAACCAATGAACCATTCTTTGAAAGCTGTTGGCCACTTTTTGTAACTATTCTAAAAAGAAAAAACAAACTGAAAGCCACCTTTATTTTATCCATGCTTTTTTCTACTGGAATGTGTTTCTCGCCTCTTACATTTAATTAAACCTCTGTTTCAGGGGACAATTTCTTCATGAATGCTACTAATTGAATGCAATTACATTTCATATTCCAATACTTAATTGGCACAAGTATTGTTTGACTGGCTCTCTACATGAGGGCTGACTCTAAAAAGCCTCATGTGTCACACCAAATCCACTCAAAACTGTCTTTTAAAACCTTTTAACCTGTTATTTCAGTAATCTCAACATTGGAAGCTAATACAGTTCACTGTTGTTTTAATTGATATTTGGACCTAGTAAAAGGGAATCTGGTATAAAACAGTGACACTAAAGGTTCATAATGGCAGTTGTGTTACAGAATACTGCACAAAATCAATGTTCAACAGGCAAGGTAAAACACTGCCATTTCAAATTTGAGACTTGCATTGTTAAAAAGAAGGAGAGGAGGGGCTGAATAAATTAATTTATACTGAATCTGAATTAAGCTAGTTGCACAAAGGCAATAAACAGAACACTAGAAGGCGAACAAAGAACTTCAATCAACAGCCAGATAAAGGATTGCTTAAGGGAAGTTTTGCAGTTAAAAGGCTGATGTTTGATTCCCAATCAAGTATTATTTGCTGGATTTTGATGAGAATTTTTCTTTCTCCTGAACAGCTACTTAAAAGACTAATCAGTATAAGACAATAAACAGACATATTTTTGTTTACGTGAGCTTGCACAGCTGTCCATTAACTTTTTATGGAAAAGGCAACATTTCCATGTAAAAATACACACAATTTTCTTTAACCTTACTGTGATGGGAACATTACAGAAATACATATATTTAAGACATTTATTCAAATTAGTTTGCGTTTCAATATCAATTTATCTAGATTTGATAAAGGAATACTTGCAGAAAAATTAGAAACTCAGACAAGCTAGAAAGGTATTTTGTGTGAATTTGTTGTTTTTTGGGTTTTTTTAGCAAATCTTAGCCATCTCCAAAATACAAATGGCTGAATGGCTCTTTTCCATGTATTTATAAAGATGGAATGACTTATCCTAAAGTTGCTGTACTGAAATTGTGCACATGCCACATGTTGCTAAGGAGTGAAGAAAATAAAGTACAGGCCAAAAAAATCAAAATTAGAAACCAACTGTCTGAAACAGGTGTTCATTTTTACAGAGTTACTCTAATATGCTGAGGAAATAAAATTTTTACTCTATTACAATATAGACTACTCTAATATATAACTATTGTACAATATATACAATTTAGGATTAAAGAATTGCAAGACTAAGAAAAGAGACAGCCTGAATACCAAGCTAAAAAATAAATTATTCCTCTTATTCTAGAGTTGCAACATAAACCAACAAACAGCAAAATATGCTTTTCCAAGGACACCTCATTCTTCCTCCTTACACTGCAAAGGCATACAGCAAAATATTCCATTTTTTAGCCCCCACAAGTAAATGCAAACAGTGCCAGCATCCAACAGCTGATGGACACAGAGCTTGCAGGAAGGATGCAGGTAAGGATTTCTCCTCACTACCAACCACAGCTCCTTTTGCCACCTGCCAGGTGCCCTGCAAAAGGCTTCATCAAGAATAAATTCCAACAGATCAATGCAAATGCAAAAAAAAAAAAATTGTAAATATTTAGCTAAACATTTTAAATAGACCCGCAGTGGAAAAGTGAGAAAATACAAGTAATAGTCCCCTTTTTTATACAGAACTGTTTTGAGGTCAGTATGTAGATAAACATACATGCAACAGAACTAGGTATTTAAGACTGAAACATGAAAACACCAGTGTTGTATGACAATATCAAACGAGTTGCCGAACTTCATAAAACATACTAGGTTTACATGGATGCCTCAGCTCCAGAAAGAACAGAAAGACAAATATTTACAAAACATGAAATTATCTTCCCTTTTTCTAGTTTTCTTTCTTCTGTGAAAGAGCAGGTGGAATTTTATGTTTAAATGAACATTAGAAAAAAATCTGTATGGTTTGCTTCCAGTTGAAAAACAAGGAATACTAGATATAGATTTAATGTTTGATTTTGAGGTTAACCAAGATCCTTTTTTTGTCCTAAAACACCAAATGGTGGGTTTTTTTGTAGTTTTATCATCTTCTGTTCTATTATTACATGGCTTTCCCCTTTAACAGTTTGTTTTGCTACATGACAGCCTTTATTTATCACCTTGCCTCTTCAGTAAATCAGATACTGCATCTCTGCTAGTGCTTTTCTCATATTTGCATCTCATTAGCACTGCTGCCCAAGACTTGCATGCTGTTGGTGTTTTTTATCTTTTAGATACAAGCAAATAACAAAGAGAGACGTAACATCAGCTATGACTTAGAAATCCAAGTAGTTGAGACAGGTGATGGTCTTCTGTGCTGGTGTGACTCCACCAGCAGACAAGGGGAGGGCTATAGGATGTAATTTAGCTGCACTTCTCTAAAGCCTTTGACACAGTCCCCCACAACATCCTTGTATGTGAATTGGAGAGAGATGGATTCAAGGCATGGACTGTTAGATGGGTAAGAAATTGGCTGGATGGTCAGATCCAGAGGGCAGTGCTCAACAGCTTAAATCCTGTGGACATCAGTGACAAGTGGTGTCGCTCCAGGATGCCTCCTGGGACCAGAATTACTTAATATCTTCATTAATGACACAGATGAAGGGATTGAGTGCACCCTCAGCACATTTCCTAATGACACCAAGCTGGGTGGTGCAGTTGACACTCCTGAGGGACAGGACTCCATCGAGAAGTGGCCCGTGGGACTCTCAGGAGCTGTGACAGGACCAGGTGCTGATGCTGCCCTTGGGTCAGGGCAGCTCCCAGGGTCAGCACAGGCTGGGGATGAACAGATCCAGAGCAGCCCTGAGGAGGACTTGGGGGTGCTGTGGGTGAGAGGCCGGACATGATCCAGCTATGGGCACTCACAGAAACCTCCCTGTCCTGGGATCACCCAAAGCACCATGGGCAGCAGGGGAGGAGGGGATTCTGCCCCTCTGCCCTGCTCTGGTGAGACCCCACCTGCAGGGCTGCATCAGCTCTGGGGTCTCATCACAGGAAGGAGCAAGTCCAGAGGAGGCCACCAAGAGGGATGGAGAACTTCTTCAATGAGGAAAGGCTGAGAGATTGGGATTGTTCAGCCTGGACAAGAGGCGGCTTCATGGTGACCTAACTGTGGTCTTCCAGTACCAGAAGAGAGCCGGTAAGAGAGGGAGAAGGATTTTTTACAAGAGCAGGTAGTGACAGGATGAGGAGGGATGGCTTCAAACTGAAGGAGGGTAGATTTTGATTAGATAGAAAGAAATTCTTAACCGTGAGGAAGGTGAGGCCCTGGCACAGGCTGCCCAGAGAATCTGCAAAGGTCCCATTCCTGAAAATGTTTGCCAGTTTGGATGGGGCTTGGAGCAATCTCGTCTAGTGGGAAGTGTCCCTGCCCATGGCAGGGGTTAGGAACAAGATGATCTTTAAGGTCCCTTCCAACCCAAACCATTCTATGATTCTTTGACATCTTTAGTAGAAGAGTATTTAATTTGTATTTTGAAGTCCGCTGAATTTTGAGGCTAGACAGAGAAGCCTGAAATACCAGCTATTTCAGATACAAGGATTATTATGGTAAACCCATCTGGATCACAGAGATTATACCTATAATGTCATATTGTGTAACAAAAACAAACAGTTTGTGTCATAACATACACATTTGAGAGCTGTTTTATTCCGAAAAGGGAAAGAAAATTTTCTTCTACTTGGTGACTTACAGTAACTAGAAAGTAAATACATTTATCAACTTGATGAATGAGCCTATCCTGCAGCTATTCCATGTGTATGAGATTGCTTATTGTTCTAGCTAATGGGTCCATCATTCTGAAAATAATCTACTGTCTCCAACATTTCCCCTATGTTCAAACTGGCATTCACAAGCATGTAATAGGGAGCAGTCACAGAAGCCTAATGTGATCTTCCAATTTAAAAATACCATCAAAAAGCAGTGATTAGTCATTGCCCAGGCAGCATGAGTAAGGAAAGGTCCACAAAGTTCTGTTTTGTAACTGAATTATCTCTTTTGCTGATAACATGACTAGTGATTCAGAGGCAGGGCCCAAATCTTATATACATACATATAAAGAAAAAATACGATCTATCTGTATATAAATTTTTAATCTAGTTCTCAGTAGAACTCCAGCATCTCCAACTTTCACTGAATATACCTAACGAGTTGGTATTAGAATGCTTTCAAATAAAGCAGCAGCAATCTAGTAACAAAATACCTCCAACCCTACTGCTCTACTGCCACGAAGGTGGAATCTTTGACAATTAATAACAGATGTACTGGAGTCTCAAAAATGAATACAGCTAATTAGAAGTAATCAACAAAGTATCTGTGTAAGAGACTATGGTGAAAACAGACAAACCCCACTAACTTTTTAATGAAATATGCTAAAATATTCACTCAAGAGTTTTAGAACTCAAGAATGAATGAGATGAATTATTAAGCTCTCTTTTAAAACTTCCTTGATGCCTGGAGTCTAAAGGTGGACATCCCTAAAATAAAAAGGATTCCACAGGGATTCAAACAGCTCTAGCTCTGTGAGCCTGATGATCATATCAAGCAACTTAAAATGTATCAAAGGCTAAAATAAGTATGAACAATATGAAGGTCTGTCTGGGAAGAAGTAACGTGACTTCTGCAGAGGGAACCTCTTGGGAGCTCTGTGAAGGGGTCAAGAAGCTTGAGAAGAATGGTGATTCATCTGTCAAGCCTCTGGATTTCCAAACAGGTTCTTTCAAAATACTTCACTAAAGGCTTTTAAGAAAACTAAAGAGCTACAGCATAAGAGGGAGGGGCCCCAAAAGGATATGTAACTCTTAATCATAAATTGGGAGAAGCTGTTAAGCAATCACTTCTCAGAAGGGTGGGATGTCATGGCTGAGGCAGCTTTGTTTTTGTATAGGATCTGCTAAAACAGAGAGAGCAATGAGCTCCGGCAGGTTACTACCAATGCAAAATTATTAAGGGTAGTAACCAGAACAGACTGCAAAGTCTGAATAACAAGTAATAAAGTGGCAAGACTTAACTGGTAAACACATGGAGAAGAATTTTAGCACCAGATACAGAATGACAGCCTCTGAAATCACAAGCAACATCTTGGGGCTTTAGCAGACAACTTCAAAAAGAACCTCAGCATGCCACTTAGTAAAAATTCCAAGTCAAATACTGAGAATCATTGAAAAACCACTGGAAACAATTACACCACTGTGCACATCCACAGTTTGCTCGTCTCTTGAGTAAGCGCAGTTTTGGTTGACTTATTGCTAAGAGGAAATCGTATAATTGCAAATTGTTTAGGGCAAGAGGTAAGGCATGATCAAAGGTATGGACTATTTGTCGACAACTTCTAATGAAGTAGGCTCTGATTTCCCAATCTGAAAACGTAACCACATTGACAAAATGTGACTTAGGTCTACAAAATCACAACAGGCAGGAGGGGCCAGACAGGAATCAGGAGCAAACAAAAGCAAACGGGAAGAGAGACTTACAGAACTCTCTGTAAAAGGACAATTCTCAGATAAAGTTTTTAAACAATGTTAACAGAGGCTGGACAAGTCAATGGAGAAGTTACTACATTCACAAAACATGGGAAACTGAAATAGTAGCTTACAGATACTTTAGATTTTATTATATTTTTCAGACCCGTTCTCAAAAATTCATTTAATATCCTACCCAAGGCAAAAACTGGTAGACAAATAGTCTGAATTTTGTATAATTTATGAGGAAACAGTTATTACTTTTACATAGTATGCTACTTGAAATGTTGCAAAAATGTCAAAGGGATTTGTGAATTACATCTTAAAATGAAGTCCACTTAGAAACCCTGCTGTAAGGCCTTGAATATGATCATCCTTGTAAGCCTAAGACAGCAAATAGTCAGAATAATGAGAAAGATAAATTGAGTTTTGTGCATGCTAAGTTGTATTTAACCTGTAAAAAGCAATTAGGTCCAGGCCAAAACTCTCATGATTCTACTTCCACTACCAGTAAAATATTTCATAATTCAATTAGTACACTTATTTCTGTAGCTCTTATATTGTGGTTATGCTTTGTGGTTCAAGCTACCTCCACTGTGTTATCCTGAACTCTATGAACGTAACAAAATGAGAGATCCTGCATCACACACACAAAGAAAGCCAGCTGTCACAGAAATACAGAAAACAAAGGTAACTTAGCTCTAATGTCTTCCCTCTGCTTCATGACATTAATACTTCAGGGAAACTGAGGACTCACTACAAAACAGGTTATACTATAACAGTAAACCAAAACAAAGTCAGGTTTTCTACTGATCTGTGTAAGATCCCTAGTGTCTAATCAAAGTTGAGCTGAAGCCTGGCCTTTTCTTATTACAAGTATTACGATGTTATCTCCTCATCATAAAGTTCCTGACTGTCATTAAATATGCAGAGCCTTAATCCATGACCTCTACTCTTCTATCACCTTTTGCTGAAATGGTCCAACAGGCTTGAGAGCCACTTCTGCACTGTTAGGCTCCTGTGGCACACACACATTCACAGATACACGTGTGCCCACAGGCAACATGGTCACATCAACCCCCTTCTCCCAAATGAAGCCAAGGTAAAATGTGTTTAGATAGCAATTTAATCCCAGGCACTGATGCAAAAGTTAACTTTTTAGTATTTGCCAGACACACTCCTCCTATGAAACAGCAGAGTACAATGGAAGTAATGACCCAGGTACAGTTTTGCAGCAATGCCCTCTTGGATACATTAAGCAGGTAATGTAACATTGATTTCAATGATACACAGACACTGGATGATTAAAATTCAGATCATCTCCAAATCTTTTGCAGAAAAGCTGACATCCAATAAAAAGCTGTCTGCTTTAAAAAAATATATATGGATAAGTTCCTAATCCTGCAACACTCGATTGTCCTTAATATCAACATTAACAGTATAGCAATCACTGCAGTACAAGGATACAGGAATTTGTGTACGTGCAAATTACTACCAAGACATCAAGTTGCTCTTACCTTGAACTAGATCTTGACTTTACATCTTCCTTTGCTGTCCTTTCACTACTAGCATCTTCACTGTAGTCCGTTTTTTTATCACACAGTTGTTTTCTCTTCTCCCACTTCTTCTGCTGATTTGAGATACTTTCTGCTTCTCCTTGGGAGTCACTTTCTGCTCCTACCTGTGAACCTGAGGAATGTGCCAGGCACTTAGAGGAGACTGGCAGTTTTTGCTCTTCACTGCCAAAGTCTCTTTCTGCTAACAAAGCAGAAGTTTCAGGTTTTAATGTTTCCTGCTCAGGGACTGAATTGTCCAAGTTATCTACATGGTCCATTTCCTTAGACTTTACTAATGTGTATGAAGCATTTACAACACCTCCTGCAGAATGTTTAGTCTTTAAACCTTCAACACCGTCCTCCCTGCTGTCTTCACAGCTGCCACAACACACACAGGAATTAATTAGACAGTTTGTGGCAGCTATACTGAGTTTATGGGATTCATCCTCCTCCTCATTTGCTAATGGATTAGCAGATCCAGGAACACAACTAATAGCTGCTTCTGGGGTTGTTACTGGGGATTCTGAGCTAGAAGGAGATTTGGGATTGAATATTACAGTAGCAGATATTTTCATTCCCCCTGTCCTGTGCGCTATCACTTCCGCCGTTTCTGCGTCATCGGCATACGCGTCCCAGCCATTGAGGTATAACTGTGAGTCTGGACCTTCTAGACAGCTGCACGAGTTTGGAACTGAAACGCCAGACATCTGTTTTCCATCTTCAACATTGTTATTATTGCTTAAGTCACTTTCAGCATCTTTTAAAAGCAAAGTTTCCTCCGTCTGATGGCCATTCTCATAAAGCAAAGCATCTCTGTATTGCAGGTTCTGTTTTGAATCGTGGCAAGTGTTATTCACCCAAGCAAAAGTATCACTTACTGAATCCAACCCAGCCAGAGCTTCTCCTGCTCCATCTAGGTCATCCATAAAAAACACTCTGTCCTCTTCATCAGTTAAGTTGTCAAGATGGTGTCTGGTTGGTGAAGCTTCTGTGCTGGAACTATTTCTTAGGCTAGGTCTGTGAGCCGGAGACTGACAGATGCTTGGAGGGGAAAGCAGAGAAGACATTTCATCACCGACTCTGTGTACCATCCTGTTCAGCTGCTCCAGCTCCTGCTCATCATACTGCATGGAACAAGCCAGCTCAGCCTCTGTGTTCTCTGCTTTTGCTGAAAGCTCCTTCGGAGGCAAAGTCGCAGTTATGCCTGGTGCAATGACAGAGGGGACTTCAGGATCTGCTCTGACAGGGAAATCCACATCTTGGGAGATGCACAGGTTACGTTCCAGTGTGTGCAGCTCATCCTCGGTCAGTGTCTGAAGGAGATCCCTGAAAATGAACAAATACACACATCACTTGTCATTTATAACCATGAGGCATTGATGTCACAGATTTTTAAAAAGCTTTTACTGTTAGTGCAGAAATCCAGAACTTGAGGGCACAGGATACTTCTGACTGTGTAATTCAAGGTGCACTTGGCATTCGTATCCACAGCACGTGACTACCGATGCCTGAATTTGAGATTACTCATGCAAATAGAGGGCATAAAAATTATACATGCTTGCAGCGAAGCCTCAAAATAAACCAAAACACACACTAAAATGGAACCTTTCCCCTCCCCATCACTTATAGTGAAAATGTCACCCACAATTAGATCGATTTTACAGTTTTACTTTTTTAATTCACAAATTTGACTTTGATTAGCAAACCAATTTTCCACCCTTCAAGTTGATTCAGAAAATTATTCTGCAAAAGAGTACTGCAGAAGCTTCATAGCATTATACTGTCAGATAAAAGAATTCAATAAAATAGTAATATTGCCTATGCAGCACTGGTATCAGGAAGCTGGATCACTGAAGTGATTGCAAGTTGGCTCTCTCCTGCCTCAAACACTGAACACAGTCTTCTGGCTTTGACAAATAAAAACTTAATTTTCTTACAGTGGGTACTATGGGGCTGTGTTTTGGATTTGTACTGGAGAGAGTGTTGATAACCCAGGGGTGTTTTTGTTGTTGCTGAGCAGGACTCACACACAGCCAAGGCCTTTTCTGCTCCTCACCCCACCCCAGCAGCGAGGAGCCTGGGGGTGCACAGGGACTTGGGAGGGGACACAGCTGGGGCAGCTGACCCCAAATGACCCAAGGATATTCCACACCATGGATGTGGCACCGTGCTCAGTGTGTAAAGCTGGGGGAGAAGGAGGAAGGGGGGTTGTTTGGGGTGTGCTGTTTGTCTTCCCAAGTCACCGTTACGAGTGATGGAGCCCGGCTGTCCTGGGGATGGCTGAACACCTGCCTGGGGAAGGGGTGAATTTATTCCTTGTTCTGCTTTGCTTGTGTGGGGCTTTTGCTTTATCCATTAAACTGTCTCCATCTCAACCCATGGCTTTTCTCCCTTCTACTCTTCTGCTTCTCTCCCCAAACCCAGTGGAGGGGTGAGCAAGCTGGCTGCGTGGGGCTCAGTTGTGTGCTGGGTTAAACCACGACACTAGGTTGGTCATTAAGGTGTAAAGCTTCTGCATGATGTTAAGAAAAAGGCAGGTCTAGAAGTAAACACGGAGCAATTTAGTAAACTGTGTTTTCTATAGACATGCAGCATCTCCAGTGTTACCAAGTGTCCTCAGTACCGCAGTTTAGGACTATGGGCACCTGAAAACAAAGTGTTATTAAGTGTTTGTAACTTAAAAACACATCAACAGGCACAGCAGCATGTAATTCTAGGTCTCAATTTGATTTACACTATCCTTCTCAATTAGAAACCACATACACAAATATCCTCTGTCAAGAACTGCTGCCATCATTTTCAAAGGTCAGTAAGTGTATTTTAGCATAAATGAATGGATGGGAAAAGCAAGACCTTTCAACAGAGGTTAGGAGTTCCATTATTCCTCATGTGTTTAGGAATAATTTGTAAGCAGGTGACATACAGCTGGCATAATCATAATAATACGCACATATTAAAATAATTTCCTTAAAGGAGTAACTTTGGTGTAAAAAAGACGCCAAAAAACGCCAAAGAAACGTTCAAAACATCTCACATCTTCATTTCCAGTCAATGGTTTACATTCTTAACTTGTTAACTCAAAGACCAAATATTCTTGCAAGTACTACCAGTTTTTCAAGTAGCTCAAAAAATACATCACTAGTATCTACCTGTATATCAGCTACCCACAGTTTCAAAAGCTAACAGTTTAGATAAGCATTCTTAAGTCAGAAAAAAATTATGGCTATGAACATGCCACACAATTAACATTTTATTTTTGAAAAAATCTTTCTTTATATGGTAAAATGACCCTAAAAAAAGTTCTAAGCCTCCTGAAGTACCAGTTATAGAAACAATTGCACTATTGTATCCTCCTTTTTCACACTGTAACAGAGAAGTCAGAATTTCCTAGAATCATCCCATAGGCATCTTCAAAACCAAAGTTTGATAATTTTTTCAAGTCATATGTAAGTAAGAAAGGAAAATGGGCCATCTTTGTTACACCCACCTGCCTAATAAGTTATAAACCAGTATTGTTGTTTGGCACACTAGAACATTTTAAATTCCTACACATACCTTTCTTTTGTCTACACAGTATGTAATGATACCACCTTATTATTACTCAGATCTTGTATTTAACCCGTGTCTGTAAGAGATTAAGCACTTGAGCATCACCTTAAAAACAAACTGAAAATGGCTTAAGTTTTAAGGTCAACATAAAAACAGTAGTATTACTATTGTTTATTTTTGAAATAACTATACCAACAGGATGAATAAAAACATAGAATAATATGATTACTGTCATGGGGCTTTGTATTATGAATTTCCATTTTGTTAGTGTTTACAGAAACACTGATGCAGAATTTCATAAGCATAAACAAAGTAATGTGAGATTCTAAAAACAGTTGGGGTTTTCACTTTTAAAAAACACAACAAACAAGAGTAAGCACACAAATGTAACTGTGAAGTGTTTAAGCTTGTCCCTCACATACACAAAAACATAGGAAACTCCTGGGTTGGGCCATGGTCCATCAAGCAGAGAATTCTGGCTCCTCACAGGTCCTAAAGAAGAGCATAAGCACAGGACAGACACACAGGGATCTCTGTGAGTGCATCCTACTGTTTGCCAGCAGACAGGAATTTCTGAACCAAGGCAGCATCCTTGTGTTCAGCAATCCACAGTGAGTTTTTCTTGCACAGATTAAAAATTGTGTGTCAGGAGCTGACCAAGAGAAAATTGCTTAAACATCAGCTACGTTTCTCCGTACACCACAGTCACACACATTTCTCAGGACAAGAAGAGAATTAGCAACTACTCCAAACAGAGACAACACCAGCAACACTCAAAGGAATTTGCTTTCCATTCAAGCCCATCAGCATAATTGAGAATGATACCCCGGGCCCATAGAAAATCTAAGATTGAATCTTTGGACTTCCAGCATCTATTCTGGGGTTTTATTCAGTCTCCAGAACAGCACATGGCAGGATTCAGGATTATTGAATATCTGGGTGTCCAGAGCTACTCTGCTTCCTTTCCAAAGGCTCAGAGAGCCTGGCTGCTCAGATCTATCCAATACAGGCTTCACACATTCACTGTAAATTCAGGGCTGGAAACACATATTTACTTTATACTGGGTAGCCCCAATGGGCTTGAGTATTGAACTCTATTTCTGCCAATAACAACACCTCAAAATGTAAGAGCAATTGTATGCAGTTATGAAGATAGTAAATAAAGTCTGATTTAAAAAAATAATAACAATAACAACCACCACCAGTGAAATCAGCTGACAGTGCTCATGTTTTTAGGTGAGTCAGATCCAGGCAGCCTTGGAAGACTAACATAAGCAGTTGAATTACACATGGTAGTCTACCAGCCCTATAATTTCAGTAGAGAAATAATCCTCCTTTGAATTCAAAGGGAATACGCTTATTTTACTAATCCAAACACTGGACATTTTGCTATTAACAAACAGCTTATTCTAAAAGAGGTTCAGGTAATTATCTTCATTTCTCTGGTTAAAATTCCCTGGATTCACCAGTCATTTTTAAAGATGACAAATGTTTGATCAACAGTTACCTTTTCAATACACTGTACATTAGATTATACAGGACTCACTTCCAATCTGCCATGCTGTAAAATGACTATGAAGATATTGAAAATGAATGTTAAGCAATATATGGAAAGAAATGTGACATTTCACTACACAAAAACTAAACATCAGGCATTGTCAGTAAACTATAAAACTTAATTAAACTGTAGCTACTTCAGTGGTTCATTTCATTTCTGCTGAAGAACCTTCAACTCATTCTGCTAATATGGACAGAAAGAATTCCTTTCCCGGCTTACATTATTCAGAAGCCACAGGTAAAGTCAGCTCCTGCAACCCATCCTGACGAGCAGCAGTGTGCTTTCTTCTCAGAGGGGCTTAAAATACTGAATTTTAAAAAGTGCACATTGAAGTTTCACCTGCTTTTACTCTTTTTGGCATTGTATCACAGAAAGGCAATCTAGCTTTCAAAATACGAGGAACATTCTTCTTTCAGTGGTTACAGCTACTGGCAGAAAAACAAAGCAAGTTCTTCAGATGTGCTCTGCCTCTTACAAGCAGTAGTAAAGATTTGCTCTGCCTACTGCAAAACCAATTAACATATTTTACTCTACTGCCAATATCCAGGGTACAGCAATGTGTTCTTCAAAGACATGAGGCCAGATTCTTTAAAGGCAGGTTTGGCTTAACACAGGACAGGGCCACAAACCCCCTAATCCTGCACACTCCTCAAGCTTCCTCCATTAACTTTGCTGTTAATCTGCCTAGAATTTTAAACTGCCTTGTTGTCAGAGAATAGCTTCATTGTCATTGCCAGCCTGTACCTCAGTTCCTGCTCCAAAGGGAGCATAACCAGCTGCCTCCCTGGAGCTGCCACCCCAGGAGCCTGCTGCAGGTACAGGGATGCCACGCGCACCCTCCTGCTGCGCCCAGCTCTGCACACCAAAATCCACAGATCTGTCTGACACACCCACGCTGAGAAACCAGCACTGAGATTGGTAACAAACAGCACTGGCACTCCTTTACTGCCACAGTTTTGAATCAACTGTTCAAAGTTTTCAACACAGCCACCTCGGAAAAACTAATCAGATTTTCCCCAACTACTGTGCACACTTAATTTAAAAGAAAACAAATTTCACACTGCCCCACCCAATCATTTAACACGTAGAGAGTATGTATACTGCATTTAATTTCCAGTCAATTATACAGAAAGGTTTCAAGTGTACTTAGAATGGTATGATCCTCTGATTCTGCAGCACTTGATATGCAATCTGCTTGATTCTGCACCACCAAACTCCACAGGGACCTTGCCATCACTAGTAATGGTCCAGAAGCAAACACCAGGAAAGCAAAGAGCTCTGAAATAGGGCAGAATTAAGGAGTACTGCAAAACCCCGAGTTTGCTGACTTTTGAAAATCTCTGTACAGCAGCCTCAAATGTATATATATAGCATAGGCAGTGTTTTAGCCAAGAATGTTCAGTGTCACAGGCACCTAAGTTCCAGATCTGTGCCCAGAGCAGATGATTGAGCTGTGTGCTCCCCAAGCAGATTGCAGTAGTTTGGCAGAAATCATTCCAATGCCTTCGTTTCTAAGGCACAGAGATAGCACTACTATATAATTATGCATTGGTACATGTATAAAATACCAAAGCTAATGTTTTACACACAGAATAGAAGTCAACACAAGCACCTGGCTTAGATATTAATTAAAACATTCAAAGCCATAATTTGCTGTTCAACCTTTCCAAAAACTCAGCAAGAACCCTTTCTGCTTTTTCTTAGATCTCAACAATCTTTATTGTTTTCAAAGTTGTCAGCCACCAGTAGGACACCAAAAATTTTCATACCTAATAGACATTTATCTTCTCTGCTAGTTCTGATTTAATTAATTATGTGAATCAACATAATTAAATACAGTACTTATCTTTGCCTTATGGATATTTTAGGATAATACAGTTTAAAAATTAATTACCCGTAATCCTACAAAACAATCAGCTCAGTATATGATGTGACTCTATGAGCTAAAATACTTAGTTTGCTAAAAAGTTACAGAACTTTACAGAGAAATTCACTGGGATGTGATCACATTCTGCAGTAAGATGTTCTATATTCTTATAACAGGCACACAATAAATGGAATACAAAATGCAGCTATTTTTAACAGAGAATTTCTGAATCTATTTTCATGCCTTAACTACTGGTGCTGGAGACTGGAGAAAGACTCCAGGAAAAAACACTTTTCCTTTGCTGAGAAGCAGAAATATTGGTATCAAGTATCATTCCATCTTTTTCATAGGTTTTTATGAAACTTCTCACAGAGTACGGATTGAAGCCTGATGAGTTAAAAAAACCAACCTGATAAGAAAAAAATCCCCTACACAGCTTAGGTACTTTTAAAACTAATTCAATTACCCTACATGAACGGTATACTTATTTGTGTCTCATTTTATTTTCATTCAATGTATTTTTCATTCAAGAACTTTACTAAAGGATCTTTTTGAGCCCTGTTCTTGCCAGTATTTGAGTTCCCTCAATTCAGAGACTGCCAGACATGGAATTTCATATTACTTCTTGCTTGAATTTTTGCTCTGATAGATGTTATCTCACTAAGAACAC
This sequence comes from Prinia subflava, assembly GCF_021018805.1. NCBI lineage: Eukaryota > Metazoa > Chordata > Aves > Passeriformes > Cisticolidae > Prinia > Prinia subflava. The sequence continues at coordinate 8,346,478 of NC_086253.1, forward strand.
TTTGCCAACTTTGTCTCCTAGACAACTGAAGTCGTATTTTTTAATGTTCTCTTTCCTTCACAGAATAAATACAAGCCTTAAAGTATATCAGAACTTTTCGAAAATTGAATCTGAAAGATTGTTTTTTGAAGTTTGCATTGAAAACTGCAGTTGTTGAACAAACAAGCACTTAACAAATCTGTTTTCAACCCCAGAGCTACGTTCAGAGTAACTGAAAATTAAATGGGCTGAGCAATACACTGACTTCATTGATTTTCATTTTCCACGTTGAGAAATATGGGGATAAAGCAGAAAATACAGATTATGAGACGAATATTAGCTTTTAAATATCCTTTTGGCTTTAGACAGCAAGTGGAATGCTGGTGAAAATATCTGCAATAGCCACATATTGGGAATGAGGTATTTTAATGTAAACTTCATGGACTTTTCAAGCTTCAGTACCAATAAAGCTTTTTCCTCCTAACTTCAGTTTTGCCCCTCAGTTCCTGTTGTTATTCTTAACCCAGTGTTTTATAATCCATAATTACTCAAAAACCCCCAACAAACCAAACAGGTTGATTTGTCAATTTTAATTCTCAGGTTTCAACATGAATATCACTAAAGTACCTAAAAATAAGACTTGTAGGCAAAAATACTAGGAAGCTTTCAGGGGACACACGAGGATGTGGTCTAGATATTTATAAAGGCTAACTTCACAAATAGCTCCCGTTTGCACCACCCCTGACAGAGCTTACATCATCCCTCAGGAGATGCCTCACCTCTACAGATGAGGGGAGATCAATCTGGGTAAACTATGTGAAAACTATTCTTACATCAAACTGTCACCATGACACCCAGGGAAGGTGACAAACTGCTGAAAATTGGACACAGGGGAAGAAACTCCAAAACTGTCAAATTATCTCTAGAGATTGCTAGGAACAAAAGATGCAGTTGGTATATAAATCTGAATTCTAAGAAATTAACACAGTTAATTAAGAAATTAAGATTAAGAAACAATTTTAACACCCAGATAAAATACCTGAAGGGTGAACATAAAGATCCTTTAAAGATACAGCTTAATTTCTCCCGAGTAACAGATCAGTCTTCTAAAGACCTCAGGTAGGAAAAAAATATTTTAATGTTCTTTATAGTTGAGCTAAAGCCCACATCTCCAATGATAACCAACCCTGAAGCATTATGGAAAGAAGTATAAAGTGATTCATCCTATAAAAACAAATTTACAATATGAAAAACTGAGAGTCATTTCTATTAGGTAAAGAACTATCTGAGTATTGCATCATAGCATAATGACAAAACGTAATAAGCCTAGTTAAGCAGAAACATTGATGCTAATTAGAAACAGAATCTCCCAAAAATAAACTAACTTTAGTATTTCAGGCATCATCTAACCACAAGGAAAATGTGAAATGCTATAAAACGATACTGGGGGAAAAAAAAGAAAAAAAGAAACTATCACAGAGATTAAAAGTTCAGAAAACTACCATGAAATGAAAAACTACATTTAGTTATTTCACGGGCCTATCAGGCTGATGAGAGGAAAATGCAGTTTACGGTTAGCACAGCAAACAGAAACACTTTTGTAAGCATTTATGAGTTTTCAGGCCTCTGATTTTCACTTCAGAAGAGAAGCAATTACAACTATCTTTTATTACTTGCCTTATTTTTCTTAGCAAAGTGTGAAAAGGTCTGAAGAGTTCAGACATATCTTCTGGTTTATGATCCAAGTTTAATGGTCCCTCGGAGTAGACAACAAGGCCACTGTAATTCAAACACATGCATGAACACACACAAAAATGAAAATTTTATTACACAGAGCAACCACTGAATAGTCAGAAAAGCAACTGTACATAAACATTAGAACGACATTTAAGTACATCTCGTTATCTTATTTTTGTCTTATTCACCCACAGCTAGAATTAGATGCTATATAAAGTAACAGGAAAAAAGATCCCCTCCACTCTGTTCTCCTTTCTTAAACATGGCAGAAAAAGCAATGGAAGCATAAAGGGAAGAACACACATTTATTTTAGTGCTGCAGCTGAATAAAAAATGCCACAAAACAAAAAACCCACAAAGGAAACATATTATCAAGTACATTGGGGAAGGCCGACTGATTTGAGATACTGCAGATGGCTTTTCCTCTCCAGTCTAAATAATTTCCAGGGAAGGTAGCTCACTCCTGAGCTCCTAGTTTTTTTACCTCTAAGATAAATATAACCTGGTATTGACATATGGTAAAAAAAAGGAAACAGATCTTCTTAATCACATAAAACACATTCTGAAGAAATCATGTTTCTAAATTGTACAAATTTCCCTGGAAATAGGTAAACTCACAATCCTGAGAGCCTCCAGGTACTTCACTGTAGATATCTCAACAGCTCCTCCTGACCAAATCACCACTGCCCAAACCTGTTTGTGTGTCACAGATTAAATAAAATTCACCTGCAGATCTGCTGTGCCACACCATTACTGTGTCTTGAGAGTGGAGTCCCACCAGGCACCACTCTGCTTAAAACTATTTAATCCTCTGCCCACTGAAAAACCAATATATGTTTCCCAAAGGCAACCCATTCTCACAGCTGAGATTACATCAGTTTTCTTTTTCCAAGGCCTTTTTCCCCCTCCTATCCATAGTGTCAGTGCTCTGTTACCCGAGGTATTTTACAGGCATGTTCCTTTTCTCAAACTCAAATTACAAATTGTTTCACAGAGCTACCCAGCATCCAAATCATCCAGAGTAACCCTTGGCTAGCAAGACTGTCAAAGTCTTTTGGTCACCAGTTCTTGCCTAGCAAGCACCCGTGTGACCATCAAAGGCTCTCTGAGACACAGCAGCAAAGCTGATGTCACAAGCTGTATGAATTCCTCTGAAGTATTAAAAAAAAAATACCAAGGGATTAGGATTTTAAAGGCAGGAGGAGGGAAGAGGAGATGAGAGACAAAAAGTTGCTTCCTTTGCAAGTCTTTTTTTTTTTTTTTTTTTTTTTTTTTTTTTTTTTTTTTTTTGTGGCTTAAGAGAAATTATCTTGTTGCCAAGGATACATAATTTTATCTTTTTTGTATGCTTTCCAAGCTTCAACAAGCAGGCTGCCACTAAGTGAAGCAGTTATTGCTGACTCATGTCTTACGTTCTGCATAAGCAAATGTTACTACTTTGCTCAGTGAAAGCTCAAGGCTACTCCTCCTCAAACTTCTACCGATGCCAAGTCACTGTTCCTTTGGCTTTCAGGCAGTTTGCTTGCCACAGAATTTAAATCTGGGAAGAAATTAAAAATAGTGGGCTAGAGCACTACAGAAAAAAAATATTATGAAATGGCTTCTGTATATGTGTTAAATTTGAGAGAGCTCTGAATCAAACCCTGAATATAGCTGTAGCACTGGAAAAAAATAAAAAATCCTAATATTTCCTACAAGGCTTACACTTCTTGCAGAAAACACTGTATATGGATGGGGCAGTTATTCTGTGGAACTGCACAGGACAGTGATTTCTAATCACTGGATAATTAGGAGCAGTTAAACTTCTTCTCTTTCTCTGTCCTTTGTCATTTGGGATAGACATGAGCTATTTGACAGAGAGCCCTGGTTTTCCAGTCAGTCATGATGTGTTCTCCTTCACTGTGTCTTCCAGCAGCTTCAAACTGAGTTCTCACATTCCTGTTGTCTTCCAATAATCAGATTATTACTGTTATTATTTTTAGAATGACAGAGACAATATACTATTTAACAGGAACAACAGGCCACAGGGATTTCCTGAGGAGAAATGCATTACACTCAGGATTTGAGGTTTTTTATTTCCCTCAATTATCCTACTTATATTAGCTAACTTAAAAGCATTCACAATGGTAAAATATTAAAAATACGCTGGCTTTTCTCCAGAGAAGCTGCTGCCTTAGTAAACCATGAAGGCTCATTAAGAAAAATGCATCTGATTTGTTCAATATTGCAAAAACTGCATGAAACAAAAACACTGATAAAATTCAGTTGCCTTGAGTGGTCAATACAAGGCACAAATCTACACCAAAGTTACACATGTTAATACTTTCCTTCACGAGAATTAAGCCTAACTCAACAGTTACAATGCAGTTTGCCATGATCATTCCTTCTGGACCCTAGAGTCACTGAGAAAAAACACAAACTTAACTGAAAATCTGTAGTTTTCAAGACTTGTATTCTTAAGCCATCTTATTTTTGAATGTCACAAAGTATGTGCTTACAAAAAATATTTCTGACAACCTGACATTACAAAGACTGATGTTCCTAATTTTTAAATTTTGCTGGAGGATGCCTGATCAATTGTTGCTGTCCTGTCTATTTAGAGATCTAGCATATTTCTTTTTTTGTATTAATATTCTGCATTAAACTGGTAATGATTTAGAACAAAACAATCCTCCTCCTTAATTCTTTTTAAAGAACGTTAAAGCAAACTCAGGTGAAAGACAGTTCATCAAAATTCTAAACAGAGCTTTTCAAATCTTCAATAAACCTTTAAATAAGGCAGAGCAGAGAGTAGTTAAAAATTACTCACCATACAATGGCTAATCTTGGAATTGTAAACATTAAAGCTGGTTCATAGTCATCTATCATATCTTGAGTGAGGTATCCAAGCCTTAAGGCTCTAAGCAGAAGAATAAAATTATTTAGTAAGACATCAAAGTCTTGAAGAACGCATTTCACTAAGGAGAAATTTGAAAAAATTGTTATAAGCCAAACTAAACTGGCAGTATTTAACTTATGCACTGGTTTTGTACAATCTAAACCATTATATATACAACTGACTGCTTAAGTTGCTGCTTTACAGAAGAAATAGTGTAATAAAAACATAAATGCAAGAAAAAAATCCCTTTAAACACTTAAAGCTTTTATAGTAATTCAAAACCCAATTCAATTTTATGAAATTTTCTCTATTTACTATTTCATGTCAAGCTTGATATTGAAAAACCACTGGTGCTGACAATTTTTCAAATAAAAGAAACATTTCTAAAGTAACAGGGCAAAGTACTTGGTTTCCTTTTCAAATACAAATTGCTCTAATTATCAAGGTCAATCTCCCCCTTAACTAAAAAAAAAACCTAAAAAAATCGACACAAGAACAGCCCAGTTCTACACACTAACTCTTACTGAAGTGTAAGAATTTAATATTTGTGGGAGACTCCACTGTCCTCAAATAACTTCTCAAACGTCTTATGCTCCTTTTAAACTAAACCCCATTTTGTTTAGATTTTTTCACATGGCTATATTTTACATTATTTTCATAATTTCCAGATTTCATCATATGTTTCGTAACATCTTCAAATTTATTCTCTGACTTGTTCATACCAGTGCTTAAGCCTGCATTGCAAACTGCACATTAGTCCTGCTTTTGGTCCCTAAAAGAAGGGAAATAACTTTTTCTTGTTTCTTGGGAGCACTTGTCCAGCCATTACTGCTGGTGGTGGATGGGACAGGACCACAAAGCAAACCCTGGTTGGTGCCAACAGTGGACAGACACACTGTGGTGTGGCCCACCCTCACTCCCTGTTTCTTGCTACAGCCCAGACAGATTTTCCAAAGCTACAGCTAAGAAACCATCTTTTTCCTCTTACTGGGCAAATACAGAATCCCAGAATTGTGCGGGTTGGAAGGCACCTCTGGAGATCACCCAGTCCAATCCACCTGCCAGGTAGGGTCATCTAGAGAAGGTGACACATGAACATCCAGTGGGTTTGGAATGTCTCCAGAGAGCGAGACTCCACAACCTCCGTGGCAGTTGTTCTGCCACCTCAAAGTAGAGAAATTCTTCCCCATGCTGATGTGACCTTCCCGTGTTGTAATTCATGGCCATTACTCCTTGTCCTGTCCCTGGGCACCATCAGAGTCTGGCACCATCCTCTTGACAGCCACCTCTGAGATGTTTGTGTGCACTGATCAGATCCCCTAAGCCTCCTCTCCTCTAAACAGGCCCAGCACCCACAGCCTCTCTAAGAGAGATGCTCCAGACCCCTCGTCATCCTCGTGGCCTCTGCTGGACACGTCTGTGCTATAGGTGAGGATGGGTATGTGTAGTAGCTCTCTGATGGAAGGTAATTCCTCCTACTTGTGACTTTTTCTGAGCTGTAATCCTGCCTCCCAAAATGCCTGAAATGCTCCTGATCTTGGTGTCACATACAGATTGTGGCAGTGTGCTCTGTGCTCCTCCATTAATGAAAGGATTGACCACACCAGACCCAGGGTCCTGCTTCACAATTCTCCTAACATAACAGTAAAACCAACACTTATTCTATGGGCCTTTTACAGTCAACTGGTGTCTAATAACTCTACACAGAACATGACTTGCTGATTTTCTTTCAAGAACAGTGCTGCACTGCTTAAAACCCCACTTAGGCTGAGTATTTCACATGCTGTTCCCCTCTACTGCCCACCTGCAGGCTAGTTAATCTGTCAAAAGGGGAAGAAAAAATAGTTGTTGAACACAGTACATTACAAATTCACACTTTTCTTTGCACCTCATACTTCTAGAAGAACTTATGAATTGCGGAATTGATTTCTTTCATCATCATCCCTTCATATAGAGCCAAAGACCAGTCCTTTGAGATTTTAAAGAGCTTTTATGAGTTCTTTATGATAATCACTGGAGGTTCACAGATGATTTCAATCATTTCCCCATGTATTCTTGCATGAAATATCATTAAGTCTTGATGCCTTGAACAGATTTAGCTTATTTAAATTGTTAGTCTTCATGTACACATCTGTAACTAGGCATACCAACAATACAGTTACTGTTGGATTATTAACTCTTGTGGTTTGTTCTGTATTTTTTTAATACAAAAAACAAAAAACCACAGGCTTGTGCCTGGTAAGCATACTTAATACCTTTATCTTTGTACCTGGATACTTACTAGAAATGCAAAATACTTGGTGTTCTACGACAATTCTTCAAGATTATGGTTAATGTACTTCTATAAAAACTCAGACAGAAAGTGAACACAGAAATTAAGATCTAGTTCTTAACTTACCTCTCCACAGTTTCACAGAACAGTACGATAACCTCCTGCTGTACATAGTATTCTTTTGGAGACTTCACAGGTACCATGGCTGACACATAACTACAAAAATCATAAAATAATGTACCACTGTTTCACACCCTTTAACAAGTAAGTTATAAATAAAACCAAACCTAGGACAGATCTTCTTAGAAACCTAAGATGATTTCCTATACCAATTTGTGTTTATTTCAACAGCACTCATTATGAAAACTGTACTTGGTAAGAATCTATGAAGAACACAGCCAAATTACTTATTGTAATGGAGCTGAGGCAGCAGAAGTCAGCAGTAATTTAGATATATTATTATTATATAGTACATTTATGATATAATTATGATAGCACATTTAGATATCAGAACTCTTTACTGTGAGGCACAGGACCTTCAAAGGATCTTTACTGCCCCATCTTAATGACAGAATAGTTTGCTCTGTATTTCCTCAATTAACAAAATCTGACTTAAACCAAATGTTTTACCAATAACAGTTTTACCTGAAATTAGATCAGTGAAACTCAGTTACCCAGATGAGACAGTTTATTACACTTTATATTTGGCCTCATTTCTATGTGGAATTACTAGCAAAAGCACTAGTTCAATAAGGTAAGAAACACTGGTAAAAGTTTAGTGGTTTTCTGTCACTGTATTACTTAATTTGTCTTTTGTAGAATACAAGCAACACAGAAAGGGAAGAAGTTGTTTGCAAAACAATGGTAAAGAAAAATGCTGTATGTGGAGGGTTGGTATTGACAGGCCAAAAACTGCACAGACACTGCCAAGAACCAGTTACTGATTGTCATTGGTGTCTGCACTCCAACCCACACTTAAAAACATGTTTTTAGACAATGTTTTCAATTAAAGTGTTTTAAATGTAACAAAATCCTGATGTCTTTTCTAATCAGAAAAAACCTGCTTACCTGGGTAAAAGAACACAAGAGGATAACAATATTGAGGAAGGGCAAGAGTAATGTGGGACATGCCAGTCTATAGGCTGTTCCCAAGAAATATGAAAAGACTACCCAAGTCTAAGAAGCATGTTCTGCTAAGGGCAGCAGTGACTGTATTGTATTAGATCCATAGATAATCTTGCCCATTATCTTGTCTGTGGCCAGCACCACAAATATCTAACACACAGGCAGGCAGCTGGTTACACTCTGAGGCACATGCAAGACTGGTCAATGTGACCCTTGATGCAAAAAAGCATCACGACAAAAAGCAGTTATTTTTAATTAAACTATAAACCTCAAAGTCATTTTTCAATTCCAAGTTCTCAAATCAGTGAGTTCCTGTGGTTAATTATGGCTTGTATAAAAGCACCTCCTCCAACAGAATTCAATCTGCCTTCTTAAATTCACTGGGTACATCTTGCTTGTATCACTGTGCACAAGAGAACAAAACCTCATAGTCTCTAGAATATTTGTTATTCTTTTCTTTTTAAACATCTCCTATTTGTTGCTCTTTCTCTGACAAAGAAAACATTAAGAGAAGAGATTTATGTGTTTCCAAGACACAACCTTTCATGTCTTGGAAATTCTCCCTCAAATGCCATATGCCAGTATGCAAATGGAGGATTATAGTTTAGTTGGAGAGAGCAAATGCTGACTGCAAAAAAGCTATTTAGTTTTCATTATTGCTACACTGGAAGGATAAAATCTAACAATACAACAAATTACTAAGGAATTGAAACACAATGATTAAAAAATTCACATCCTTTTTCCACTCAAAGAATACAGAGTGAAACAGCCAATTTCCAAAAACCAACAAGCCACAAAATAGCTGCAGTGGCCAAGCCATGGCTCACAGCATATTTACTTCATCTCTTTTACCTTAATTCGAACTCAGCAAAAAGAACATCAAAATGCTTGAGGGAATCTCTCATTTTTTCTGTGTAGAGGTTCAAATCCCTTAAGGCCTGGTCACGAATGATATTTCTGACTTCTTCTAGGCTTCGGGTCAGATCCTTGGCCAAGGGCCTCATAGCCATACTCTCAATTTCACGATTCATAATAATTGAACCAGCAGCCAAACACTAGGAGAGATATGAAGAAATAAAGTATTAGTTTTTACAAAGTAAAAATACTTCCATACTTAAAAACAAAGCTCAAGATGTGCTATTTCATAAGATGTGCCTTTGAACAAGGGCATTTCTTAGTCCCAGTTGGCTGCAAATTATTAAACAAGTGAAAGATTTAAGGCTGGTATGTGAAGAGTCAAAAGCTTTCACAGAAAATATTAGGGAGCAGCTGAGCCAGGGAGATATGAAAAGAGGAGAAGGTTGAAGTACAAGAATCACAGTGCTGACAGAAGAACTGAAGCTATTCTCCCACCAGTTAGGCCATAAGCATTAGTAAGACAGAGTCTCTATGCACACACAGATTGCTTGCATAAGAGATGGGAATCCAGCAAAACTACAGTCCATGGACTGTTTTGATTTGGGATAGACAGCTTGATTTTGTAAAATAATTCTATTCCTTACAAAAAGAACAGAAATTCTGCAACTGTGATGTCTTTTACAGCGAAACTGCTCACACTGGCTATCACAGGGATCCAGTTAGGCCAGTATCCTGCTTCCCACAGAAATAATCATTATATATAAAAATCAGGTCACCAAGTGGTTCTTCCCTTCCAGTGCCTGGAAAGCAACTATTTAAGAGACTCCTTGCTCCAGGCATTATACATGGACTCTCTCTGACCAGCTGACAATGACATTAACAGTAGATTTTTACTGTAACATGTAATTAAAACTTTTTAAAATCTTGTCACTAAAAAAACTGCTGGCTTTATTCTCTTATGGATACATTTGGAAGACAACAAGCACCAGTATAAATCACACCTGCTGCATTAATAGAAACACTTCTATTAACTGAGAATATACAAGGTTGCTCTCGAAGATCAGGGTTTTTTTTCTGGTTTTTAAATCTTCATTTGCAGCTGTGTCATCCCCCCTTCTCCCTGGTATCCTGTGGATGGGAGCAACTCAGTATGAGGGACCTGCAATCCCAGAAGGGATCCTTTCTCAGCAGCCTGATGCACTGATTTGAAGGCACTCAGAGAAGTTCATGTTTTTACTTCTTATCAGCCAAAGCAGTATTTGTGGGAAGTATGGATAAAGCAAGTGTTACCTGCTGATAGGTATTCTCATTTTCATAACTCAGTGACTGTACTGACAAGGACAGAAGTGTGTACTCATAAAGCTCATACAATCTTCTTGCTACATGAATTTACAGGAGGACAGTGCCCACAGCAGTAGGAGTTTGCATTACATCATCACTGCATATGTTACTTTCTCTGAAACCAACAGGTCTCTCCAGCCTGATGGTTACACAGTAAAGTTTGATTTGGAAACAGGTTTAGCTTATGTAACACAGCAGTGAATAAAACAAGACTGAGGACAGGATTACAAAGCATTGACATACCAAATTAATTTTGTAAATTCTATCTGAGACTTCTGACTCAGAGGAGCCTGCAATTAACAACTGTCAGAGCAAGTTTCAAAAACAAAACATATGGAGGCATATTGGACCGAACAAGATTGGAAATCTTCATGGAGAACATGCACTTGAAAAAGAACAGAGAAACTGGAAGGAAAAAAATATATTAACAGGAGGCCAAGGATTGCTTCAAATACAGGAGAGGCAACACTGAAAACAAGACTACAACGTGCTGTTCTGTGGTGAATGTCTAGACTAATTCCCCCTCAAGTCTCAACAAATTCATGGTGCCACCTTAAGTCACCTTCAGGCCAGTAAAAGTGAAGAGTTTATCACTAAAGATGCCACAATGATTTTTATTTTTTAGCCAAAGGCATCAGTACTAATGAAAAAATATCTGGCATATCACAGCCTTTTGTTCTGACATTTCAGGCTTCGTTTGGTTAAAATAAGGGAAGCTTATTCACTACAAAAATTCCTTGTTCCTACAGGTTGCTACAGGTTGTTCTAGGAGCAAGTCTTTGAGAGAAAACAGGTAAGAGAAGAAAAGTGACTTCAGTGTTCTGCACAGGAACTATTCTATTTCTGACATACACATGAAACAAGGAAGCTATGTGCAACAAATGACAGCCCTAAAGTTGCATATTTAGGATGAGTTATAGCATAACACAGACATTAAAACAAAGTGACAGCATGCACTTCTCTTTGCTGGAGATGAACTTTTGTCCTGATAAAACTCCCTAAGACACTTCTATTTGTTTCTAAGATCTTCAAAACACAAGACAGCTGAAGAGGAAAAAAAACACTCAGATGTTAACCCACAAAAGAATAGTTTTTCACTACAGAATACTGCAGGCACACAATTATGAAAATAACCTTGTATGCTGTTAGCCCAGCCAAAACCACAGTTAAAGAACCCCATTTCACTGAGCACCCAAGTTCTCTGGTTTACTTTGCTCTGTAATGTTTTTTTTTTTTTGGTACCTCTTGCAGAAAAGTCTGTAAAGGTACTGGTGGCTTTATACAACAACAAAAAAGTGTCTATTAATCCCAAAGAACAGAGGATGACAGACCTACCTCTGCTCCAAACCAAAGCTGTCCTGCAAGGTTGTCGTGGCGTATTTCCTCTGGAAACTTAACACAAAAGTCTCGGTTGGCCCGTTCATGTGGAATGCATTCATCCATGATTTGGTTTATGATGTTCAAAACATTATCCTGAAGCAAAACACAGGATACCATATATACTGTTTGCACAGAAAATATTTTTTTCTAACTTTTTAATAAAGCTTATTATTTAGGTACCAACCAATTGGGATAGAAAATGCAGTATTTAACTCTCATAGTCTTCATACACACAGTGAAAACAGAGGAGAACATTGCACAGAAACAAGAGCAGCCAACTTCACTCTTTCTAGTTTTCTAGAAACTTTCTCAGATTAGTTGCACTTAATTTTGACTACTTTAATAGGATTTCTGATGAGGGGGCACGACAAAGAGCTTGTTACCTCCAGCTATCTGTACATATCAATAAATAACCTGGAAGTACACATGAATTATACTTCCCCCATTTCCTCTCACCAGCCCCAACAATACGCACTCCCATTATTCCCAAAAGGAGCATCTGACAGGGTACCTTGGAGTTGTTAGAAACTGAGTTATACTGGGACTATTGTGGTGAATATATTTAAACTCATCCTGTAATCTAAAGCAGTTTACACACCTGAATCCCAAGTGGGCAAAGGCTGGCATACTCACCCACCACCTCATCCCCCAGACACCCAGGAGGATTAGGGGGCACCACACAAATTAGAGCCTTAATAATTGTTCTGATCTACCTCTACACCAGGACAATGATCAAAGACCTATAACCAGTTTTTTTGATATGCAGTAAATAATCTGTATTCATTTATTTGAAAAGGTAATTTTCACATACCCCTGCTGGGAGCTGTACGGGATTTGATTAACATAATAAAGGTAGATTGAGAGCATGAAAAAGGCTGAGTGCTTTCATTAAAGATGTTTTGTCTGTCTTATGCTTCTGCTATTTACAGGATTCACATTCTGATTAAAATATTTCTCAAACAAATACAAGCACATCTGTCTGTAAAAAATTGTTTAACAGACAGAATTGCTTTACATCTAAATTTTACTGTTTTATTTTCATCTGCATTTAAAAACAATAGAAGACAAGAATTTTGAAGAAACTTAGCCCTTTAGTATGTTCCCCATCAAAAAAGACAAAACCTACTTTAGCTAAAAAGAATGATTCACATATTCTGCAATTTCTGCATAGACTGCTACACCTGCTGTTGTCACAAAATAATCTTAACATTAGGGCTGTAATTACAGTTGTTTTCATCCAAAGTAAGTAAATAAATTAATGATCAGCAATATTTATTACACACTGGTATAAGATACTTGATGTGTTAACATTGAAACACTTTAACAATAAAGTATTTTTTGAAAGGTTGTCATGCAATAATACGTTTCATTTCAATAAAGTTGTTACAAACAAAGAAACCCCACCTCACACAGTTAAAACACATGAGTAAGTGTGTTTTATCAACCACCTTCTCTAGAAATAAGACTGAAAATCAAATGCCCTGCAGCCCCTCCAGGGCATCACAACACAGACCATGGCCGGCAGGTAAGAGAAGAGACAAGAAAAGAAAACCAGAATCACTGACACAAAATACTTGATTTTAGAGATGAAATCTCCCCCTCACTCTGCAGGGCCTGTTGTACTGCCAGGATCAGTGGGGCACTATCAGTTCCCTTAGAATCCAAAGAGATGTTGGAATAGGAAGTTTCCTATTCTCCTTCCACTTCTTAATTCATGGTATTGACTATACTTCTCTGTAATATTATTATTCTCTATTATTTAGCTAAATCTGCCTGGAGAACCAAAGTATTTTGAAAGTAGGTCTCATAAGAAAAACAACTCCTAAACTACCTAGCTCCTATCCAAAGTTACAGAGCAAAGACTAAAACTGAGGATAAAAACATTTAACTTGTAGAAAGGCATGAGTCACTCATGAAGTGTTTCAAATCTGTTATTACTGATCTATTTTGAGACCAGATGCTTTGCCTGTAGCTCTCACTTTATCACTAGAGCAATACAGGTTGGTCTTTATCACTAGGATGAAAAAGCCAGATTCCTGTTTTCAGAGAATTAAACGAAGTTTGCAAAGGCCTTTTTGCATTGAAGAGATACAGTGGTAAAAAGCAATCTTACCAGTTAAAATTTTACAAAAGTTTCATGAAATACAGAGAAATATTAAGGTAGGGAACTCTGAGAAGAACACTATTCAGATCTGGTTATATCAGACTAAGTAATCCAATTACATTTCCTTTTAGGACATGATATTCCAATTTATTTTACTTGCCACCCAACTTTAATATGGGGAAATGCAATTTTTCTCTTACTTTTTTTTTTTTCCTAAAAAGCTACATGGAATAAGAGGAAAAGCCATATTGAAAAACTTTCCTCCCTCAATTTGATTTTACTTTATTGGATTATTTTTAAAATGCAATCTTATTTGACAGCAGCTACAAGACAGATTGAATTTCCCTTACATAACCACCTATATATATATTCGAAATTCCCGATGTATCAAAGAACATTTAATGCAAATAGAATAAGAAAGAAGACTACAGCTGGTAAGCAACCGTTCCATGGTTTTGTTCTGTTGTCCTAATCATTATACCTGTTAAAAAGCACTAAAATTCTGTCTAAATCATCTCAGGAGATTATTATTACCAGTATCATGAAATTTTATACCTTAATGCACTTAAATATTGCAACTAAAGGCAAGATGATGTAATGAAGAGAATGCAACTTCTTGTAATACACTAATGTTTAAGTATATAATTTATTTGTTTCCCACTTAAAAGACATTTAATATTCTTCCTCATTTCTCCAACATTCCTATAATCTCCAGATGCTTCTGCTCCAGAGCACCCAAGTTCTATCAATACATCTCCATTTATTCCAAACTTTGAGTCAGGTATTTTTTTTTTAATATGTGCAGTACTAGTAGGTTAAACACAGGTGATCAGAATTTTAATATACACTTCCCAATGGAGATAAATCACAATAGCTCTATCTCCAATAGCTGTTGTTTGTCTAGAGTTATGTGGCTTCACACAGGCAAGCTGGTCATTCTGTCAGAGAGCTGACTGAAAAAGCCAATTAAAAAGATGGAATCTTTTCCTGCCTAGTCTAGCAGGGATACAGGAAGATTACAGAAAGAACAGTTGATGGAACTTGGACATTTAACGTACAAATACTGAAAGATTTCCACAAGGTAAATTGCTTTTGCTGTTTCAAGTTGTGCAATTTCCCAAATTCTCTGTTGTTCTACAGAGTTTATTTTATCGTCCAACAGAAGAAGAAAAACCAAAACAAACCAACAATTCTCCATCACTTCCCTTCCCTCTCCCATTCTTCTTATGGCACCCAGAGCAGAGTAACTTACATAAAAAATCTGGAATATTTGTTCCCATAATAATTTCAGATCTCAGCTGCTTTAAAATTGGAAGGATGCCAGCCAATTTAGACAGACTAACCAAAGCATTGTAAGCAAATTAGTCTTTTCTTCAGAAGAGCTTCAAGAAACATTCAATTTCTTTAATTACAGTATTCTGCTTTGTAAGCTAATAACGAATGGGTTTGGATACATGGCAGCACTGAAATTTTGCTCTAATTTAAGCAACAGAAATCAATTAGTTGGAATTGAAGTAGTAAATCTTTCACTTGATCCATCTTTCCACATAAAAGCCTCCGGATTTTAATGCCTCCTTTGGTGGCTTTATCTGTTATCTTTTGGTTTATCTGAGCACTGGGATGTGCACAGTTTTGTTTCAGGTGCTCTGTGGAGGCTTTGCAGCAGCACAGGCAGCCACTGCAGAGATTCTGCTCTGGGATTTACTTCAAACTCCTCATTTCCTGGAAAACACAGCCCAGAGTTTCACATAACAGATATTTAACATAACAGCACTTACATTTCATTTTGATAGGGAAGAAAATGAGTGCTAGTGAGACAATGTATGTAGGTAGCCACAGCAGAGGACAAAAAGTTGGTTTATTTTTGGCCTATCAATAATTGCCCATATATTAAATAATCAGAGCATAAAGCTAACATCAACTGCTGCATTAGCTTCCAGAATAGATACAAAAAAAATGCCAAGAAATTAATCTTTCTTATGCTATGAAATGTGTGTTTAGATCAACAAAAGACAAATTTATATACCCTTTTGTATGTGTCCTTGATAAAATTACACTTCTCTTCCACAACATTAAATTTAATATGATCTTTCTGAGGTTTTCTGCAACACTTCTTCAAAGGAAGGTAACTTCAATGCCTGTTTAATAGCCATGTTTGGAATTACCAGTAAAATCTGGGCAATATGATCAGTGATGATGCCACCATGAGCTTAACAGATGATATTTTAGTCTCTTTAAGTAAGTCCATGGCATTTTTGTTACCTTTTCTAACTTGATGTTAAGTTCCAGAACTCCTTGAACGTCACATTATGGCAATCAGAAGTCACTGATGAACACAAATCAATGCCAAAAATAAAGGAAGATTTTATTGTAATTAAAGCAATTAGTGAGTATTTAGGGTTTTATGGGCTACTTTATCAGAAGAAACCATTAACAAGGTGGTGTACTCTCAGATGTAACAAACAGGTTTTCAATGTACACACAAAAGTCCTGGCTTTAGAAGCCACATTTCTGTGTCACACTAGAGATCCAAAGCCCCTCTGTGGGTTTCCCTGCAGTCCACCTTACACAGATCCCAAAGGCTGTTGTTTTCAGATTCTCTTTGCCTCAGCAGCTAACTGATTATTTTCCACAGGCAATGTAGCACCATGGAATTACCTGGGTTGGAAAAGACCTTTCAGATTATAAAGTCCAACCTCTAACCCAGCACCGCCAAATCCACTGCTAAGCCACGTGCCCAAGTGCCACATCAAGACAGCTTTTAATTCCCTCCAGCGATGGTGACTCAGCCACTGTCCTGGGCAGCCTGTTTCCACACTTGACAACCCTTTTCATGAAGGAACTTTTCCTAATATCCCATCTAAACCACCCCTGGTACAACTTGGGCCATTTCCTCTTGTCTTATGGATTGTTCCTGGGGAGAGGAGTCTGACCCCCACCTGGCTACAAAATCAGAGAGTTGTGGAGAACAACAATGTCTACCCTGAGCCTCCTCTATCCAGGCTAAACATCTCCAGCTGCCTCAGCCACTCAAAAAACTTGTGCTTGGCCACACCATTGCTGCCACAGGCCAGGTGCCCTTGGCCTCCTTGGCCACCTGGGCACCCCTGGCTCATGTTCAGCCACTCTCAGCCAGCACCCCCAGGCCCTTTTCCACAGGGCCCTTTCCAGCCCCTCTGCCCCAGCCTGCAGCACTGCAGGGCTTGTTGTGACCCAGGGGCAGGACCTGGCACTTGGCCTTGTGGAACCTCAGACCACTGATCCAGCCTGTCCAGATCCCTCTACAGAGCCTTCCTGTCGTCCAAGAGATCAACTCTTCCACTCAACTTGGTATCATCTGCAAATTGAGGGTGCAACTCATGTGGCTCCACTTTCCAAAAGTAGTAGGATATTCCTGTGTATGAACTTTGGGGAGCAGCTCCTACTTTAACCTAGCTCACTATGGAGTAATACCAAAATTTACCATGAAAAGGCAACTTGGATATCTAGCAATTTAAATTCTGTATTGCCCCTGCCTAGCAACAACAATTCTCAATAAATAAAAGAGGAATCCTCATTCACAGAGGGCAGAATGAAGGAGATGTCATCATGAATTACTGCCATCTTCACTTTGCCTTCCCCTGCTGCAGTGAAAGCATCCTGCATCCCCAACACAGTCACTGCTGAGTTGGCATGGACCCAGCTTTCTTCCCTATGGCTCTCTGCTGCAAATTAATTCCCTGACCTGCAGTGCACAGCATTTTCATTCCACTCTGTCCACAGTCTTAGATAACGGGCAGTTTCTCAGAATGACCTATTTGATCCATGTGAGCAAGTGGAAACGCATGAAAAAACTTGTTAACATGAGAAACTACAATTTAAGACTAGAGTACTAAACATTATTAGCATTCTTTTTTCAAAGAAAAAATATATTTACATATTAATCACTCCCTACTTAGGATCAAATATGAAATGTAGAAAGAAAATACAATTCCATTTAGTTGATAGAATTGTACTGATGGCCTAACTTACATCAAAGTGACATTTTATATTTTATAGCCATCTGTTAATTATTCAATAGTGACCAGAAGTTTCCCAAAAATTATGAAGAAAAGCTGTTAAAAACTAACATTTAAAAGACACAATTAATGATTTTATTTACTGATAACAAATGTTTAACTCTGCAGATTTGTTTTTTATCCAACTACAACATTCCACTGATCACTTGACATGACTGGGGGGGGGGGGAGGGGTGGGGAGAAGGCAAATTTAAAATCTATGAACCAAACTGAACAGACAAAAAATCCCCAACTCTTCTGATACTTACAGGTTACTTAGTGTATTTAGAACAACCATACTCAAGTTCATTTGCAGTGAAGTAAAGCAAAAACATATGAAAGGGCTGACAATTCTGCCTGCTTGCAAAAATAAATGTTAAGAGCTTTCACTCAATGGCAAACCCAAACAGCAAACAGGTACCTGACACCAACTGTGTGAAGATGTCAGGCAGCACAGAGAAGACATCTGTTAGAGCAATGCAGCTCACACAAGTCATCATTACTAGGAGTAATGAAAGGACAAATGTTGCCATCAGTTATAAAACAACTGAACTGGAGATGAAACTCTAAAGGAAAAACACCCAAATTTACAAGCTCTATTAAGGCAGGAAAAAAGTAAAGTAGATATGTGCATTGTCTCAGATTTAAGCTTAATCTTGACATCATCACTTTAAAATGGCTGTTCTCAGTTTTTTTCTTTTTTTTTTTTTTCTAGACTGGCACTGTCCCCACCAAAATTAAATTGAAAGACACTGTATAAAAGAAAATAATTTTCTTTGACTAAGTCATAGCTCACTCTCATGCCAGACAACAGCCTAAACCTGGCATAAATTTCTGACTTTCCTACCTCTGCATCAAGTCTCTTAAATACAAACCTTTATGAGAACTTTATTCTAAAGTCCACCAGCTCTGTTCCAGTTTAGAAAAAGCCTCAAACACAGCTACAATTCAGAAAAGGACCACAATTCCCTCCTTTCCACAAATCAATGTGGATTGCCCAATGGGTTGGACAGAGTCTGCTTTTGGTTCTTACTTCTTCCCTCTGTTGTTAAAAGGTATCTGTGTTTGCTATGGTTTCTAAACTTTGTGAACATGAAGGTTTCTCTCAGTCAACTTCTTCTCTTGATCTCAGTAACTCCCCTGGTGTCTCCTTCACTGACCTCTACCTATAACATAACTAATATAACACCTCCAGGCTTGCAAATTAAGCAGGCAAGAAAGACTTGGCCATTACTTTAGCTAAAAGTACTCCTGGTTCAATCCACACTGTTTAACCTCTGTATCAATTAACAAAATAACATCAAGAATAGATTCTTGCCAACTTCTAACCAATCATTAGGTTTCAGAACCCAGCAGGGAGTTTCTTTCACTTTTGGCTCATTTGTCTCCTTTAATGAGATCCATTTCTGCCTAATTCTACAAGAAAATGTTCTTCAATGGACAGATGCAATCAAACATGAAAACATCGCACCTCTGAACTGTCTCATTGTTCACAGTGATTATGGTACATACTCCCAGTTTGCTCCTGTCAAGAATGTTAATGATACAATTAGAATTTCATAGATAATTCACTGCCAATCCACTACAGCACTGTCCTCTGAGCTCTGCAACAGCTCTGCACAGGTACCTTCTCCATCAAGGGATACTTGATGATGCTGACTTTCTCTGTAAAAATTGCTTCTCTTCAGCAGGGATACAATTCCGATAAAGCACAGAGTGAAAGAGCGTGGGTTTTTTTCTCCCTAGAGATTCCTTATTCCCATAACACCTCAACTTATCAGAGAGTAGGAGACACCTTCCAGTAAGTTTTTTTTACACCTGAAACAGAAAGCCACTTACGATTACAGACTGGCGTCAGGCCATTCTGCAGTGTCAGCCTTTGGCACCAAGGCCAACTCGAGGACTCAGTGCCTGATGTCACCATCTCAGCTCCCTGCAGTCCCTGTCCCCGTGTGTCACCAGCACCCCCAGTGCTCTTGTACTGGGGGCGCTGTGAGGGGTTTTAGTGCAGAGATCCAGAGTAACCCATCTCATTTCACTGCTCAGCTTCCCAGACAGACTCTACAAATACGTGCATCAGTACAGCTGAACAAGCGTTTCCGAGTGTAAAGGTGACCAGAGCTTATTTAAACTGGCCTTAGAAAAGGATCTAAAACTTCAAATCCCTCCCAAAGCTGTGCTTTGAGGAGTGCCATGCTTAAGTGTGGGAATAGGAACAAGAATAGTGTAAATTTGGAATGGAAAACTTTTAAACTGACACTGCCAATGGACCATGGAATAATGCCTAAGGAACTATGTGTGATAACACAGAAATACACACTTGAACAGTTATTTTTCATATAAAATCAAAGTTCGTTTCTCCTGTTTGCCCATGCTCAACCATATATCCAAGCAAAAAAGTTAAGACATTTACTGAAACTAAAATGTTTATAACATTTCTACCTAGTGCCCAAGGGCTTGCTTGAATCAAAGACTGGGCAATCCACATGCACAGCTGCTAAAGCTATCATAGAACTCTGACCAAAACTACCCAGATTTACACAAATATTTCCTTCTGAAATCACTCTATGCCTTTCCATTAATACAGTTAAAAAGCTCACTGGTAACCCACAGCACTGGTAAATTTAAAAGCCTAAATTTACCTGCTAGGAAAGAAAGAACACACTTAGCATTAAAAATCAATTAAAATTCTGATTTCACTGAGCACAGAATTAATTGAGTTAAGCTGAAGTTGTGCAGTAGACAAAAGACAAAGAAAGGCCAATGTGAAATTATACTACAAAGAGTTATATCCAATAGCAGTTCAACTCAAAACCAAGGAGCTCAAGCCTTTGGAGATCTCATTCTAAGAGTGTTCAAGTTTCAAGTCATTTTTACGGGGTGTGTGATACTGAAACTGGAACGTACCTAGAACTGAACCTGGAACGTATCTGGAACGTATCCGGAACTTACCTAGAACTGAACATGGAACTTATCCAGAACGTATCCAGAACGTACCTAGAACTGAACCCAGAACATATCTGGAACATACCTAGAACTGAACCTGGAACGTACCTAGAACTGAACCCAGAACGTATCTGGAACGTACCTAGAACTGACCCCACAAGATGCCCAGAATGTACCTAGAACTGAACCCGGAACGTATCCTGAACGCCCCATCCTTTGTGTTTCACATCACTGACCTGTTCCCAGGGCGACTGAAAATAGACCGCCACGCCCCACACCTTATGCACATGTACATGGCCTACTGGTGCCCAGCCTCCAACCCAGGGAAAAGGTACTGCAACTACCCGGGGTGGGGGTACTGTGAAACCATTGTTACAGATGCCAGACCATGCGGATATGAGTGGGACCCACAGGAACCTGATAAATTCTTACGGTTCACCTGGGCACCCACGGGCTGTAACAAACCCTTCTTCAGGACAGGGTTCTATCGAAACTATTATCAGGACCCTGCTCGCCAGACATGCACTGATTATAACATGACCATTTTACAGCCAGATCACCCTAGCTGGGCCACAGGCAGGACGTGGACAGTAGTCCTCCAATCGCCAAAAGAGTGGGTGAATGTGCAAATTATCAGGCTCCAGCTGCCAGTGCCCCAACCGGTTGGACCCAATGAAGTTATTAGAGACTCACTAAAAAGGGAAAACACAACCCGCCCCAAATCTTTGCCCACAAAGGTCACCAATACCCCGACCGGCTATGCAGATGTCTTTCAGAGAGACTGCTTAGCCGTGTCTGACCCGAACCCCATTTTCTGCATGCTAAAAGCTACCTTTTCATCTCTGAATGAATCCAACCCGAACCTAACCGATTCCCGCTGGCTGTGTTACGATGTTAAACCTCCTTTCTATGAAGGAGTTGCTCTAAACATCCCATTCAGTTATTCCATAGCTGATGTCCCCCACCAGTGCAGGTGGGACACTCCCCGCAGAGGAATCACCCTGAGTCAGGTCACGGGTCAGGGAAAACGCTTTGGCAACGCAACCTTAGCCAGGCAGAAAGGAAATGTTTGCGCCAAAGTTGTCAAACCTGACAAGAAGATCAATAAGTGGGTGATCCCATCTGCATCCGGAATGTGGGTTTGTCAGCGATCTGGGGTGAGCCCTTGTGTGTCCCTTGCCAAATTCAATGAGACTGATGATTTCTGTGTTCAGGTTCTGATCGTTCCTAGGGTCCTGTACCACTCAGACGAGGAGGTGTGTCAACTTTTCGAGGAACCTGGCCGGCTCCACAAACGAGAGATAATAACAGGGGTAACCATCGCGATGCTGCTCGGACGGAGAGCAGCCAGCACGGCCACAGGTGTCTCAGCCCTCGTGACCCAACACCAAGGACTTTCTCAATTACAAATGACCATCGATGAAGATTTGCAGAAGATCGAGAAATCCATCTCCTTCCTAGAGAAATCAGTCTCCTTGCTTTCAGAAGTCGTCCTGCAGAACAGGCGGGGACTGGACCTCCTGTTCATGCAACAAGGAGGCCTGTGTGCCACCTTGAAAGAGGAATGTTGTTTTTATGCCGATCATACAGGAGTCGTTAGAGACTCCATGACAGAACTCCGAGACAGACTAGCCCAGAGAAAGAGAGACAGAGAAGCCCAACAGGGCTGGTTCGAGTCCTAGTTCAATCAATCGCCATGGCTCACCACCCTAATCTCCACCCTAATAGGTCCACTGGCAATGCTGCTTTTAGCTCTCGCCTTTGGACCATGCCTGCTAAACAAGCTGGTCACATTTGTCCAAACACGCTTAGAACGGGCCAACATTCTGTTTGTAAGACAACAACAAATGCTGTGAGTCAAACTATGAACATTGCCAGTCGCGAGGTCTGCCTGATCTGCCTCGCAAAACTTACTCAGGTTCTCCAAACCCCCTTTTTTTCTCCTTGTTAAGTTACTACCTTGTACCTCTTTTTCAATGCCTATGTTTTAACTACCTCATTTATTTGTGAGGAGGGGGAGATGTGTGTGATAGATAAGGGCAGGCAACCGGAAGATCTCGCGATGTCACGGAAAAATAAAGACCCTCCCCCCGTCCCTTCGGTGGTGACCCCTCCTAACCCCATTGGCCTCTCACCTTGAACCCTCCGCCCCCCCCGACGTAGTAAAGACCCCTTAGGCTATTTAACCCCATGTGCTGACCCAATAAACGCCATTTGCCGTCCACCACATTGGTGTCATCGTGTCAGTGGCCCGAGTGGCTCGAGAAGATGTCGAGCTGCCGTGCTGGCTTTCTAAAACCAGGTCGCCCACCTTTCCATCGAAAGGCGACGTACGGTCTGTGTATTTTAAATGAGTGATTTAAAGTTCTCCTAAAAAATCTACATCAAGATATTGCTGCTTTCCTGGTTGAGGAATCCCATCATAATTTTCTGTTCTCAATTATAAAATATGATATTTGCATTGCAGAATAAACCAGATAACCACATATATATTAATTAGATCTACTGAGAAAACTCAGCACATTCCAGCTACAGGGTTAAAATATTTTACAGTCAAATTGGCAAAATCCCTACAGAGGAAAATTGTACAAATAATAAACAAGGCTGGCACTTAGGCCAGAGGTTTGTACAAATGTATGAAAATTAAAAATAATTTTTCATACCAGTATTACATAAGTCAAAAGTAAACATGACTCTGAAAGCCTTCTAGAATTCATCTCTGATTATTTATGTCTGCATCAGACCTAAACAGAAAAAAGAGTAGAAAAAAGCAAACAAAAATACCCAAAAAAAGATCTTTTTACAGTATCAGAACAATTCTAAAGCAAAAATTACCAGAACTTACATCACAAAGGCAGTTTACCTCAGTGCCTCAGTTGCACAAATCAATTCAACAAGCTTTTCAGCCTCAAGATGATCATCATTTAACACCCCTATATGAGCTATTACACTGATTATGAGCACTGTGTATGTGGAACAGCAACTCTACCAGCAGTTACAGACACCACAGGGCAATTGAGAAATCAAAGAATACAAATATCTGTTGCTTGGTATTTGCGTAAGTAATCTTCAGGCACAGAAACCTTGAGACCTCTAGAGAACTGAAAATGTATTCTCAGGGCAAACCTAAGAATGGATGTTGTGTACATCATATATTAGTATCAAGAGCACTACATTTTCTGAATTAAATTCTGGGCTTTTCTCAGAAAAATGGAACAAGGAACAGTATAAATATGTAAGAAGTATCTAGCTTTATTTATTCACGGTGTGAAGAACTGTGTACTTGGGGTAATGCTGCTGCTGTTCACCTCAACACTACTTTCAGAAGTGTTGAAAAAATGGCACTACTCTAAAAAAATGGAAATCCAGCAGGAGAGAGTAGTTGGTATGAGCAAAAAGGTAAGCTTTCTTAACCAAGAAACATTTTCTGCATAATTAATTTCACACAAGTACAGATTTCCCAAAGCCTTTAAAACGGGAAGTTTTTTTAAGTGCAAGCAGTAACAAAGCTGCTATCTGGAGCTTGCTCCCCAACAGCAAATTCATCCTTATCACAAACTGTTTTCATATCAATCACTTCAAACTTCTTCAAAGCAGCACTAGCTTGCTAATACATGTAATACTTTCAAAAATGAATAATTTTATTCATTACTCTCTTAAAGTCTGCATTATTTTTCACCAAGAACACTGTGCAGCAATGAGTTAACACAAATCCTTTCAAAAGCATAAGCTGGAGGCAGAAGACAACCAGTGCATTTTTACTCCAAAAGGAACTTGGAGTTACGAGTGAGCTATTTAAGTTTCCCGTTCTTTCTGGCTAATTATAAAATTTCAATGACTGAACAAGCCACCCTAATGGCTAAGTTTCTTTTCTTCCCATCATCTTAAACTCCAGCCATTGAATTACTAGTTGATCGCTAAATTACACACTAATAGTAACAAAAGGGCAATCTGAAATTAATCTATTTTCTCAAACTCCAAAATATTTTGTAATCCCTCCTTCCAAGATGTAGAAGTCCTTGTTGTGTCCAATATTTAACACATATAGATATATATTTAACATATTTAACATCTAAAGGCTTTCATCTAAAGGTGCAGCATGAGGATCCAGCAAGAGCAGCTCGAAGCCTTGGCCCAGTGCCAGAGATCTGGCATCACTGGCATGAGCAAAACCTGGTGGGATGAGTTCTGTGACTGGAGAGCCCTGGATGGTTCCAGGCTCTACAGGAGGAACAGGCAGGGCAGCTGAGGCAGGGGCTGGCACTATGTGTAATGCAGAGGCTGTGTCTTGGTTTGGAAAGACAGGTATTTGTCAGGGAAAACTGGAGTTTCCCTTGGAATGGAGAATGTAAAAACCCCCTCCCTCCAAATTATTACAATTTTGCAATCAAGAGCTTTCAGGTAAAAATATGGGAATAGCAATAACAGTTGTTTAGTAGGAATATAAAAACCAGTACAAGTGCAGTAGTACAAAAAATAAACAAGCAAACAAACAAAGGTCCTAGAAAACCCTGACAGAGTCAGAGATATGACCTGACACCCTGTTGTCAGGGTTGGAAGCAGTCTAGATAAGTCCTCCTGGAGTAACAGATGTTGTTTTGTGAAGCAGAGATGATTCTGTAGAGAAAAGAAAAGGGTCCAGTGCTGGCGAGATGGGTCTGGTCTTTCCTCCAAGGATTCAGTGGAAAAACAGCTGCTTTAGTGTTTGGGATTGCTGGTTTTATCCAGGTGGAAAGGCTTTGGCTCCTCCCACTGAGTGGTGCCTCTCACAATAGAATGAAGTAATGTTATCAGTCATGTGAGAGGCCTTCAATGGCCCATTCACAGGTGATGTCCCTCAGAGGAGGATGGGTGCAGGAGGAGGATGGATGGAGCAGGAAAGAAGAACAGTATCTCCCAATGAGTGTCAACAAATGAAAATAGAATACACATTTTTGGTTACATTTTTCAACCCAAGACAGGCTGGAATGCACAGAGCTTGGAGCTGGCAATGGCACATTGAGAACCTCTGGGTAAGGACTAAGGGACAAACAAATGAATTGGAGATGTTGTCCTGGGAGGAAGAAACTGAGGGGAGACCTCACTGCAGTTACAATTTCCTCGTGAGGAGAAGGGGAGGGCCAGACACTGATCTCTGCTCTTTGGTGGATGACAGGAGCCAAGGGAATGGCCTGAAGTTGTGTCAGGGGAGCTTTAGGTTGGACAACAGGAAAAGGTTCTTCACCGAGAGAGTGGTTGGGCACTGGAACAGGGTCCCCAGGGCAGTGGGCACAGCCCCAAGCCTGATGGAGTCAAGGAGTGTTTGGACAATGCTCTCAGGGATGAGGTGTGACTCTTGTGCTGTTGTGCTGTTGGAGCCAAGAGTTGGACTTGATGATACTTGTGGGTCCCTTCCAACTCTACATGTTCCATTCAAGGATTTTGCTTAATGAAAATTTACTTATGACAACCTGACACATGAGAAAACCAGACTGCACAATATTCCACAAAATATTCTTCATAATAATCCATTATTATGAAATGAATTATTTCTTATTAAAAAACAGGCTTTAACTTTCAAGTATGTTAAGGTCACAATGAAAATTAAATTCCACTGCTAAAAACTGACTTGAAAAAATTACTAACTTGTCTTCTTGTCTTTCTTATCATACTTCCCCAGAATTAAAGAAAAAAAATAAATATAGGGATTTTTCCATATGATTAAGTGAAAAGGCTTCTAGCATAAGAAAACAGACTTAATCCCCAAGTACGGAAACATCACAAAATAAATAATTTGCACGTATTGTTAATCTTGCTAAAGTGGTGCTACCATGTGCATATGGGGATAAGAAGGAAAACTGCAGCATATTTAAGTCATGAGAATACATAAACAATTCAGTGGCTGATACTAGACTCTATCCTTCTTTGCAACAGTAAAAAAAAATAAAATTTAAATTTAGCCAATCACACTATAGCAGAGCTGACAGCAATCCTCTGATGGCACTGCTGAAGAGTGTGGAAGAACTATAAAGCTCCTGATAGTCAGACACGTCACATTACATTAATTCCCACATAACTGGATCTGGTATAGTATCCTACTTCACAAATGCTGAGAAAAGTCAGGCTTCAAATGACCTGGCTCCATTGTCCTCATTTAGCCTTCAAATGCTCTGGGAACTGTACCACAGTCTCTCAGGTCACTGTTAATACTCATTTAAGGTACCAATGTGGCAATTGTTAGCAATATAAAAACTATGATCAAGGGCAAATAGTCTTACCTTAAGGAATGAAAAATCATTTTATCTTAGGAAACTGAGTGTTAGAAGACTCCAATACCTCTGTAATTAGAAGCCTTCGATAGCTGGGTTCTCTTTCACAAAGAAAAAAATGTCTTTTTAAATGTGAATAAAACTTGTGACCAAGAGAAGAAACTGTTCTAATTGAAGTACAGATAAAATATTCATTTTGCTCTCCTGTTAGCACCTCATGTTTTATATGGATGACTACCTCATCTTCCACCAAAGCCAGTGGTTTTCCATGGGAGTTTGCATGCAATGATTGTGGTCATCATGAGCAGATGGCACAGCGTAACCTTGCATAAAAGTCTCTTTAGTAACAACCTATGGCTACCCCAGCATGCACCATTTAACATAATATAATCACATCCCTTTTTCACTAATAAAAAATTAATTGTGTTTTGTATACAAAGATATGTTCTCTTTTCATTATTTAGCGACTTGTCAATCCAGATTCAGTTTCACCCTTGTGCATTATTGATTACCACCTGTGTTGTCATTTCATGCTACATCAACCTTTATTTAATTTTAAATAAATATAATAAGAAAACTCAAATGTCAAACATTTGAGCCTTTCCATTTCCCACTACAGAGAAATCAACGCATGCTCCATGACAATCCACTCAGCTCAGTCATGTTTCTCTTCCACTCTGGAAATGTTACTAAGCAATTTGCAAACCCTACAACAGCTTCAGAGTTCTGTGTGATGGTGTGTTGAAAATTTTGTTTATGTGGAGCTAGATTTTTGCTGGTCTGTTAATTTGTTTGGTTTGTTTCAGTTGTTTGTGGTTTTTTTGTTTTGTCTGGGTTTTTCTGTGGTGTTGGTGTTGTGTGGAGTTTTCTTAATTAAACAAAAAAACAACGCAGAAATCTGCTCACACACATGGTGTAAGCTGATGTGAAAGATAACTGGACTGCTATTCCCATATCAGGCTGAAATTGGTAACCACCTCCTGAAGTGACCCATTATCAAACATCATCACTACTTCAGTCAGACAAAGAGCTTCCCCTCTTCTACACTTGTCTTATCCACCTCTGTCATGGGTTGACATTAGACAAAATGCCAATGCACCCCATGAGGGTATATTTTACCTAATGAACGACTGTGAGATGTGGTCAAGAACAGAGCAGAGCAGGCCTGATACTTGAAACAGACAGACAATTTATTATGCTACATAACAATGGACAATAGAAAAGGAAAGAAGAACCCAACCACCCAAAAGCAGAAGAGAAAACCTCCCAAAAACACTGCTTCTCCTCCCCCCAATTTCCATTCCATACATGCTCTCTCAGTTGACTCCAGCACATTACCTTCATTGCCTAGGCTGGGTACGGGTATAAAGTCTCTAAAGATCTTACCACATCTTGATTTCTAAATAGAGTAATTTATTTATACAAAAGCACATATCTGAAGGCAGAGAGTTCTAAGAGCGGCCTTATTCTACAACCAGTTACAAACCTAGGCAAAGAAAGTCTGAACAAGAAATTGACTAAAGCATAGAAATCTTAACACATACAACTCAAATGAGACAGCGAACAAAGCATAAGATTCCTATCAAACAGAGCTCTAATAATTCATAGCCTCAGGGTAAAGCAACCTCTTATTACTGTCTGCATTTTCAATCGCTGGGATCACATTAACAGAGAGGAATCGATCACAAATTTCAGACAGGAATCTCAGCCACAGGGATCGTAGTAACAAAAGGGACCCCGAAATTCCAAACCCACACAGAGCCCTCGACCACAGGGAAGCGGACGCAACGGGAAATCCCGAACCGCACAGAGCTCCCGTCCGGGGGATCGCGAGGGCAGTGGGGGCCCGAGCCACGCAGGGTTCCCGAGGGCAATGGGGGCCCGAGCCAAACAGGGTTCCCGTCCGGGGGACCGCGAGGGCAGATGGAGGGTCCGAGCCGCGCAGGGTTTCCGTCCGCGGGATCGCGAGGGCAGTGGGGCCCCGGGGTCCCTCCCCACACAGAGTCCCCGAATGTCCCAACCAGCGCACCGGTAGCAAGTGCTGCAGGGGAAAAGGGGGGACCCCGGGGCCCAGGTCCCTTGGAGCGGGGACCGCGATGTGTAATACCTTAAAATCCCATTTTGGCTCCCTGTCAAGGATCGTTCCTCAGGTTGCAGAGAGTGGAGGTTGGATCGATGGATCGAATTGATCAATCAATCGATGCCTCCACCTCCAACACAGAGGCTTTTTATCCCAAATTGCAAAATGCATATTCATATTTTTTATCTACACACTAACCAATCTAGGTACAATTCTAAAGTTCGTAAAACTACGAAAATCAGTATCAGAACCTACGCACATAACATATCTATTAACGCAAAACACTATCTTGCTAGCCTGAAGTTCTATCTTGTTATTGTAAAAAACCTCTATCCTATCATATATGAAAAATTCTGTCTTCCCTACATAAAGTTTATACGAGTTACAAACAGCAGTCTACCCTATTTTTGTTATGTCTTTAAGTTTATACGAGTTACAAACAGCAGTCTACCCTATTTTTGTTATGTCTTTAAGTTTATACGAGTTACAAACAGCAGTCTACCCTATTTTTGTTATGTCTTTACTCTATCACTAGGCCTGAAGCTGTGTCCTTCTACACTGAACTAGGACTTAGGGCATGCAAAGCTTAAAGCTAAGAGTTAGATTTCTACTTTGTGCATTTAAAGCTTTTATATATTCTAATTTTTCTAAAGGCTTTAATTCTATCTCTGTACTTTTCACTCTCTGTGGAGGATCCATGGAAACATGGACTCCAACACTTCATCTACTTGCTTAATCCCTCAACAACCCTGGGTTCCTAATCCAAATCATCATCCTTTAAAATTCAGACAATCCACATTCCATCCAGGACGAGAGGAGTCTCTCTCGCACCACAGACCCCCCCCCACAGGAAACACAGGTCCACCATCCCGTGTTCCCACGTCACCCATGGCACTGCCTCGAAGAGTCTGCCAGGGTGACACCCTCCTTTCCATGACCAGCACTCTCACTGCCGTCCATGGACCTGCACTGCAACAGGGCTCTTTTTAAGGATGTTTTGGCCAAGTACCAAAAACCAGCCATCTTCTCATTTTGGGACTCAGGTCCCCCCCATTTACCCCTGGGGCCGGGGGCTCCACGAAGCAGGCCAAAACGTCTCTGGGTTTGAGCCAAAAACATCCACCCAAACACAGTCTTATTTATAGTCAGGAGGGTCCAGGGTCCGTCTATGGCTATCATTATGCAGGAAAAGTCCGGCCTAATAGGCCACTCCTCTTCATTCTGGCAATCGAAGGGGCTTCTTTTCATCTCACATTACCCTCTCGGTCCCAGGCTGTCCTCTCTCTCCCAAAACCACCAACTATGAGAATACAGCGTCCAGGGATAACTCTCTTCTGCCTTAGAAAGAGTTAAAAGCTTTTATCTCCCACCACCAAGGTCAGGCACAGGCGATCGCAGGCACTGCAGCTCTCACAAGCAGCTCCAACTCGGCACCTTCTCTCTGTGGGGGGAGGAGAGAGACGGGACCGGGGGGGGGAAGGGGGGGGGACGGGATGGGACAGGGAGGGGGACGGAAGGCACCTCCAAAGTTCTCCCTCCACCCCTCCATTCTAGATGGAAGCTGGACCAGCTCCACTCCAGCTCCCTCTGTTCCCCACCCCAAGGCCCACCTTGCCCAGCCAGGCCCACCTTGCTCCCCTCCCCCACCCGGCCTAGCCAGGCCCAGGCAGGGGAGAGGAGAAGACGCTCCCTCTCCGAAAGCAGAGCAGGGAAAGAGAGAGTCCTGCTGGGAAATCCGGCTTTTAACCCCTCGTGTCCTCAGAGGCGTGTCCAACCTCTTAGTGGCCAACAAAGGTGCCAATACTCAGACCTAAGGACTGATTGGTTTGACCACTACTTCCAAAAAAAACTCACTTCCCTTCAAACCACGACAACCTCCCTCTTCAGAAGGCAAACAACACTCTTAAACTTTTAAGATATGCAAAACACATATTCCACAGATAAAGAGTATATATTTTCTTTCTGCGTTAAAATTTTGATTTAACAAGGCCAAGTGCAAGGTCCTGCCCCATGTTGGGGAAATCTAGTGAAAGGTGTCCCTGCCCATAGCAGGGGGTTGGAACTCAGGGATATTTAAGGTTTCTTCCAACCCAGACTCTCCTATGGGTGTGATTTTCACCATGTGACAAAGCAGATTCCCTAAGAATGCTCCCAGCAGCACTGTTCCTTTACTCCTTGTTTACCCTATTCAATTTGTACCATCTTTCCACACTCCACAGCAAGCTCCTTCAGCCTGTAACACTGAGGGTAAAGCTTTGGTTCCACTGACACTTATATCTCAACTTATTTAATTGTGATGCTTTCAGTTGTTAAATTGAGCTTGAAGAAATATGGTTGTATGATAAGTATGGTTGAAACACAGCATCTTTGACAACAAATTCACCACATATTTTGTATTGCTACAGAAACTGAGACAGACAAGTGATAAAACAGAACACTGAAATATGATTAGCTTTCTCTAAGAGCTCCAGCTCCTCAGCAACATTTACTTATGCTGCAGTGGATAATGAAGCTCAGGTTCACGGGTGCTTCTCAGCACTGAAGGAGTGACCTATACAGGAGGCAGTCCACTAAAGGCAACATTTTAAAGCCTAATGCTACAGCAAACTGGAACTGCTAAAGCTGCCTTGGAAATGCTGGGCTGCCAATGCAGTAATTCAGGAGGTGCTTCCCAAGAAGGCAAACAGCAGGAAAGGAGTGAAGAACCAGTGTAAGGTACCGCCAGGCAATGCAGTATCCATCACTCCTACCAGTGAGCCAGAAACAGTCATGCATCACAAATATTATAAATTCCCCATTTTACTATTCTGTGGACCAGTGCAAATGGACAGCACAGCCAGGAAAGCGTATGGTTTCTTCAGGTCAGAGCCCTGATGGGGCAAATTCCTTCGTCATGCACCTCAGCAGCTCAAGCAGCACACTGCTGAGACACAACCTGCAGGAACAACACTGATAAAACCATGCTGGAACTGACTCATGTGCTATTCTGAGACCTCAGGACTGTACACAGAAAGAATTCAGAGCACTGAGACAGCAAGCAAGGACTATGATCCTAAAAACACTCTTACCATGTGAGGTACTTGAGCACAGGTTTGTCACTGGTGAAGTCCTAACAAATCTCTGCTTTAGAAACAAAGGGTTTTTTCACTCTTTCCTCTTAAACAAAACAAATGAAGTTTTGTAATATTTAACAATAAACCTAACTCCATTTAAATAGCCAGTAAATTGTTTTAAACCAGTTTACCACGTCAACTAACAAAATATTAATCAATGTGAAAACAGCAACAATCAAAGCAAATTAATTTAGAGAAGGATAGTGAATGCATGAGTGAATAATTCAAAAGTGTACATGAGTTACCATTACTTCTTGTAAAATTCAATACTGTGTGACGTGAGTAGCACAGGAAAGGACACCTTATTATACCACTAATATAAAAACAATGCAATGACTTGTGTTGCAGGGAAAAAACCTGAGATGAATGAGCACTGCATATTACTGAAGATTCACTATTGCAGAGATATTTTTCTTAAGGAAAAAACAGTTTTCTTTCTAGAACCATCAGTTAAGTTCAATAAACCGAAGTTTGACATTCTAGCTACCTTTTGGTTCATTTAAGGAACACTTAACACAGCTGTTCACTGTGCATCTCAGCACACCTTAGGTATTGTTAATCTTAACAGAAATCAGTACAGAAGTGTATTATTTTGTTGAATAGGTATTAATCACACAATAAATGCAAAATAGTGTATTGATAGATATGCTATGTTCTCACAATATTTTACCACTGACATGCAAACAGCAAAGCAAAATGAGGGATGGTATTTTCGTAATAGGCTACCATAACTGGAAAACAGTGTTACATCACATTATTGTGAAAATAAAAAGCATTGAAAACCACTGTCTTACTCATCTCACCACTCTTACTCATGGATTATGCTACTCAGCATCCTGCTGTACAGTCAGCCCACAGCATTTGAAAAGCAAGACACAAGATGTTCAGAAATTCTGAGAAGTTAATTTACTGTAAGAAGTGTGACTCTTATCAGCAGTAGTATTATGACAAAGCAGAAGACAACATTCAGAGGTGTAGCCTCAACTTGCTTTGGCTAATACTGCCAGTTTTGTCAAGACAGAAAACTTTAAGTATGTCCACTATAAAGTTTTACATCCTTCAGGCAGAGACTTTTTGATTTGTCTGAGTCTGTTCAGACACAACAATAAACTTAGAAATCTTTAACAAAACTATCATAAATTCAAAGTAGACACAAAGATTTAAAGCTTGGCTCTTCAGATATGGTTAAGATCCAATATAACACCCAACCTCTCTCCAAGAAGAATCACAGTTTGTAAGATTTGTTAGCACTAAAAAAATAAAAATCACAGTCATTTAAAGGCATTTCCTTTCTCTAGTTGATAAAAATAAAATTCAGAACATCATCTATTAATCAAGCAGACACTATCAGTCAATGATCTGAAAATAAGCAACCCAGGAACAATGAATTAATCTAAAAAACAGATGCCAAGATAGAAGCACATGGAATTTTAGAAACCCTTATCCCTAGAAAATACTAAAATCTGATAGAAATGCTATACCTCTGTAAATTTCATGGAGATAAAAATTGACAATAATCTGGAAATCTTGAAACTAAGGTTTCCATGGAAAAACTAGCACAGAATAGTACCAAAAAAATCATGCAAAGACAGACTGTGGTAAACTATATTCTGTGGTCAAAAAATAGTTTTCAAAAGCATTGCATGAAAAGTCAAAGAGTGCACATTTCTCAAAAGTCTCAGAACTGCATGACTGTTTTTGCAGAAATCAGGGGTATTGCACAACACAGCTGCTGCCCTGTTACATGCACAACCTTCCCCCACAACTTTCTGAGCCCAGGGCTGGCTCTTGCTTCTCCATCATTCTAAAACTCCATCACCCCTTCAGCTAAAACCAATTTTTCCTCCTACCATGTGATATTTGGTCAGCAAATACCTACATTTTGAATCCTTACTACAACACTGCTTCTTTTCCTGTTTGGAAATTACAGGACAAATCCTTAAAAGAAACAAAAACCCACTGCACTTACACAAAGTACTACAAAATAATGTAAGACCTAATTAAGAAAAGCCATTTTTGACATGACATCTGACAATAATCTGACCTATTTCTGCACAACTTTTCAAACTACAAATTACAAAAATAGCTACATAAAAAACCCCTCCATCTTTTCTTTTGGTTCTAGCAACAGATTGTTTTAGTAACAGCAATCTGTTTGACAAATGAAATTACCAGGCATCTGAAGATATTAAGAGTCACAAGGTAGTGAATCACTATAGAACAAGCCAAGCAAACTGACCAAGGAGCAATCAGTCTTCATTTCCTGCACTCCTACAGGTGAAACTTCCAGAGAAACTACTTTTTGAATAGAACAGCTCTTTGTGTCTGCCTGTACTACAGCAAACACATCAGAAAGCCTGTGTGCCTGCAGGGAAACAGGGAATAACTTGTCATTGCCAGGGATAAAACAACCACGGAGATTTGTCTTGCACAATGATACTGTTAATCCACCCTTAATATCAGAAAATCTTTCCTGCCAGGCTGGAAAGAATTTGACTAGAACATTTGTGGAACATCCACTACTGAAGGTTTTGTAGAAGTCAGATAAATGTTTTTTAAGTGTGGTTTAGGTACAGCTGATCCGTCACACACAAGACTGAAGTCTTCCACATAATTTTTTTTTTCACTCCAAGTCACTGCGTTTTTAATTGCTAACAAACTTACAGCTTCCAGTTTAATAATCCCTTAAATCCACATTTTTCTCTAGGAACAATACAGAAGGAAATTGTGAACATGTCCAAAGTCAACAGAAGTATTAAAATTGTTTCTGATAGAACAATACATTCACTGTCTACTTTTTCTCTGTAAGTGCTCTTCAAAAAGCTGCACTTTTAAAATTCAGTTTTCTTGCAAGCAGACACAGAGCACCTGTTTTTCTTTTCAACAGACTCAGCTAACCTAATGTGAACGTTTCCTACAATGATCAGGGCACTTTCTTGAAACTCATCTTAATGTGATTAGTGATGATTTTTTTCCACATAATGAAGTTTAGTACATTTTACTAGGAGTAACAGGAAGAAATTTTAGCAAGGGTGAATCAAAATACATTCTTTACACTTAACTGCACCATGTTTTACTTGGTGGAAATGCAAAAGTACATTTATTACTATGGTCCTTGCACTTAAAATCGTCCTGAGGTGACAGCAAACATTTACCTTTCATGCAGAAAAGTATGAAAATACCTGACGCTCAGCTGGCTCATATGATCTGAGCATCATGTATTTTAGACTTGAACCTACTTCAGTTTAAATTCTTTTTCTTGGGAGTGCCTGGGAGAGGAACTATCAAAGCACTCCTGCACTACTAAGGGTACAACAAAAGTAGTTTCTTTCTACCTCTAAAAATCTGGATTAGCTAAACACCACATAACCCTCTGAATGTAGTTCATTTACTAATAAAAAACTATGAGATCCATGAGGCATGAAAGATGAGCAGCTACAAATGATATGGCTATTTTTTGCTGCTTGAAATTTTGAAATATTTCTCATGTCCTGTAAGCTCTGTATGCTCATTTTATATAAAGGAAGTGAAGATTATAATGTGCACTCTTATTCAGGGAAAGAATCAACACTCTTAAATGACATCTAAGAAATTTAATTTATCGTTAATTATTTTCAAGAATATACACTTTAAAGGAAGTAAAGGCACGGATCTAACAAGGGTTTATTTTAAAAAACTCTGACAATAAAAACTAACCAATACAAAAAATATTCATGGAATACATTAAATGTACATAAAAATCCCAGTGAAATCAAGAAGTGGCCACTTCAATTACCTGACAGGAGCGAAACTGGTTGACCAGCAGTGTACATCTCTGGGGGTCTTTTCTTCCATCCAAACTGTCCAGTTCAGCTGCTACTTGATTTAGTTCCTCATCAGCATAGTAGAACTGAGCAAGGAGCTGTGGGTCTGTTCTCTGTATTGGAGACATGGACAATATTACATTAGTTTTGCAAAAAAAAACCCCAAACCAAACCCCCAAAACTAGAACAACTTCAGTTAGTTGTATTTACTGTGGCTTTTTTGAATGTATAAGCCAGATAAACAGTATGGCAGCATGGAAATGATTGATATTGAGATTATTTACACACACTTAAGATTTTTTTTTCTACTTTGAAGAAAAAAAAAATCCTCTCAAGAAAGATCTCACATAATAAATCTGAGACATTACTCAGCTACCATTATCTCCAAAAGCACCCTGGCATTCTCATTTCTTGTGGCATAATTATCTGGAGGAGCAAACAACTGAATCACAAGGTTTGTTTATTAAACAGGAGGAGACTTCAGCTCTAGGCAGAACAAGACCAAGTTGCTTTCCAAGTTAAAACAAACAAATTATACCCCCCAAACCTAGGAAGCAATGGAACCATCTATCAAGCACCATGGTAATCTTTGCAGCATGGTCTGGTCAGAATCCTCCCTTTGAGCATCAAAGAATGAAGCCACAGAAGAGAAAAGCACTGAATTTATCAGGGCCAAACAGATGCAAACACTTTACAACACTAATAATAATATCATTAAACATGGCATTAAAGAGAGAAAACTATGTCACAAGACTTTCAGGTGGCAAAGGACAGAATCACCACAATAGATTTTTGGCCACATTAAAACAAAGCAGCAACTATAATAAAAAAAACCAAACTAATAAAGTAAGGTCTCCTCAAAAACACTGAGAAATATTAATAGGAAACGTTTAGACCATGAAAGTTTTTTTTTAAACATTAACAGCTAAGAATTCTGGTTTCAACATCGTAAGTGTAAGCTGTCAAAAATCTACACTCTTGAATAATGTCTTCACTATAGCCTTGATATAAAGATGCCAGGGAGAAGGATAAACCTTGTGATATATGGTCAGGGAAACAAAATTCAAACTCAATGATAAGAGGGAGAGCATGTAATTGAACTACTAAATTTTATATTGTTTAACTGTATTTATGGTCAAGATTAGTAAAGCATTTCTTTAAGCATTCCCTACCTAATGATTTTTTTTATTTCTGATTTTTATGTTTTCCTTCAGCATTTATCCACAGCCATTAAAACCTTCTAGACAAAGTTAATAAACAAAGATGTAGGAGTCTGTGTATGGAATTGTGACAAAGCATGACTGCCGATTTTTAAGCATCTAAATTGCATTGCAGAAGCAAAATAAGCAATTTTTTAAGACTGGTCTCAAGCAAAACAAGTACACCTGAGACACTTGGCTCCCACGTGGCTCATTTTTTTCAACTGAAGGAACAAAAGTTTTAATTGAGTTCTCTCAACTGTGTTATGTTTGGTGTGGCTCAGCAGTGTGATCTTTGATTAATTGTGTCAATCATATGTGGTCCCTGGCAAGCTGAAACTGCATGAAACTCTAAATCTCTTCACAGGGGGCCACTTAAAGCAAATAAAACACAAGTTTACAAATTCAATTTACTGCAGTAGGCAACACAAAATTAGGGATAGTGCCATGTTTAATGCCAATTTTTATTTTCAGTTTATGCAAAATATGGTTCAAATAATTTAATCCAAATTCCTTACTATTCTTTGGCAGAATAAGAATTAGCAATTCCCACCCTTAGGTACTAAAATTAATAGAAAGACTTAATTTGGAAACATTTCATGGAGTGCCTACTCCTTATCCTAGTAGTAGGCAGTTATCCTACTATCCTACCTAGTTATCCTACTATCCTACCCCTTATCCTAGTAGTAGGTAGTTATCCTACTATCCTACCTAGTTATCCTACTATCCTACCCCTTATCCTAGTAGTAGGTAGTTTGTTTCAGGAAATCATCCCATTGAACAACAAACTAACACATCTAAGTTCTTGTTTTCATTTGCTGGACTTCAGCAGCACCGCTCATTTTGCCTTATTCCACCACAGTATCAAGTACTTGCATTAGTTCTGTTTGCCCATTTCTGTATTCACTGACTGCAGTGACCCCTTTAACCATATCACCATTGTAGGATGCACTCATGGGTTTGGGATTTCTGCGGAGGATTTGGTTTGCTTGCACAGGAAGGTTTTTGTACATGGTGATTTTGCTGTTATTATCCCAACACCCTCTTGAGTACGAGCTCTGCAGGCAGGAGTCTCATTCTACAAGTACACCTTGCATTCCTCCTGCCTGATGCCTCTTTATATTCCACATATTCAGCCAAATCAAATGGCCCAGGTTATCCTGAGTATCTTTAATGTACCACACCACTGGAGAACATTCTCCACAGATTTGAAACCATCACCTCATATATGGGTCATAACTTGCTCTCCCCATTTGCATGCTATACACAAACTATCATCCCAGCCAGTACCAAGACAGGAATCAGCACACCATGAATTAAAGAAAAAAAAAACCAAAAACTCCAACCAAATAAAATAACACAAATTTAGCCATGCTATATAATAATATACCATTCTTTTACTTCAGGAAAGATCGCTCACTGAATACTTACTTTTTTACTTTCTATTATGTTCCACTCAACAAGCCAGATACTAAAATCAAAAGATGCATGCCTGTCATCCACAAAGTCAGTATGAAACTGTCCCTATGAAAAGGCTGTATTAACTATTGAAATGGTTACATTCTGGCTTTACCCATCAAGCCTGACCAATGAACACTGACTACGATTAGGTTAGTTCCGTTTATTGCATAATGAATTCTGATCTGATTTTTCAAAAAGGATTTAAATGAAGAATGTTAAAAACATCTTAAATTAAGAGACCCATTACTTACAGGTTATTAGACAAATAACAGGTATGTAGAATTATCTATTGCATGTTATCAGAGGAAAAGATGCTATTATCACAGCTTGTAAACAAGCTGGTAGACCAAAACCAGAAACTGTCCCTAAAAAATAGTGACAACCAACAGAGAGGAAAAATTCTAGCACAGACTTCCCAACATGAGACACAGACCAAAAAAATAAACTACCAACAAGAAGTCAGGGTGCCAACAGACCAATCTCAAACCACACAGTAATTCTGGAATCCAAGAACCACTTTGAAAATCACATTTACAGAAATAAGGGTGGTTCTTAGTGACAATCCTCCTTTTGAAAGAAAATTGCAAGCACTTTCTGCATGATTTTTAACAGCAGCTTTCAAGTATCAACACCACCTCTTTTTGAGTAACATAAAACGTGCGTCATCTTAGAACTGACAGCAGCCCATAATTTGAACATTACGGGGAATTTTCCCCCCCAGGTTTCTGTGATCCTTTGTAGAGAAATACAGATTTTGTTCAGGCTTTTTCTTCTACTGAGATCGCAACAGGAATGCAGACACCACCAAAGAAGACATGATGATCCCAAGTAAGCCAAAGAACAGACAGAAGCAAGGGAACCACACAAATGAGCAAGATCCCAGCTAGTGATAGCACGATCTTCTGAAGCCTGCCAGTTGTCCTAGAAAATAATATCCATCATTTTTGAATTGCTGATCTGAAGTCTTCAGAACAACAGCTAAAACCCAACCCTGCTTAAAATAAAGTCCATGGACTTGAAAGGCTCCAGATCTCCCATTGTTCACTGGCACTTCTCCAGCACTAAGCATTTGGTTTTTTACCACACACTCAGGAACCCTGACTTGATTCCTATGGAAAGAAACTATACAGAAAAGCAATAATTATACGCCTCTGCTGATGGTAAATCCAGATTGCCTTTTGACATGAGAACAAAGTAAACCTACATCCATTGGAGTAACTTTTCAAGGAGCACTTGGTAAAAGGTGCATTTTACACAAATATATGTATTTTATTACACATTGTACGTAATACCTTCACAATCACAGGCCAATATTTGGTGACAGCCCATGTGCAATACTTTTAACTGCTGCAGGGTCCAAATGACACAACCCTTCCTTAACCAGGAAGGTTAAACATGAACTGCCTGCTCAACCATTCCTACTCTGCTACAGCTCTAACAGGTAAAGTGAAAAGTTTTAGAGAGGCCATCACGTTCACATCAGTTGAACTGTCTTGCATCTACACAGCTTCCTTTATTCCCCCTGGAAAGGATGGTTTTAGAAGCCTTAGCAGTAAGGAGTTAATGCATTGCTATGCCTCAAACACCCATTTCTCACTCAAGTGAGAAAGTCAGAACAGGATATGCCTGGAAATGGGGGCTGTGCAAATGCAGCACCTTTCTGGAGCTGATTTTCCCATTCAGATCCATGGTGAGCACACAAAATAAAGTGGAGAATCATAGAGGTGAAGTCAAGGAGTGAACAGGACCAAGCGAGGGGGCCCAAGACTACCCAGGACCCAAAAGTACTCCCTCACTCTTCTTGGGAATGCTCCATCAGAACACTGTACAGAGCCTGTAGTGTTGCATCAGACTTGGAGAATCCCCTCCCCTGGGAAGGGATCCAGGCACTTTCCTGCCAGCTTGAATGCACAGAACCTGACAAACTTCATGGGCCTCCCTCACATGGATCATGTCTGTGACCTAAGTACAGCAAAACAGTGATCAAGCCTCGTCACTGGACCCACAGGTAGTGACATCTCTCCTCTAAACTATCTATTCTTATACTTTCTTTCTTTCCCTTACATATTTTGTTATATTTTTATACTTTTATAGAAGAGAAACAAAATGCCCACATACTTTCCACAGCAATCGAATTGTTTTAAAATAAATCTGCCTCATAAATACACTGGTCACTCAGTGTCTTTTCACTCTAATTCAGCCCAAGGATTTTATAAACAGGAATCTCAGCCAGCCTCAGAGGCAGGTCATAATAGCAGTGTGTCTCTAATAAGGTGGGTCCAGTTGTTCTCAGTCAAAATCTGTTGCCTACTATATTTTCAGGGAAAGGAAAGAGGCACAGGATTAACCTCAAACTTTCCATTCCCCAAAGTAAGTGTTGCCATTATCAGACAGTCCCAAATATGAACAATTACTGCATAGCACTGAAGTTTTAAAAAGGGATTTCCCAAGTGAAAGCACATTTCCTTAAGGATGAGAATTCATGAAAGCTGTAGGTTAGAAACTTGCTTGTATCTGCAGCGTACAGAAAATGATGCTTTTGTACTGGAAAAAAGCTCCTTGTACCAGTTGGCAACATGGCAGAACTAGGCCCTAAAAAATTCAAATAAAGGCACTCATGAGTCAACTCAGTATTTTCAAAACTTAAAAATGATGTTGCATATAACTAGTTTTAAGCTAATTTAATTTAACTAAGACTTACATAACATTTTAAGAAGGAAAAAAAAAATTGTTCAAAAGTGGCAGGAATTAGGCACAAAGTCCAAAGTTTACTTATCCCCATCATGAAAATTTAACGTGCTTACAGCAGCAGAAACTTTGTCAATTGACAACATTTTGCAGTCACAGTTGCAGTTTAACTGGCAGGTGACAAATCCAAAGACTGAAGGTACTTCTTCAAAAAGGGCTACCAGCAAGTAGTCACATCTGCTTATTTTTCACCCCACAAGTAAGCAAGTGTATTCACATCCTTCCTTTGGACAGGCACTTTGAATTTTTCATTAATTTCCAAATGCTGATAAATAGCAAGAAGAAACAAGAATTCTCCAAACAAGCAGGTGAGTCAAAAATTCTGGCATTTAACTGTCAGAAGGTTCAGCAGCAAAAATATTTCTTTATACTAAATGAAAAAGGAACTTCTGTTCCAAGTACATAGTTGTATGCAGAGGGGAGTTTGGTTTAGGGTTTTTTACTTAGTTTGTGGTATTTTCTTTTTAATCTACTATCTGAAGTGCAATCTGTTAAAGAAAAAAAGGAAAAAAATTCCCTCGACAGTCAGATTTTGTACAATGTCATGAAGTCTTAAACTGGTGCTGCACATGTATAAAAAGAAAAAGGACTCAGAGATGAAGACAACAATTAGTAATTGGTCAAAAAAAGCACTGTGAAAAAAGCTACAGCCTGGTTAAAGCTTTGCCAGCTGCTCTGTGTTTATCTATAGAATATCATTACACAAGCAAGAAAGACAGGTGAACAGCTTGTTAATACAATAAAATGCTAGCAGCACCTTAAGCAAAAAAACTAACAAAACAAACAAACAACCCCATGAGATAATGATTCATAGGACAACAAAAATCAGGTGGATAATTTTTTCCAATGTTCTCTGCATTAGGTGTAATTCTACCCCCCCAAAAAGGAAAATCTTATAATTGTTATGCTGAACTAGAGTACTAAACATCTGAGACTGCCTTGCTGTTGGTTTTCACTCATGATAGATTAGGTCAGTGTACGTAGTTTCTATTTTTGAGTGTTCATCATACTAATCTGGAAAAGCATGTGCTCAAATCCATATTTTCTGGGGGAAGTACATAAGCATATGTTGAATACAAATTACTGAAGCTTTCGGACATCTATTCTACAGAACAGGAG
Organism: Prinia subflava; assembly: GCF_021018805.1. Lineage (NCBI taxonomy): Eukaryota > Metazoa > Chordata > Aves > Passeriformes > Cisticolidae > Prinia > Prinia subflava. Next base: position 8,388,906 of record NC_086253.1, read on the forward strand.
TGCTCTGCAGCTGAGTCACAGCCTCGATTTCTAAGAAAGAACATGGACCCCAGAAAAGAAAGGGGTTTTGCTGTAGGGAAGTGATGGAGCAGCCACTTCAACCAAGTGAAGAGTGGGTAACCTTCAAGATTGCCTACTCATCTGGCCTATGGCAGGCTATTTTAATTACCAAGAAATTAACCTTGCCCATATTGCATCTGTTTTGCTTATGATGGCAACTGGAGAGGGATTTCCCTGTCTTTATCCTGACCCACGAGCTTTTTCATCCTATTTTCTTTCCCTGGCCTGTTGTGAACGGGAGTGAGAGAATGGCTGGGTGGGCACCCAGCAGCCAGACAAGGTCAACCCACTCCCCTGAACTTGTAAAACACTTATCCAAAGCCTCCTCCAGCAGCTAATATCTCAGAGTCTGACCTTAAGCCAATCAGATTTCATTCTCAGCTGTTGCAAGAACATCAAGTTTAAAGAACAAATATTTACTTAGAAACAAATTCAGCTTGTCAGGATACATATTGAAATATACAAATCACTCTTTACATGTTTTTTTTCTAAACACTTTTATACAGTTTGCTTCAGATTTGTCTAGATTTTTGTATTTAAACATTACACTAAGCATCTCTTCCAACAAAATTGATCCTGCAGTGCTTTTAGTGATTTGTTACCTATCAAGAGGAAAACAGCCAATTTAGCTCCCTGGGCTTGTTGATCGATCACGTTCAATTCCAGATGTACAGCCCTGCCTTACACAGAGGAATCGTGCTGCATTTGCAAGTGGCACCCAGCAATTTGTCCTGCAGCAATGCAAACCATGCTGCCACACTACATCTTCACAACTTACAGCGTTAGACCATTTTCAACCCACTCTAGTTATGTTACACCATGTCTAATGGATGTGTCTAAATATTTATAACTCCTAAATATCTGGGCAAACAATGACCTCTTCTTAGATATGTGTCTAACGTGTTAATTTCTCTTGACTTACTATGTTGCTATAAACTTTATTCCTTTCAGACCCAGACTTTTATTTCTAAAAAAACCCAACTTAACCAAATCAACAAAGCTCCAACAAGAGGGAAACCTGACCCAGCGAGGTCAAGCCTGCTGACTGTAAAAGAGCTGTTCCACAGTCCTTCTCAGGTATTAACAGGCACAGCACATTCCTTCATTTCTTTCATGTTCAAAGCGCATCTTTATTTTTCTTTGGCTCAGCAAACTTAGGGCGAGTCTGAGGTGTTCCATATCGTATTTTAATAAAAGCACCATCATCTGTGTAAAGCTGCTCATACATAACCTCATTTGCCTTGTAGGAGACTTTCAATAAGCTCAAGCTGAACACCTTGACAGATGTTTGGGATTTAAGTACCTTGGCATCATATCAGTAGCACAATCAATCATTGCAACAAAAAGATTTCATCAAAACTTTGTTCCGAAGCGCATCTGTTCAAACCCGGTGATGAAAGAAAACTGCTCGTACAGCCCTCAGCACAGAAACTTTTCCCAGCTTCTGCCTTCTGACAATAACTTCAAATGAATGTTTGCGTAAGTAAATCTTTTGATCTCATTTCCACTATTTCAGCTAAATCACAGAAACAAGTAGCTTTCCAAGTGCCATCATCAGTCACACTCTGTTTCCTACTCTGTTTTCCAGGTAACAGCAAACTTCAGTGCTTGGTTGTCCCATGTTGATCACAGCACCCATGTCCAACCAGGAAAACACTCCAGACACAGTCCTCGATCTCAAGGATTTAACATCTCTCTTTGCAGAAGGAAGTCCCCACTTCCTTGTAGGCAGAGCCTACCTAAAGTTTTAGGGAACTTTGAGGAACTTCATTGCTTTTAATGACTTGATACTGTGATTAGTATCCTTTTTCCAAGCACACTTGAGGATGAATAGTGGCTTTGAAAATTACCAGAACAAAAGCAAAAAGAAAGGGAGAGGAAAGACAACAGACAGACAGACCAACAGTAGGACTACACAAGACTTTAAACCATGTTTAAAACTTTTGAGGCAGTCCAACAACAATGAAATATATTCAAGTACACAAAAAGCATGTATTTGCTGGAGACAGGACACTGACTGGATGATAGTGCATGGCAGAAGGTTCCCATGCATCCCTGCTCCCACTCCCTGCTGCATTGAATATTTTTTCCCTCAATTAGGCATTCACAGGTCTTTTCAGACAATATCCTCAAGGTCTGTCCTTGGTCTCCTGGTCACGCAGAAAATCTCTCCTGGGAGACAAATGGGTTTGTACAGCTATTCTTGTTTTCTGTGCTAGCTCAGCATCCAGTTTGAGTCTGACCACTTCTCATCAGCATGCATGCTAGATAAGCTCTATCAGTCTTTAGCTATCCTCCACCCCAAACTGCTCCTTTTAAATCAAGGCAGAGAACGCACAGAAACTAAGCAGAAGTTAAATGCAACCATGAATTCATTTCAGGCTTATATTCTCTTAATATGAACAGTTCCAGAGCCATTTATTGAGAGGAAAAATAAAACAAAAAATCCAAACAAAACAAAACACAAAACAACCCCAAACCCTCTAGTCAACACAAATCAGTGATTCATACAAGGATTTAAACATCACACGTTGTTTCTTCTGGCAAGATCAAGTTCCTCTGACCTGGCTGCTGCCTGTTTAGGCACTTATAAAAAGCCAATATAATTATGGCACTACCTATTTAATGAATGGACACTTTTCCCACATTCTCAACAACAGCTTTCAGAAAAGCTATTACACATACACTCTATTGCCTATTACCCTTTATTGACCAGCAATATCACTTTCACATAACTGTTGGTTGTCCCCAAATGCATTCTGCAAACTTCTGGTTGCCAGGTATTTCTATAAAATACTAAATGACAAAAGAGAAAAGGCATTAATAGCAGGACTGATGTTAAAAGGACATGCATTACCAGTAATGCTTACTGTAATATTTACAATGCCTTGGAGAGAATATGATTCCAATTAGTTTTCCTTTTATGAAACCATTACAACTGTATTTGATAGTAGGATTGAAAAACAACGCTACACTGGAGACACCACAAACAGAAGGAGAAATATGATGTTTGATAAACAAAGCTAGCTTAAGTAATGCAAAAATACTAGCTCATGCAAGTAAAAATTCACTTCTATTTCAATGTAAACATCTAGTGCAGGCCTTTTTCAGCAGACAGTAGAAACCTTGACCTTCCAGCACAGCTGAGAATCTTCTCTACCATCCCAGCACTACACAGGCTCTATACCCCAGTCAGGCTCCAGAAATGAACACTAACCAGGGACCATGCCAAAAGCACAGAAAGACTCAGGACACCTCACATGTAATGGGGCAAAGAATTCCAGTGCTTCCAAAGCCTTAAGGAAGAACGCCTGCTGGAGTAGCTTTAGCTTGTGTTTCAATCACATACCAGTTAAATTGTTCCATTGGTTTCACTGTGAATGCTGCATTTGACACAAGGTTCAGCGTAAATGCAGTCTTCGATCAAAGCTAAATATTTATTTTCAGCTGCAAAACAAGTGAGTATTTGTCCCTAAGCAACTTAAATTCCAAGTGTCAAAGGTTTCCTGACATTTCTGAAATCCAAGTTCTTAATTATTGCCATTAATTCCAAGACTGCTCTGAAAACAGCAGCAGCTGCATCCAGCCTGACTTACACAGCTTTCTAACCTACAGTCACACAATCATATTACTTGGCTAAAACATGTGAATTTGCTTTAAAACAGGCAAGAACAACCAAAGGCACTCTCCTACTCCTCATTTTTTATGTGCTCTAGCCTTTTTGTTAAGTGTAACAAATGCAAAGTGAAGGTCAGAACCTGGAAATACTTTCCCACTGTGTTCTTGCCTAAACCAGACATGAATCTGTCCAGCCCAGTCAGTATTCTGTTGTTCCATTCCAAGGTTCAAAGCTGAGATCTCCAGATCCCTCTAGATCTGCCAGGAGCATAATGGTACAATTTCCTTCTGAAGGCAAGAGACACCAGTTCAAGCCTTCTGAAACAAAAATCTCTTTTTTGCCCTTTCTTGCTACCATAGAGACAAAATTGCCTTGCATCTGAATTTAGCACCAGCTTTTTCTGTTTTGCTCCCTCCAGCAGTGGTTACACCACACCTGAGCCACAGATCTGCTTTAACTTCCAAAATCCAGTGTGTGTATGACACAGGCAAGCCTGCAGACTGAAAATGCCTGCAGAGCTTCAGAGACTACCAAAGCTGATCTAAAAAAATCTCAATGCATTATTAAACACAAACCTCCTGCTTCTAATACACATGACCCAAGGAACTGTGGAAAAATACTTAAAGAAGACCTGTATTTTACACCTTTGTTGTATCCTGCAAACACAGTCAAAGCAATTAATTGAAAAGTCTTACAGTAAAATGTTTTTGGTTACTCCTCCAAGCAGTTACCTCATCTAGTCAGACAACACTTTTCTCATGTACTGAATATTTTACAACTTCTAACACTATATTGCTTTTCCTTACCAAGTTGCAGGTGAAACACAGCATTTCTTTTCAAAGAAAGGCTGACAAGGATTTTTTTTAAAACTGCATATATTCTTACCAATATACCGTAACTCAGATTTTTTTGCTGTTTGTTTCCCTTGATAACTTTTTTACATTATTTGTAATTATTAATGATATACACAGAAAATCATTACAAGATAGGCTAAAAGAGAGTAGATCCAATTAAAGGTTTTGTTCAGTAAGACACCTTAACTTCAGAGATGATGCTAGCACATCCCAAAATTGTGCTGTGAACACAAACACCATTCAAAACCATGACTAATATCCATAATCAAAGTATGTGTTGGAAAAAATTTTATTCATTTATTTTTTTGTTTATTTATTTGAGAGAAAAAAGGAAGTCTAGAATTTATCAACTGGAAATGACAGGCAAGAGAATATAACTTGGAACTCATGAAGTCTGGGGATATGCATGTATTTTCAAGGGCCATCGAAGATTATTTATATTCAGCAAAACACAATTATGACTTTGAAATGGACTGAAAATAGAAATGTAAATCTGGTTGGCAGTTTATTTCTACTCTCCAAGCAGCTACTGCTTGATTGTTTGTGTTACTACCTGCACCAGGCTAAGGACTGGGAAGAACCCAATACAACCTGAGACAAAAAAAGGGCATTACCTGTGGAGGAGGGGGTGGGTCTAATTACAGGAAGACGGTGAAAGTACTGACTGATTACAAAACAATAACTCATCATGGGGACATGTATTTATACATTAATTCCACATTCAGCAAAATAATCTGCCAAAACTTTATGGCAAAAATTCCCAGGTGTTATCTGAATGCAGATATCAGAAAGACCAGTTTGAGACAGGCAGCTCTATATTTAAATTACACAAAATCCATGTGTGAAATATAGTGATCACTGTTTAATATGTCACTGAATGCTGGAAGTGCTGCAATGAGGAAGGCAACAAAAACCTGAAGATATAAAAAAAAAAACCCAAAAGCACTAAGACAGAGCCAGACTCAGCACTAGTGTTGCGAACAGAGTAAATATAGGGAACTAAAATATAACTGAAAAGATGGATTTATAAACCAAACAAAACTTTTCCTCTTTGAAAAGCATCTTGAAGTTCCATAGTGAACCCAGCCCTTCTCACTGGTAACTTCTGAGCATTAAACCCAAAGGTAAATTCTAAAGCTCTGATGAACGCAGGCCTGCTGACAAGACAAATCCCAGACCTTTTCAGTGGTGCCCAGAGACAGGACGAGCAGTAATGGCCATAAAATAAAACACAAGTTTCACTTCAAAATTAGGAAGAACTTTACACTGAGGGTGGCAGGGCACTGGAACAGGCTGCCCAGGGAGGTTGTGGAGTCTCCACCTCTTGAGACATCAAAAATCTGAACACATTCCTATGTAAGCTTCTCTAGGTGCTTCTGCCTTGGCAGAGATGTTAGACTGGATCATCTCCAGAGGTCCCTTACAACCCTAAACTATTCTGTGATTTGGTAAATGAAATAATTTGAATTATGAAAATTACATTAATAACCCTCGTATATATAAAACTGTATTAGTAAAGGACAACTTCAAGAAAGCTATGCAAGTTATTTTATTCCATAAAGGAAAAACTAAATTACCTGTGAAGTGAGACTCACTAAATTACCAGAAGAGCTACTACAAACATCTTTATTTCCCATGAAATAATTTCATTATGCAAAATATGAAAAACCAGGAGACTGCTAGACTTCCTAATGATTATATATAATGTTTCTTACCACAGAGTTGTTTGCATTTGTAAAGCGCTGACATAGAGAACCTCTCTCAAACATCCCAAATTTCTGCAAAGGAGCTTAGTGATGCTGTGGTCTGCCACCCCACACCCCACCACCATCAGGGTGTCATTTGTTCCTGCCCAGCTGGACCTGCACACAGCCCAGGACCTCAAGTGGCCCATCAGAACCTTGTGATTCCAAAAAAGAGAACAAAAGAGAGAAATTTCTCTTACACACTTAATTTCTCTCTGAGCAAATAGTTACATAAAAACACATACAGCACTTAGAACAAGATATACTGCAGGAAAAAAATTTAAAAGCTCACAAATTAGAATTCAAAGAGAGAAGTTCCTTTTCTCTTCATTCTGCTCAGGCCAGCACTGATTCAGAATTCCACTGTGCATATTGTCCTCTGCAACAGATGGGAAAACTCTCCAGCAGAGCAACATTATACACTTCAGTAATGAACTGTAGAGGACAACATGACTCTCATACATTTCATTGTACATGCTGAGGAATTTATTCTGACTTGCAATGGATGACACTCCAATGAGGCCTTGCCTTAGTACCTCTCCACAAGCATCCCTCAGTAGAGGAGACTGCAATTCGAAAACTGACACTGCCCTTATGAGTAACCCACTCAGCCATGTCAAGGTCTAAAAAAATCCCACTATAACAAAATATTATCACAAAAACTTTCTGTTTAACAGTAACTAGAGCAAACAACTTGAAATTGGAAAAGTCAGCTTTTCACTCACTCTCTGGAACAACCCAAAGTCTCTTTCATGCTGCCACAAGACAGAGTTACTAATTTATGTACAAGGGGGAAAGATGTTGCTCCTTGCCATTGGAAAAGTTCACATAAAGCACCAAACTGATAGATTGAACTGATTTCTGATAATGAACTGATAGAACAGAATGCCTCTTAAAAAGCTGAAATAAATCTTCTTAACCCTTTGTTTATTCTACATATCTCACATACACAAAACGGGTTTTTTCCAACATCTACTTTTTCAGTGGCACCTTGAAAGAGTGGTAATAAAAAATAATTCTGAACACATTCCAGAAGAACCTCAGTTGCTAAAATTTTTTATATACTTTGAAGACATATGAATATATATTCTTGGTGAGAAATTAAATATATCTGAGTTTCCTAAGGTGGTAGTTTATTGATTATATTCTCACATGACTTACTGAGTCCTTTCAGAGGTTTCTAAACCCTTACCCAGCCTAAGCAGAAACTCCACCTAGACTAGAATAACATGCTCTGAGAATGTTTTCCCCATTCATAAAATCAGCACAGTTCCCAGCTGGGAAGAGAGTCAAAAGTAGTTTTTCAGACTATTTCTCAGATTTGTCTGTCAGCTTGTGCCAAGAAAAATTTCACTTAGGCGTAAGCAGCCACAGCACCCCAGAAAGAAAGAGGGGAAAAAGCTTAATGCCAGAGTCCAGAGGGAAACCAAAGTTTGATAGAGCCAAATCACAGCCCACCCCTCTGAGAACTGGGTATGAAGAATCTGGTTCAGTTTTAAGGAGTCCACACTTGTGCAGGAAAAAGGCACCACAGGAGACCATGAAGACAAAGAAAAAAGACCAAATCCTGCAAAGACAAAGCATAGCCTGGAACATACTGCAGACACTGCCTTCAGAACTTTTCCATTCTGTGCAGCAGATGGCTTAGCTACACCAAAATACTTCTGAAGTACAAGATGTGTTCATTCATGGAAGCTCTTGTTACTTGACTTTCCCATTTGTACTCTAGGATCAGACTGCTGAGGCAGCCCTCCGCCAACATGTTATTTCTCCTCAGAAAAATATTAACAGACTGAAGTGGAAAAGCTGACATCATACCTGATGGATCCAAAATTATGCACTGATTAGCAGCCTTGGCTTCTCAAAAAAAAAAAAAAAAAAACAACCAAAAAAAAAAAAACAAAAACAAAAAAAAACAAAACAAACAAACAAAAAAAAAACAAAAACAAAAACAAAAACAAAAAACCCACCAAACTCACAACAAAAAACAACAAACAAATTCACACAGAAAAACAGATAAAATGTAATGAACCAAGGCTAATTTTAAGAAAAAATAGTAGTCGTGTGCTAGGGGAGATAGATGCACTGGTTTAATTGACCACTGTCATAAGCTTGCCCTGAAAGCTCTGCACCAAGAGGGAAGCCCTATGAACTCAGACCAAACCAATCAAGATTAAAACACTGGTGGGACAGTGATAGAGAGAAATGGCAGAGAGAGAGAGAAGAATCTCCTCAAAACTCTATCTACTACTGGGACGAAGTTTCTGTCAATTTTTTCCCCAATAACTGATGGAAAAACCTTGGATTAAAGCTCTGTTCTGCCTTCACTGAATATACTAAACACATTCCAAAAAAACCCTAATCCTTACTTGTATATTGGCAATACCTCATTCAAGATAACACCAATGTTCTTGCATGAAGCCAAAACCAACAGTTCATGATTATTACCGAGTATTCATCAAGAAACCAGCAATTACAACATATGTTGTTTTGATTATAAGAAAGAAGTGAAAAGGACATTTCCCATTCTGAGAAGAAAAAATAATCTAGTCAGTGGAATTTAATTACTCGCTCTAAGTGTAAGTAGTTTTAGTAGTAACATATTGCAGGATGCATTCATTGGAGTGTATACACTGGTGGATTTATTTTTCCTAATGCCTTGAAATCACTGAGTCTCCTGGACATGATGGCAAAACTTACAGAGCAGCAAATTCAGAGGACTGAGAAATTTGAGTTCTCTAAGAGGAAAGAAAGTTTTCATATACATTCAATTCATATACATTATTCTTTTGGTAGTTTGAAATCTTTCTCCTTAACAGCAATATCTAGACTCTCATTAGAATGTACATCACCATAAAAAGCTGTATTATTATCTAAATTTCTGATATGATAGCTGCAAAATAATTTTAGAGACTCAAATGACCCACTAGCCTATCACAGTTCACATCTGCACCAGTAGAAATTCAAATACAGTACTAGGGCAGCCAGACATTTCTGAGCATCTTGACATCTGGTTTCTAAACCCACAAAAAGCTGTTATGGTTATTTTGGCTCAGTTTAAAAACAAACTGCTGAACCTCTGCAGCATACTGGGGAAAAATGTTTAAAGCTGGTTTATGTGCAAGAGCCTATTATAATGTAGCATTATACATAAGGTTCCCCCAGCGACTGCTTCACACAGAAAAGGTTAAATTGCTTAGAGAAACTGTTTGGCAGGATGCTGGGAAATGAACCCATCCTGTTTCTTATTGTAAGCCATTGCCATTCAGACATCGTTCCACCCTACCAAGATAAATATGAAGGCATTTGCATATACCCAGGTGAAATTTTGTGTGGAGTAATAACAAACTACAAAGAAATTTCAAAAAAATGCTAATTAGCTTCCACATCCAGCATTCCAGAGCACTGTAAAATCGTTCTGTCTGAGAAATAGCTGCATTCCTGTTCTTTCAGCATTCTGCAGCATATGGATGAACAGCCAGGCTGAAGGCAGACTTTGACAGATTTACTGATTTATATACAAGGGGAAAAAAATTCGCTGGTTGCCATTGGAAAAGTTCACGTAAAGCACCAAACTGACAGATTGAACTGATTTCTGATAATGAACTGATAAAACAGAACGCCTGTTAAAAAGTTGAAATTAAAAAAAAAAGATGAAATAAAACTTAACTCTTTGCTTATTCTATGCATCTCATATAGACAAAACCAATTTTTTGCGACATTTCGCTTTTCAGTGGCACTTTGAGAGAGCGGATATAAAAACAACTCTGAATACATTTCAGGTGGACATGACAACAAAGTCTTAATACAAAAAAAGGTAGGCATTCACAGGTTTTATGCTACCTCTCATAACTCTTATCTTTCATCGTTTGGCTATTGACAAAACAATTAATTTCATTCCAGCTTGGCAATAACCTAAGTAACTAGAGTTTTCAAAAAACTGCTGTGTCCTTTTCTACAGCTTAATAACCAACCTAATATTCCTATTACTGTAGGCTTCATCATGGTCTGGCTATACTGCAGTGATCCCAAATCATTCTGAGAAATCATCTCCAGCTTCAAGACTTCAGCTTCACAGCAAGTGTTAAAGAAAAAGCCAGAAGGAAGAACCCCAGCAAAGAGCAGGCAAGAATCACACTGGCTCAGCAGACAGGCCACCAGCTCCACACTGCTCTTCCTCCCTCGACCTTTGCAGCACTGAGTGAATTCCTTGTCTACTTGGTCAGGTGTTCAGTTGTGCTGTTGCTCACCTCCTTTTGAGAAATAGCTTTTTTCTCTATGACATGTAAATGTAAAGTCTAAGAACATATTATCAGACCTAGTAAGACATTTTGCTTTCAGAAGCTGCCTCCTGCTTGTAGGTACAGCCTTCACAACAATTTGCTGCAGAGCAACCATTACTTAGATTTGACTTTTCTGTCAAGTAGCTACAGACATATTACTATTTGAACATTCAACAATGAAGGAGAACAAGCCAGAAAAGAATCTAGAGCTTGCATCTCTGCTTTTACCCATACTTCTCCAGAAAACAAACAAGCAAAAAATACAACATCACATTCCAGCAGCATTTAGCACATGCTTGGTATCAGATTCACAGGTTCAATGATGATAAGCAACTTACAGGACACAGGAAGACAGCTCAAGTTGCTCTCCATTTTCTTTTATCAGGTAGCAACTAGCATTTTGCCAATTTATAAAGCAGTGCTATGCTTTGACAAGGTAACTCAACCAGCGGATCACGGGAAGTGAGGTGACAGAATCATTTTGGATTTCAGTAAAGCTTTCAGTGCTGTCTCAGTATCCTTCTGGATGAAATGTCCAACAGGCAGCTGGATACAAACATCACATGGACAGCTTCATTAATGACCTTGGATGTAGGACTGGAAGGGACAGTGAGCAAGTTCACAGGTGATACAACACTGGGAAGAGCTGATGACTCCTTTGAGGGTAGAGAGGCCCTGCAGAGACCTCCACAAAGGACGGAGCTGGGCAATCACCAGCCCAGTGCATTTCAACTGGGGCAAGGGCTGGCACCCGGGATGGAGCTACCCTGGATGTACAGACAGACTGGGGAATGAGATCCTGGAAAGCAGCACCAGGGAAAGGGATCCGGGCTCCTGGTCAATGGAAAGTTGATAAGACAGCAGTGCCCTGGCAGCCAGGAGGGACATCCCTGTCCTGGGGACATCAGGGACAGCATCCCCAGCCAGGCAAGGGAGGAGACTGACCCCACTCTGCTCTGGGCTGGGCTGGCCTCTCCTCAAGTCCTGTGTGCTTCAGACTTGGCTCTCTCCAGCCAAATAATGAAGGATATTAACAAAACTAAGTGTCTGTTCTAGTATACCAACCTTTATTGGCACCCTTTCCTAAAAGGATACTGAAAGGATGCTGCTGCATATGGTTTACATCAGAGGCAATGTAAATAAAAATATTTTTAAATACACACTGACACTTAAGACAGGTTTTTATTTGCAGACTAGAAATTGAAGAAAACAACCAAGAAATCAAGACAAATGACTATAGCATACAAAGTAAAGAAACCATTAAGTGTCTTTTTATCTATATATAAGAAAAACGTCACAATTCAAAGGAACATCACACACCAACTCTGAAATAAACCAAAGGCACAAATCGTGTTTAAACAGAGAGAAGTCTAATGAGTGACTTCACAGAGAAATGATGCCCTTTCAGCCCAACATCCCTGAGTGATCAGAGGTGGATTGTTACCCCATGGAAAAATCTAAGCACGGCCTGCATGGACCAGTAGAAAGCACCACTGCAAGCTGGACACCTTGGTTATTCCACCCCTGGAGCTGAAATTTAGCAGCAATCATACCAAGTGTTTTGCAGTAGCATTTGTTACAGGCTCGAAAGCACAAAAGAAAAATCATGACTCAGGAAAATGAGATAAGAAGCAGGCTTTCGTGGTTAATGTGTGGTAATTTAATGCACAATAATCTCAGTTCATGATCACATATTTGAATTAAGATGAAGCTTCAAGACAACAAATATTCTAAGAAATTTGCATTTTTAGCACAGAAACCAGTGGAACTCAGAATTACCACTAAATTGCAGAACTGGAAAATCCCATTTTCCTCACTGTAGGTGAAAACAGAAAAAACATGGACTTATTCTGAGGAATGTAACTATACAGTGGGAATTAAGAAAGGAAGAGAAAATATTAGGGGCAAAACAGGGAGAGAAGTCTTCATACACACTGGAAAATAAGGTTTCAGGGTAGAAAAGGGGCAAAAACCCAAACCCAAAAATGGGAAGTTATAAACTTATCTTGAGATTCATCTAAACGTGTCACTATCCAGCCAAAGTGGAAGCATGGAACCAATCAAACTCACAATTCATCTTTACAGTGTTACATACAACTTCCCTCATTATTTACTCATAAAAGTAAAAAAGAAGAAAATGGTATGCCAACAATGTAAGTAATTGAATTAATTCAAGCTTCACAAGTAACTTTTTCCTCTTCATAAAAAAACACAAACCAAACAATCCAGGCTACTTAAGAAACCATGGAACCTCCTTTTTTTCTGATGTTCTGCAGCATTGCTATGTCTTTCTCCTTCTTTGAATTTTTCACTAGAGTCAATTTTACAGACGTTCACAGACACACAACTGTTGATGCAGCATGAGGATTAGAGAAAACACAACCAACAGAACAAATAAGATATCCAAACAAGAAGCCTTCATATTTGTATTGGCTTTCCCTGTTCATACAGAGGTGTTCACATGCCTCCAAAGAAAAGCTGATCCTTTCAATCAAGAATACTTCATGGGAAGCTTTCTTATTCTTTGCTCCTTTCATAAAAGCTTGGTTATATATAAATGTCTGTTTGTCACAGTTCTCAGATTTATTACACAAGACCTCCCCTTTGCTGCAACCATATCTCAAGCAGAGTAAAAGCAATTTACTCTACTGATTTCTCACTGAAATAGAATTGATATTCCACCAAAGGTTGCCCAGTTCGAGGGAACAAAAAATATATCATTAAAACACTGCAAATGTTTCCATATCAAGTTCTCTGCCTTGTACAAGTACGTTATTCAATGTTGAGCAGGTGGGAGCAAAAACCAGTAACTCCAGCTACAGTTTTAGGCAGCTGATGTGATATAGATTGTAATCTGAAGCTGGTGACATTTTGGTAAGGAACCATGATATAAAGAAGCAGTAAGCTGAAAATTATATTGATTAAATAAGACAAGGGGGGAAAAAAGGGAAACAGAGATGAGGAGGCACCCAAGGAAACAGCACAACTTGCATCCTCTTAACTCTTACAGCTGAGATTTGTAGTAATATTCAATTAGTTTGTTTTCTCTTACTGTGTTTCTTTTAGGTTTCTAACTTCTATTCAAGTGATTAAACACTGCAGTTCTTTAAAGCCATTTTACAAACTTTTTCATTACTCAGAGGCTGTATAAAATAGTATTAAAAAATAAGATGAAAAAGCAAGTTGGGCCAACAAATAGATTAAATAAGGAATGGACATCTCCAATTTTAATCCTATTTTAACTTTCATGTCTGGTGAACGATGAGAAAACGATCAGCTTTGGGCCTGGCAACTGCAGTATCAATGTCTGCTACCAGCATTAGCACTGAATCCCTCTGTGACTGTGGAACAGTTCAAGGACTTGAACAATATGATTACAGGCTTTAATTTTCGCCTGCAACTCTATGATTAAGTTTAATAAAACTGTGGTCTACACTGTGACTCACATTCTCGTGTCATCATGAACATTTGTTGCAGCAGACACATAACATGCCCATCACGTATGTGGAAAATTAGGGTAACATTTCACTCTCCCAGCACTCCCTTATTGCAAAGCATTGCAATACAGAAGAACATTTGGAGAATAAAGCTGTAAGTGTTTATAAAGCACTTGGAGATTCTTGGATAAAAGATATTATAATTAAAAATTAAATTACTCTAAACTAGTGGGAGGCTTTTTGCACCTTTCCCTAAGAGAGCTGGCGCCCCCGCACACAGCACCACCGCTACAATGCTTCTGCAGAGACTAATTCCAAAGTTCAACCCTGCCTCAAGTTACAAACCTGAAACTCTTGCAGCTAAGGAAATTCAGTTTTTCCAGGTAACTAACACTGAAACACATGAAATCTGAAGCTTTCAGCCTTAGTTAGATGAAGGATCAATGTGGTAACCCCTTCAGTGAGCTTAAAATTTATTGATACCATAACTTTTTTATATTTTCAAGCAATAAATACCTACAGAAAAAATATCATGAATAAGCAGTAAGAAAAGTTACTGAGACATTCAAATAAAAAAAATTGTGAGCACCTGTTCACATGATTTTTCTTATCATCTGGCACTTTTACTACTTGTGAGTCAAGTTTAAAAAGCCCAGAAAGCTTTGCTGAAATAATTTTTCATGTATACAGCCATCATTTCACACAACAGAAGAGCTATATTTCACATTTTAAAGCTCACTACATCTGAAACTCTACACACACATTGTAATGGTCTCTACACAAAGTAAAAAGGTTTCAAGGCGGCACTGACATCAATAATTTATTGCACAGCTACCCATATGTATATTTTGTTTTGTCCTAAAAAGACACAACTCTAAAATGAGACTCTTGGCATTACTGAACATGGAGGGGACAGCAATAACCATAAAAATAAAAGTTACACACAACAGCTGTTGCATAATTTGGAAGCATCAGAAGTTATCCCTTAATTTCTTTTATCATTGAAAGAGGTGCCTGGAAATAAAACAACTTCAGAATCAGTTCACTGACCTCACAGGCAACTGAAAGTGAATGGGGAAGTTGATCTTCCAGATTTTTACTAGAATTACAGAGAAGCTCAAAGCCAGAACAAGGGCTTGCAGACATCATAGTACCTAGGAAGTAACAGCTGTGTATGCACACATTTAGGTAACTCCATTGGATACCTGGTTATGAAGCATCCTTCAATAGTGGCAAGTGTTCATAAATCCATGTTTAGTAAGGGCAATCTAGATGCCAGAAATCAGGAAATCCACCCAAGACAGAAGGTAATGATTTAAATCAGTCAGCTGGTAAGACTTCACCACATAAAACTCAGAGTTCTAACCAGCCTTTTTTTCCCCCTCCTATAGAACATCCAAAACTTGCAGAACAACCTTCAGCTTTTACACAGCCAAGTTTTGGGCAGTCTCCCTCCCTTCTTTTTTTTTGTTAGGCAAGACAGGAGAACTACCCGTCTTTATAATCTCTATGGACAAGAGAAACCTACCCTGAAAAAAGCTAAAGCATCCATTCCCAACAGCCTTCTAAATGTTGCATACAACAAGGAAAGTAAGCTGCTGTGCTGAATACAGAACTAAAAAAACCACAACCAAACCCATATATGTCTTTTACAATTACATAACATTACATCCCCTCAAAAAAAAAAAAAAAAAAAAAAAAAAAAAAAAAAAAACCAAAAAAAAACAAAAAACACAACACCACACACACAGAAAACAAACAAACTAACAAAAAACACTTCACATTAAAACCTGGCAGATTTTACAAATATTATTTCCCTCCCTTTGCCATCTAAATAGGAAAGACAAGTAGTAAAAACTAGCAATTGTTTCAAAACATGTATAATTTTGACATATTATCACTTGACAGAATCAAAAAACAAGCTGGGTTGGAAGGGATCTTTAAAGGACATCTAGTCCAACCCCCCTGCCGTGGGCAGGGGCATCTTTCACTGGATCTGGTTGCTCAATAGATTTCCCTATTTTAAGCATTAAATTCTCTCCTAGCCTTGACTGGGTTTCTCATGCTTTTTCAGAGCGTATTATTGCTGCCAGTGGTTGCATAAGAGAATTACTGAGATTTTCAGAAATGCCAGCAGAAGTAAAAAACATAACCTTAGGAACAAAATAGAAATTCAATTATCTGCAACTATTCCCAGACACAGTATTTTTTCACAAGCAATAACCTGGAAATATTTTTTAATTTTAAAACCCACCTTCTAAAGCAAAACTCCATCTAAATAAATGTATTATGTATTTGTACAACTTCAAGTATTTTTAAATATACAACTCGCTTCCTACAACATCTGGCAGATAAAATCCAGACAAGTAATATAAGGGGCTTGGTAAATTTTTAAAGTTCCTTCTATTTTCTGTCAAAAAAAAGGGAAAATCAGTTAGGCTCCAAACAGAGAGTTCTGCTGCGAGTGTGAGGCAGGCCCTCTAGCAGCAAGATTATGTGATTATTTCTGGATGCCGCAGTCATGTGGCTGCACAGCAAAGCTTTTGTCGGAAACATGACACAATCCCATCGCGCTCAAACTGCTGGCAGCGACTCGCCCGGTGCATTTCCCTAAAACACACCCACAGCCACAGGAGACACACAACAGCTTTCAGTGCTGCGGCCTCAGCTCATCAGGGAGGTTTTATTCCCTGTTGCAGCAAATCTAGAGGCTCCTCTCTCGTTTTTCACTGGGCATCACTTCATGATTATCTGCCCCCAAAGGCATCTGCCTGGGTATTGCATTTACTCAGTGTCAGTCCCTCTACCAGGCAGGTATGCTTTTCAAACATTGTCATAGAATCTTCCACTGCACTTTTCAGACAAACACAAGACTTGCTACAAATATTTCACTGTATTACATCTCAAAGACCAACCCATTGTTCAGCTTTATTTAACTAATTCTGCCTCTCAAGCTGTCTTAAACTCAGAATACTTCCACATTCAAGTGCAACAGTTAAAGCATGTATGAAATACTAGCCTCTAGGTAGGACAACCTCTATAAAAACTGAGTACAAAATTAAGTACCTTAGATGTTAAATACCAAAATATTTTTATAATGGAACAGACTGTGGAAATTCACATATTTACCTCCTATCACATGATTCATCATTAGTTTGCTTTTAGCTATAAATATGACATGCTCACTGCCAGGTACATGGAGTACTGGAAAAGACAATGTAATTACCTGACTTCAGGATAATAGGCATTTGACCATTAAAAAAAAGTTGTAATTCAATACTTGCATGGGGTATTTTTGCAGCAGTTAAGCAGAAGTACTCCAGAATACCTGGGAAAGAAACTCCTATTCCCAGATTCAAAACAACTCATTTAACCACCTCAGGAGTGAGCTTTCCTTTGTCTGTGAACACAGCTTACTCATTTGCTTAAGGCAATCCAAGGGCACAGTTCAATCACAGCCACTACAGCCCTGCTACAAGAAGGGTCCTCAGTTCTGGCTGTACACCCACCAGTGGGGCTATGAGCTGGAAGTGGAGTGGAGGAATCACGAGGGATTTACAAACTGTAATTCTAACACAC
The DNA here is from genome assembly GCF_021018805.1 of Prinia subflava. NCBI lineage: Eukaryota > Metazoa > Chordata > Aves > Passeriformes > Cisticolidae > Prinia > Prinia subflava. The sequence goes on from NC_086253.1 coordinate 8,406,483, forward strand.
AACTGATATTCCAGCCTTTGCCAATTCTTGCAATAAAAGTTTGTCATATTGGCAAGATATGTTCTTTGCCCTGTTTGTGTGTGCCGAATTGAAGGGCATACACTGCACCAGCTCAACTCTTCCCCTGAAAATATCCCTAAACTTTTTGCAAGGTTTTTTTTCTGGTATTTGTTAAAATGGCAAGGTGTGTGATTTTATTCCATCACAGACAACATCCCCAGGACATCAAGGCTTTGCTGGTGTACCTGGCTGAACTCAGTGCTTGTCTGCATGCAGAAGCTCAGAATAGCACAGGAGGTGAGGCAGAGTTTAATGCACACTCCACTACAGCTGAACAGCAGCAATTCAGGTTTTTTCCTTGGGAACATACTAAATGAGCCAAGATGTAACACGCAATTCATTAATGATTTCAAAAGTTAAAACCTCTCAAGTTAAAAATATGCAACAAAAAGCATCTTATTATTTTGACCTGTTTACAATGAACCACAAAGTAATAAAATTATTTTTAAAATAGACTAATGCAGTTTGCAGAAACACTTTTTTCCCAGTAAGCTGAAATAATACTTGAAAGGGGAAGAGAAAAAAAGGTAGGATGAAAACCAAGACTGCTGCATTTTGAGAGAAGTGACCACATTTATTGACATGTCGTTAAATATAAAGGTTCCCTTAACATTTTTAGGATAGACAGTGTTCTTAAATCTAGAATTTTTTATATGCTTTGCCACATTACCTTAATTCCCACATTACCTTAATTCTTACACCTGCTAAGATTTTTCTCCCACTATAATTACATAGCAAAATAAAGCTTCTTTCTATCACTTTCTTACTTGCTGCCAGTACCTTCCTAAGGTGTCAAATAGAGTTTAGGTATTTATGGTGCATTTCAGAGCCTTTCAACTTAGAGTACAAGATCCAAATCCACTGACATGACATTCTGTAAAACTCATTCTGAACTGAAATACAAATCTGAAGATACAGTGTCTCAAAGCAGGTCACCATGGAGTCTCAGGCAGAACTCTCTGCAGAGAGGGAGAACTAATGCTGACTGATGGCATAAATACCATTTTGGCAGAGAAAGACAAAGAGCAGGTGGGACAATCTACTGGACAATGTAAAATTTTTCAGGGCCGGTTATTAAGATTCTTCTCAGCATCCTAAGGTGCTCTCTTATACACACCTTGAAAAAGATTTACAGCATTAATAAATCTGCCAGAGATTACAGATTGAGAAGTGATTTTTTTAATCAATATGTAAAAGGTATCGATGGTAAACAGCTGAAACAGATGAAAAATGTTGATGGTGTTGTTTAGCTATTATGGACTCATTTGATGAGCAGATCAGTTCTGTAGGACTCCCAGCCCTTCCCACAGCTCATCACAGCCCTGTAACTGCCCTGTTTGCCAACCAGTAAGAGCTGAAAACTAAACCAAATAAGTTTATATCAGACCTCCTTTTCTCACTTTCAATAATTTCTCTTGACTTTGCTTCTGCTAGATTAATTCAGCTATTTAATTCCTGGACTTCATGGCTATAGAATTGCACTTCCATCTTGTAAACATACAATTTTAACATCATTGAGTGTCTCTAATTATGCTGATATGTAGCAATATGATACAAGTTTCCCAAGTAAAAACTGATGAAGCTGCATCTGGTTCATTTTAAAGGGAATTTGAACAGAACATGAAAATGTATCAAGTCTCCTATTTATCTCAGGTGTTAAGATAATGAATGAGGATGAACTGCATTCTGCATTAAACATTTATCTGATGACCTAGTAATTTTATTTACTGTTGAACCTGCTCACCAACTTTAACTTTTAATTTTTCCCATAATAAAGCAGGTCTGATACATGTTTATAGCTTAATGCATTTGCTTACCCATGCAGAAAAAAAGCTCTGCAGTCAGATTATATCAATTTGTTCACAAGACAAAGTCTGTAATTAATAATTCCCTACACTGACAAGTCAATACAGCAATCTTCCATTCTGTAACTCTCACTCTGTAAATACAGATTTAATGCTGAAAAGACACAGCATTTTAAAGAAATGAACTCCAAATCCTCAAGCACAGTCTCTCCAATAGTTTGTTTACTCATTCAGCTGAGCACAAAACAGTCTGACAGCCACCAAGTGACATCTGCTCACTACATAAACCCTTTCAAAAAGCAACAGGAGATACCACTAGCATCAACTTCCTCTGAAGAAACCAAAACAAACTGAAACCAAACGAACAAGCCTCACTTCATATTTTTCTTTCCAGAGAACTTAACTTAAAAGCCTGTCTTACACCTTAAACACCACCACATGATCAGGGCTGGGGAGCACCAAACAAGTCATCACCCACACTGGTTTCTATGCCATGCATCCTAACCAGCTACACAAACCATATTTTAGGTGTGCTTAAATATCCTTTATCTTGCAACTCTCGTGTTAAATCCCTGCCTCGGAGCAGCAGGCTACATGATCTTACTTCATAGAACAGGTCTGGCCTCCCATTCATCCTCAATTTGCTTTTTGAGCCTATTCAGTGTAGTCCAGTGAAGGAGTTTGAAGTTCAGACAGCTGCTGAACACCCACCTGGCTTCAACCCACGACCCTCTCCCACAGGATGAAGTGCAAAAGAGAAGGAAGGTACAAAGAGCCATGGATCAAGATGATGACAGTTTATTAACAGCATAAAGGAAAACATTCACTACTCTGAAGAGATGTCCAGCAGCTTCCTGGGAAGAGGAACCTCAGCACAGCTAACACTTGCCTGTGAAGACAAGTATCTAAGACAGTATCATGGCCAGAAACATCTTCCTTGCTCCTTTTTTCCCCGGAGTTTTCACTAGTGAGCACAGCATCACAGGCATGGCATACAACACTGCTTTGGTCAGCTGAGGTCAGCTGCCCTGGCTGTGTCTCCTCACAACCTCGTGGCCCAGCTCTGTTTTAGCCACCGATGTGAGACACAGCCCCACAACTGCTATGCAGACAGAAAACTTTGTAATACCACCCCAGCAAGACCCAGCACAGTGTTATTACTACATTTCTCTGAGATTCCCACTGTAAGACTTCTTTCTTCAGTCCCAGGATCCTGGCTACAAAATGACTTCCCATTACTATCCTGAAAAACAAAAGAACAGGATGGGGACCTTTAAAAGGGCCTCCCCATCTTTACAGGCATTTTCAGACAATTTTTAACATGTTCATTGTGCATAACTTTCTTAGCTAGAAGTCAGAGAGACTCCTGAAGTCACTTCATGCCTGCCCACCACAGATCAGAGGACCCTGAATGGCAGGGGCAGGTATGACACAAAAAGGCTCACAGGAGCGACCTATGAGTTGCAATATGAAGGGTTTCTTCTGTTGGAGGAGTTGTTGCTTGGTTAGCTTAAAAAAAACCCCACAAAACCATACAGCAAACTCATCACAAGATACATAGGTATTACTAGGCAGAAAGGAGACTAGGAATTCATGCCTTTTTTCTATTTTGCCTTTTTTTTTAATCCTAATGCTTCTTCTTTGGGCAGCAAGGGTACCCCAAATATGTATTAATCTGGTTACCCTGGTGCTCACTAGTGCTGCACTCAAAATGCTGCAAACAGTTTGCACAAGTATTTCTTGGCTGGAGGAGGTGAATATTTGACAGTCGGGTGCACAGTCAGTCTTACTTGGTTCAGCACAGGTTACTCAAAACCATTTTGTTATTCATATTCAATTACCCTGAATTCAGTTACTGTCTCTAAGGTCCTGTTGAACAGAAGATACTCTTAACCTGTGTTCAGTACTGAAGCCACGAGTTAATGCTTGCTTCATGAGAGAAGGAATGCAGAGAATCAACCATCTGTAACATTCAAATTCAGAGTTTTGCATATATTTTAAAGAGTCACCTTATTGTGACTGCCTCCATAAGTTAATACAAAAAAATTAAAAATAAAACTTGGAAGACTTCAGGCACCATCTAAGATCAGAATTAATGAACACTTTACTACAAATCTGGGAGAGATTCAAATTTCAAATGAATCACACTATCTATTGCTAATATTCAAGTTAAAACACCATACTTACATTCAAGATTTTGCAATCAGGTGCCATATAGCTAATTCCCAGGATTTTTAATTAAACTGTATTTGAAGAGAATTCTTCAACCCAAACTGACAATTATCTGCTACATAAACTAACCAATTTTAGGCAGGTTTCATTATGATGGACACTAAAGGTGATGAACAAGCAGAGGCTCTTGTTTTTTTATAATGTACCTTTACATCTTTTGTTTTCTTCCACAGAACTGTGAAACCCCAAAGAAGACAAACTGTAAGATGACAGGACATCATTCTAAATAAACTTTGTCAGGATGCTTTTTCTTTGTTAAACTCTGCTTAGCTAATGACAACCTATTCCCCACCATTTCTTCCTTAAGCCATTACCATAATAAAACTTGGTGACATTTAGCACCAAGGAAACCCATCTGCTAACACATGGACAGCCAGTATCTTTGACAGCCTAATTTTCATCAAGGACAGGAGAAGAAATGATCTCTTGCTAACACTACATCTACCACAAAAGAGATCAGCCTGTGCTTTTCATTATTCTACACGGATTACATTTGGAAAGGAAAATGTACTGCTGCATTAATACATCTCACTGTGCAAAACATCGTTTGTAATTGTACAAGTTTGAAGGCAGAAAGAAGTACATAAGGGAAAGGGATTTCTTTAGGGAAATCAGGAAATGACTGAAAGATGACTCAAACTGATGAAATCAGACTTGTTATTTTCTTCTTAGGTATAAATTAGATTTGTAACTTTCTTCTTAGGTATAAATTAGAACAGACAATTCAAATTGCAATGTATGTTTAAATATCTGGAAGAGATGAAGATACACACTGTAGTCTGTAACAACTGGTTATCATCCTAGCACTGTATGTTTACAAACTCCAAAGGTACTATAAAGGTTACAGCAGAAAAGAAATCTTCACACAAGTGATAGCAAAGCCTGGAGCTGAGTTTGTATATACAAAGATAAGAGCTATGTAAATTGCATATGGTTCTACAGAGAAAACAAAAAAACAAATTAAGAAGTGGAAGAAAATAGATCTATTGCACTTTTTGTCATACTGCTACCACAGGAGGCTGAGCATCCCCATCCTGCTTCACCCACCTCTGGGGCAGGGGCAGTGCCAAGCTCCCCTTCACATCCACTCAGTATCCTGTGACTCCCACAAGAACATCACATGCATTGAGAACAAAACAAAAACCCCAAAAGAATACCAAAATAAAACCACCAAAAAAAAACAGCCCTCATAAAACACCAGCAAATCTAGCAAACACAAAAGGATGAAAGATTTCACATCTCCCTCCTCAGCTCCATGTATAGATCCCTGAGCATATCTACGAGAAACATGTTAACTGAATAAATTTGTTCATGTTACCATAGATTTTAGAATAGTTACGATTTAGGCAGCAAGATTTTCTTTCCCCTCATGCATCAATACCATTGCTATACTTCAATTACAAAATTATCTGCAGCTCATTTTCAAGGTATCAAGTAGTCAGTATTTGAAAATAGTGACCTAAGTCTTGGTTATATTGAAACAGGAATAAATAACATACTATAAAGAATATGGTCATACAGAAAGAGGCTATTTCAGTGCAAGTATGTGATTAACAGCTTATTTTGTTTGCAGGCTACTGTATCCTGTGGCCTCTGCATAAGCTGCTGCTGAACTTCCAGGTCACCCCTTAGTAAGTTTAACCTTGCATTTCAATGCACTGTGCCAGAACTCACAACAAGGCAAGCAAAAATACTGTGCTGCTTTGTAAATCTGCTCTTCATGGACAACAGTGGCAATAAAAGCCCACTAAGAAAACTGATGTGAGATAAATGCATTTTAAAAAGCCCAAACACCTGTAAGTCCCTTTTAAAGGGACCACAGCCAACACAAATTCTTATTACTCAGTTTAGTTCAACTTCAGGATCATCCCTCATGCCTATTTACAAGAAAAAAAACTAAATAAAGAACAGTTGAGCTCTCTGCTGTCTTCTTTTCTTATGGCCTCAGTAGATACTAAAGAACACAAAGCCCATTTACACAAAATCCCTATACCTCTTTTCACAGAAAAAAAACATAAGAGAAAGGGTAACTGCAGAAAATATGATGCATTCAGGCAGCATACAAAAAGGAATAAAAACAAAACCAAACTAACTTCTGAAGAAAGTATTTTCTGTTCTCTTGGAGCTCTGTACTTACATTTGCTTAAACGCTCTGGTCCTTTTTCAATCTTGACAAGAGACTCGCTTTAGTGGCTGACACTTCACAAAACACCCCCAGAATAAAGGATATGTATTCAGGATGGTAAATGTCATTACAGTAAAATAGAAGGATGAGAGAGAAAACAGGAAAATATTTCTAGCCAATTTCGGTACTGATTGTTCAAGTGAAATTTTCCATTCTTTAGGTTGCCAACTGTTTCAAATTCATCCTTAGACATCTCATCCAATCTCTCACACAACAGTTTCTCTAGATTAGGAAAATACAAAAGGTTAAAAAGAAATTTAGTATCCTTAGTGCCCTCAAAATATTTTGATATCAAATTTGAAAAAACAAAACAAACCACACTGTCCTATTTGGAATTTCCTTTAGTCCAGTAATAACCAGAGTTCTTAGTACCGATTTGAAATTATCCTTATGCCAGTATGGTACAGAACAGTAGACCTGAGCAACTTTTAAACAAATATACTCCAGGCTTGTATTTCCAAAGTTATAATTACATGAAACACTGACAATTTTTAAGACTGACATCACTGTCAGACTTGATTTATATTCCAGAATTCTCCCAGTAGTTATGGACATGCAAATCATTTTACTTATTCAAGTATGTACATTAATCTGGAATTATGTGAATTAGGCATAGGGGATATATGACAATCACTTGCAGGTTCAAAACAAGAATATTCAATGTTGTTGTTCTACTTTGCAATGTCTGTAAGACACATGTTCCTCACTGAAGAGTTAAATATTCTCCTGTCTCATATTCTTACATAGTTACCAGATAATAATTACTGGAGTTTATTAGAATTTGGAGCTTTTTTTAATGTACTTTTAAACTAGCAAATGCTGACACTGATTTTTTTGTACATGTTCTCACTGAATAGCATGTCAAATATGCCATTTGAGCTTTTAAATTTTTAGCCTTACAGTTTAAATTACTGGCCTTCAAAAGCCTCCATGTGGATTTATAAGTGCTGTCTGCAGAATTCACTTGAGCAGCTTTAAAATACTCAGAAGGAGACAGCACAACATCTGTCCCTGACAAGCTGCTGAAAACCAGGCAGGAAGCCAAGCACTCCCCAAAGTTCCAGCCCAGCAAAATCAGACAGTCTTGAACAGCTGCAAAGCAAGAACTGCTTTTAACATTAAATCAAAGAAATCAAAGCTTGTGATAAGCATCCAGCAGTTGTTCCTTGAAGTTAACCAAAGAAATGAGAGGTGCAGCTTAACTGGCCCATATCAACATATTACAGCTTATTACTATTTTACTGATGAAGTTGTTTGTGTCTTTTAAAATTACATCAGATTTAAAATACAGGGTAGGCTTCATTGCTTTGCAAAACTAAACAAATGCCCCTCTGAGGACTTTACTACGCAAATTTACAGGAGAAACTGAGCAACCAGAAAAGTAGAAGAACATCACAAATTAGCCTTAGGATGCTTTTGCTCATTCGGTTCTGAGCTTTCCCATAGATTTCAACTGTCTTTTCGGGCTTTGTTTTGCTCTTAAGGAAACAAGAATAAAAATTGTAACAATGAAAAACTACAGAACAGACAGAGTGAAAAATGCTTGTAAGGTCAAATGGAAATAAGCAGAGGTCCAAAGAAGTGAAAGAAAGGTACTCGTAATTCTGAAAGTCGAATTCTAAAAGGAAATTCTAAGAGATGCTTAACTCCTGGTGAAAGGAGAAATATATAAATGAAAAAACAAGAAAATCAGTCTGTTTTATTACTTAAAAGAATGTCAGTGTTTCAAGAAGAGAATAAAAGCATCAACTCTTTCAAGATCAAAAAGAAAATTCAAAAGGCTTTCTCAAGCAACAAGTAACATGGGTTTGAACACGTTGCATTAAAAGTATCTTAATGAATGAATTCTTGAGCTACAAAATAAATCTTGAGCAAAATTTCACCTAAACACATGCAGTCCCATGTTTTGAGTCACTCATAAGTGTTCATCTACACACTTATTCTTCTGTATAATAGATTTACCTACATTTTTCCTTTTTCTGCCTTCTTCCAGAAGGCTACCAAATCATGCAGGACTGAAGTCAAAGAAAAAAAATGAAGTCACACAATCTTCAACTGCCTTTTGGTTTTATGCATGATATCATATCTTAGGCAGCACAAACATCCAAGGGATGATGCACAGGCAAGGCTCAGGTCCTGGGATTCCTGGGAGCCAAACAGGAGTGCAAAGCAGAAGCCACATCCAAAGTGCAGGACACGGGAAAACTGTAAATCTACAAACCTGAGTCTGTGGAAGAAGCTCTCTCCGGGAAGAGCAGAGGGAGGATATGAAGACCCCTGGGCTGTTGACAAGTGCAGTGAACAAGTCTGGCAACTTTAATTACTAAAACCATAAAATAAAGGACTTTTCAGACACACATTCTGACTTTCTATTTACTTCCTGGTGTTCTCCAAGCACTGACAGAGCCCTGTCCCATTACTTGCCCGTGCTGCAGTAATAGGGTGAAGTGAGGTTTGCAAACTGGTGCCTCCAAAATGCAAATGCCTAGTGACAGGCATCATGCTCAGAAGGAACCTGTATGCAGTAATTACCTTCCCTGTCAGTCTAAACCAAGTCAAGCATCATCCTTCAAAAATCATAAAAGCCCACCAACTTTTGTTGCTCTTTTTTGTTCTTGTAACTTTTTTTTTTTTTTAAGATTATGTGATACCTAAAAGGCTGTTTCATTGTTCTGAACATACTTCCTTGGTTTTACTTTCATCATGAAAGTTTGTGATTGAAAGTTTCATACCCACTTGTCTAGGTATTGGAGTAAATGAAAACTAGCTACATTTTACTCTACACCATTTAAACTATAAAAGGAGAGGTTTGTCTAAGCTTACTGACAGCTTGAAGAAAAGTAGAATTACTAGATAATCAGATGGACACAGGAATGATTTCACACTAAATGTAAGAATCATCTCATTTAACTTGTGGCTGCCGTGCAATTATATCCTGGAGAATAACTCTCTGAACATTATTCACCTTCAAGTCAAATTATTTGTCTTAAAGTGCCCTGGGAAACAACACAGCCCTGAAGTGCCACAGTGAAAATAAAAACAGCATCCATAGCTTTCCCTTTAATATAGCAGATATTGACAAACTAATTTTTTCCATTATTCTTCACAGGTTTGTACTTAATCTATTTTTTAACTTCAGTTGCTCTAGGAACCAGGCCTATACCAATGCTGAGAAACAACTGAAGTCACAACAGGGAGCCTTCAATCCCGCTCAGAGAAAATATAAGCTAAAATGTTCTTTAAAATATCCCAGAATAAATACCAGAAGCTTATTTGGTAAAGTAAGGTTTAAATAGCACACTTTCCTCCACTGGCAGCTACACACAATGTGATACTCCAACTGTATATACAGTGTACAAGTTATGACTTTTTTTTTACTTGGCTCTAACTAAAATGACAATTAACATGATTTTAGAAGTTGCTTTTGGAAGATGCAATTAAACTATTCACACACCATACTAAAGCAACATAACTGAAATATTAAACTCCACAAAACCAGTGAATTTCCCAAATAATAATTCATCTAAGATTAGAAAAGGGGACAACTTCTCCAGCCCATCTTGCTGCTGGTTTTAGAAATTCTGTAATAAATTTCCAGGGACTGGTGGAAGGAGTGGCTGAGTGAGTAAACAGAAACCACAGAGAAATATTTGGAAGACATCTGTCATGTCAAAACACAGATGTGGCACTAGGAATAAGGACACTTGGGATCAGTGGTGTGCCATGTACACAAAGAGCTCACTCACATTTAGCTGCTGTGCTTAGCTACCTTAAGGTTTAGGCTGTATGAGTAAAATGCTGAAGGGAACTTATGACTTGTTTATTTATCCATCAGAAGACCTAAACTCTTGCTCCATGCATGAAACATTATGAGTAACTATCACCATCTATCATCAGCTTGAGCCTCCAAAACTTGATACAAATCAATATGTTGGTAGAACTGCAAAGCAGGCTGGTTCTTTTGAAACAGCATTAAACAAAATTTCTTGGACTTGGAAAAGTGTGGCTTCTATGAACTGCATTATGGTGGTATCTTAAAACCAGTCTTACCAGTATGATGCAAGATGCTACAGAATCTTATTGTGCCAAAGGGAAAAAAAACCAAAACCAAAAAAATCCACAAATACAAAACTAGAAATATTTGTAGCTAGACTGGAGGAGATGAAAAGGGCTAAGATAAAGTTCCTACTCAGACACCTGAACTCCACAAGTGTTTTGTGTTTATTTGTTTAAAGAAGAGGAAATAAGCAAGATCTCTTCTTATTCCAAAGATCTACCAGCAGCTGCAGCATTCCCTTTGCCCTGAGCTTCACCCAGGTGATGTTTCATAGCTCTGGTTATGAAAACATGGAATAAATTCCCTCTCCCAGCTAGCAGTACGTGTTCCCATCTCTCACCTCTCCAGGATGTCCTTCTCTCTCCCACCTTGGTGTCCACTTCAACACCGCTGTGCATTAATCTGAACTTTCTGAATACTTGGAGTGAGAAAGAGCTTTAGGATTTTCACATATAAACAGGGGAACAAGATATGCCTAGCATGCTAATTAATCCCAGAAGCAGTTTAGCTACAGCCAAGGTTTTTATGATTAGACTGCAGGAGTAAAAAAACCAACAAGGAGTTCTTGTCAGGGAGCAGCAGGGAGGAAAGCAAAGAACACAAGCTGGGTATTACTGTCCAGCTGCAGAGCTGACCTTTGAATATTAAACAAAAACTCCTCCATATGCTGGAATTAGGCAGGGTAGGTGGCTCAGGCAGGAAAACAAAGAAAACTAAGGAAATAACTTATGTGCATGCTGTGTTAGGGAAGAGGGAGACAGTGGAAAGCAACTCCATTTAAGCCATGGTCACAGTAACCACTCCAGGTGCTTCGAGTGACCACATGGATCTACATGGAGAATGAAAAAAAATACTTGAAGAAGTCAATGAAATAAATGGTGAATGAATTAAGAGACAAATATGGCAGCAGTCTGCTCACTGTGTGCAGGAACACTGTAACATATTGATCCTAAGTCAAAAGCATTTGGAAAAACGAACACACAGATTAGAGGCAAAGTCTATGCAGGGTCTGAAGTGGGACAGCCAAGAGAACTGAGGGAGAAAATCAAGGTGGATGGTGGGACTATCCAAAGAAAGATCAAGCAGCATAGCAGGCCAGAACTAAGGTAGAAAAACACCAGGAGGTACTGGGCACATGCTGAATTTGAACTGAAACACTCAAGAAGGTTTTTTCAGTGTAGTGAGTTCATGCACTCATCCTCTACCCAGGACAGAGAAAGCTACAGGGAACAAACAACGAAAGCAAGGACATGATCTTCCTCTCTAGGACACCATCCAGCACGGTGTCATCGTGTTGCAACTTGGAGGCATCTCCCAAACCTGAGCTCCAGATCTCTCTGAAGGTGGCACAGGTGCCTGTCACCTCTTTTTTAGTGCAGCTCTCACCTGCCAAAGCTGCCAGCAAATCCTGCATCCTCCCTGAGCCAGCCACACTCTGGCATGGGAAAGGGCCTCCTCTGATGCCTCTCCCAGCAGTGCAGGGCTCGGGGCAGGTGTTCTCCTGCCAAACAGGCTCTCCCCAGCATTTCACCCACATTTATCTATCAAGCAACTTTTAACTGCATCTTTTCTGTGACTTGAACTGTTAAATAGAAGAGTAAAACAAAAAAAGCTGTAAGACAGGCAGGGTTTTTTAATACAGTGAAATTTCCTCTTTATAGCTGGGTGTAGTGTGCCAAGTTTATTTTTAAAATGCCTTCAGGGCTAAACTGCAGAAAATAGAGCTTTGCAGATAAGAATACCACTAGCTCTTTTAAAGGTGAATACAAGAAGTTGTGTACTATCAGGAACCACATACAGAAAACTACAGAAGACACAAAATCATTTTATCATTAGAAAAACTGTACTGTTCAAAAAGACTAACACTGCCTTACACTACAGAGTACCTACCACACTATCACTAAGGGAATTTCAGTAATATTTCTATTATAATACTGATGTTTTCAATTTATCACAACTCTCCAGAGCAAGCTTACAAATCAATATTTTTCAACGAGTATCACTCACATCAACAATATTCCTCATCCCCTCAAAAAGAAAAGGTTTAAACTAAAGTTATGTTAAAGCAAATGAGAAAGAAAAAAATTAACCTTTTCTCACAAAGAAAAATCTTGAAATGTAAAATAATTACAAGCAGTTCTAGTCAGTCATAATTCTGAACTGTGAAAGATGAAGTTTGGCATGTTAATATCTACCTCTGGGAAAGCCAAGAGACAAGCAAATTGCTCCATAAGCATCTCGATCTTATTGCTGGCTATGATGATTTTATGACATCTTACTTTTAAAAAGCACAGAAGCTACTGTGAAGCTGTACTAATCACAGAAACATTTACAATATTCTGGAACTTTCACAGTCACATTGCACCTGCAAGGAAAAGCCTGCCTGGCATTCAGACTTTACCAAACCCACCACATTTCAAAGGTTCACTTTTGGGCTATTGTTTCTGTTAAACATTTCAGTTTCTTTACAGATGTTTCTATGAAATATAAACCCTTTAAACAATAACTAGCAGAAGGTTTTTGTCACAAAAATTTTTTAAAAATCAACATATATCAGAATTAAAATTAATTCCTCAATACTTTAGACAACTATGCTTAATTGATAAAAGAAATAAAGAAAAGCGTAAGCCTGAACACATCAAGCAAGGGTTTTTCAGAAGAGATTACTCAGGAAATCTTTATTACTTACACTTTATGTCTGACATCTTTAAAAAGGCTTTATTTCATATCAAGACTGGCACATGAGACAATATGATCTTTGAAGGAAAGTCAGACACATAACACTAACATACCTGGATTTTCACAATCCTTTTTAATCTCCTTGCCTATTCACTAGACCAAAAGTTTTGTTTTCAGATCCTCTCACAGTTATTTATAAACAAAAGCAAAGTTAAAAGCAAGCATCCAGAAATCTTCACATTTCCTTATAAAAGTGGCCATTAAAGTTTTCAGGAGAACAAGGGGGGAAAAAAGCACTTTCAAGCCGTTCTGTATATTGTCTCAGAATCATTCAAAATGCTGTTTTATTGAACACTTGCAATGGAACCATAATTCTACTTGTCTTTACCCCTCTTGTCATAGTAATGTCAAGGCCTTAAAAAAATACTTTGAGTCTGCCAACTTTTACCAACCTTCTACTTAAAAGGAGGGTCAGAGTTTGGTATTAACCACGTATTCAATACTCAAAACATTGCATTAAAAAGGTAACCATAAAAATGGGCTCAGAAGTAATGTAAAAGATCACATGGTATGTAATATCTTTGCAGAGAGATTTCTGTAACTAATTCCAATGTGTATGTTCCACAAAAAGCCTAATACTCTTAACAGCACTCACCATAAGATTTGAACGAAAAATTCCCAGAAAAACAGCTTTTCTTATGGAAGAGCATTTTCTTATCAAGCAACACACAAGATTTCAGCCAAAGAAAGTTCCTTCATCAGTCAGCCCACAGAGGAGGTGAGATTGCAGTCAAGGTAGGGCAGTAACTCCTGTGTCATTGAGTTAAGGGATGCAGGTCCCAACCTCAGCTCAGCCTCTGCAAGACCTCTACACTCCATTTCAGTTTTCCACTGAAGATTAGGTTCATCTTCACCTATAGATATGAAAGCCTTTCAAAGGAGATACTGTATTGGTTTTAATCAATAAGATGCAATTTAAAACCTAATTTCTCTGAAGTACACCAAGAAGGCACAAGAAATGGGATTCAGTTCTTTAAATCTAATTGCATGCATTTGTACTCCAAACTCAAGTCTCAATACACAAAATAGAATTTTCCAAAAACATTACAGACTTCTCTCTTACCTAACAAGTACAACCTACTAAATCAGACAACTAAGGAAAGTGAAGAATAAAAAACTATTTCATTCCTTCCTGAAGCTTGCACAAAACCAATAAAAACAGCAGGCTAACATCAATACTAGAAAATTTCATTCAACTTCAGGTATTTTAGTATTCCTCCTCATTTCTACTGCAGACTCATCTTTTAAAATAGGAGGTTTATATATTCATTTCTCTGGAAAAAGAGATTTTCCTTTCAAAAAGTTACATTTATAAGCAGTTTATATGAATAATTTTTTAGTCCTCTGAATCCTAATGCACTAGAAGGCTTCAAGTGGTGACTTGGAAGCCAAAACCAGAACAAGACACAGAAGGTGTAAAAAGCACTTTCCTGAGACCTAAAATGTAAAGAAGAGCATAAGGTAATACCTTGCACAATCTTCTCCCAAACATCAGAGTTCAAATGCTCCTAAGAGTAAAGGTGGAAGATAAAAATACTTGAACAAACTACAGGAAATAATCAAAGTGTCTGACTTCTTCAAACAGATTTTGATCATATTACAGCTATAATGAAATCTGTGTTTTAGAAATTTCTCCTGTGAGTCCTTATTAACAATCATATTAACTGTAGATGAGTGAAAGTTAGGAAAAGTACAGGTATAACCATTATATCACAGTGCACAAATTGCCATTCAGGCCATAAAACTCCCGCCCTACCATCCTACACCTCCTTGAAACCGGACAAAACTTTCTTTATGAACTTCCTGAACATGTCTAACAGACTGCTTCAAAACTTTAAAAAGTGTTGGGTGCTTTCACTCTATTGTGTTGTACTTTTCTTACAGCATGAAAGTATTAGAAAACTTCCCAAAATGTTCCATGGTTGGGTTTCTTGGGTTTTTGAGGCTGAGTACTTTGGCTTTATTTGGTCAAGTTTTATTGTTTATTAATAATAAAAAGAAATTATACAAAAAGCTATAGAGACAATGAAAAAAAAAGAACCCTTCTGATGATGTAGTATATTGATGATACACAAACCATGTTATTTCCAAAACAGCTATTATGCAGTTTTATGCTATTCAAGCTACATAGAAAGCTAAGGAAAATGTGATCACTGGATCAGTCATGATAAATCCAATACAGAACCTGACATAAATAATATCACAGCCAATCATTTTGTACTTAAACCATTCCAAAATTATAATAATCATGGAAGTACAAATTGCTTATAACAGTTAAAGCTAGAATAAATACATGAAATTCCCAGTCACCCTGCTGCCAAGCTGCTTATTCAAGTTACTCGTGCATCATTCAAACTTCCAGCTTGGTATTTCTTCAAACATCACATTCACTGTTTCTAAATGTAGTCTACTTGTCTGAAATTTTTCACCAAGATACAAAAATCAATGTTATATAAAGCACTCTTTCCTGATACTGATGATGCACAATATGAGTCACCACTTCAAAGCCTCCAACACACCACCACAAGCCACATTCTTTTAAGTCACGAATAAACCCTAAAGTGGTTTCTTCTGTCTTGCTTTTAATGAACCATCCTTGGTTCCCAACAGCAAATTGAACCTCTGACAGTCAAGAGAATATGAGCTCCACAAGCAGAAATTCAAACTTCTTAACAACACATACATCTCCTTTAACTCAGAATTTGTCAGACCTTTTTGAATTTTTGTCAGAATTTTTAACGCTTTTCTGAAAATGCTAGAAAAACACAATCACCAATGGAATGTTAACATTGTGTCTTTGTCCATTTCTCTTCCAGGCTCTTTACAGTAGATTTGTGGTGTGGTTCTGTAATCTGTAACAGAAGGGAGTGGAGGGGAAGAGAGAGTTTGAAAGTTTATCATGTATACCCTTTGCCAGTGGCAAGAGCCAGGCCATTAGAGGTGAGGATTCACTGAGTATAAGACAGATAACCTAAATAACTTCACTGTTACAAAAACTGCTAGATTTTTTTTTTTTTGATGTGCAATAACCTGTTGATATTACTTGGCCCTGAAAAATCAGATGGGAAACCCTTTTATTTGAACAGAAAAAAAATCTGAAAATTATTCCTGCTGAGGAAATGACCATTCTGTCCTGGCTGGTGACAGCTTCATCCATAAAAAGCTCTTGCTCAAGCACTTGCACACCCTGCGTGAGTGTCCAGCCAGAAATCTGCTCCAGCCCAGGGAACAAATGCTGCAAGTGTGGGCCACAAAGAGCCAAGCAATAAGAAGCTATTGCTGCAATAGCCCAGGTTAGATGTGGAAAAATCTCCCAAGTAGATAGTTCACCTCAAGCACACATCACAGCTCCTAAGTACCACTTTATTATTACAAAACTCTAGTGGTATAGTCAACATATGGATATAGATAAATGTGCACAGCTATACAGACACACACGTAACTTTAAAAGCAAATATAGCCAAGGAAGTCACAAGAGAAAGGCAATAATTTGGGTTATTTCTGAACAACAAAGTGAAAGGATGCCCAGATGAACTGCAACAGCCCTGCCAGGAGAAAGCACACAATGCCAAGGATCACCCCAAATCCCCAGAATTAAGAGACACTGCTCCACTGGAAGATGTAAATCTCAACAAAAAAACAGTGGAATTTCCTAGGGAATTATTTTTGTTGTCTTTTGCCATAAGAGGGGCCACTATCCACAAACATCACATCTACAAGCAACGACCCAGAACACAGAAGCAGCACTAGTGAGGTGCTTACAACTATCTGAATTTATTTACCACCAGGAATCATTTTAGAAGCATTCATGGCAGTACAACCATTCCATCAAAAAGATGTTCTACTACATTTTCATCTTTTTCTTCTTTGAGAGGAATACATTCCATTGGTAGAAGGTCACCATTCCTCTCATAATTCCCAAGATCCCAATCTAGAAAGGTCTTGCCTTTTATCACTGAAGCAAAAGCTAAAAATGTTATTGATGTACCTTAGATCATCTCAGATAAATACTGACGTTGCTTTACACTGTAAATGCAGCTTTATTCTTGTTTCTGCTTAGTCTATTTTGAAAAGGAAGCAATTACATTTCCCAGCTGTTCTACATGATTTCTGGTAAGGCCATCATGAATGCCATGTTAAATTTTAGCCTATGGGAAAAGATTGTTTTTCCAAGAATGCAATGTTTTGTGATGAAATACAGCATTGTAAACTATCATCAATAGCTATATTTGTAATTCACAAGTATAACGTGGAAATGTGGCTTTTTGGTCAAATAATAGTTTTTCACTTCCAAGTTTCTGTTGCAATTTAGCCAGAACAGCAAGAGCTGACACAGATCAGAGCTGAGCTCTGAAAGTATTAGCACCTTGTGAAAAAAGCACACCATGAGTTCTGCAAAAGTAATTCCATCAAAAATAACAAGCTATGAATATATATATAAAATTAGCTGTGAATGGCAACAAATGTAGGTATTCAAAGACTTGCTGACTGCACCAAATTTTACAAGGAAAGTCCCACGTTTCTAGCCACAGAATAGGGTTTTGGTTGGGTTTTTTGGTTTTGTTTGTTTGTTTAACTAAGACTTAAGCACACATTATAATCTCTTATTATGACCAGAGCACAGGTGAAAGCTAGCTGAGATACTTAACATGCTTCTCTAATGCAAATTTATAATTTTAAAATCAGTAACATGTTAAGGAACATTCCTGCTCACTCTTTTCTTGCTTGGTTTCTTCCTCAACCCTCATCCTCCTCTTTTTGCTCTGCAATTTCAGTTCCAGCACAGTGCAACTGCAACATCACTAGAGAGATGCGAGGTGTAGGGAAGATAAAAATACAGGAAGGTTAAATAGATGTGAATAACTTAGGACTCCAAACTGCCTTAGGAACACAAATTCTTAATATGTCTGAAAAAAACACCTCCAACACTTTTCTACTTTTCTACATAGCAGAAAGCCCAACTGATGCTGCTACCCTGAACAATCATGAGAACATTGGCCAATAAATCATGCTGAACTGGAACTTGGTGACACAAGAGCTCAGCTTCCCTCCACTGGGACACAGGTTACCCAAGGGCCAGCTGCCTGGGATGATGTGACCTCCAGACTGTGCTCACAGAGACAGGCACTCCTCATTTCAGTGCAGCAATGCAGTAATGTCACCTCTGCTCATCTGAAATGACCAGTGTCAAGCACAGCACTGAACTCAAGGTCCTTGGTACACAAGCAGAAATCTGAGAGGTTTCTAACTAACAGAGCTGTAACAGTATCTGCTAAAGAGCCAGAGACAAGCTCTGCAAGAAGAGCTGCTCTACAGTCCATCAGAAGCTGGTACTTCTACACATGGCTTTTCAGTTCTCATTTAAATAAACTACAGATAGGTAGCATATTATGGATTAAAAATTCCACATTAAAAAATTTGCCACTACCACACTTCTGCAAAAATTACACCATATCAGAAAAACCTCTGCAGAACTATGCTGTACTACTCATTTAATTTATGATTTGTTAGGTATATATTTAAATTCTCACTGAATGCTGGCTGGCATTGGCTCTGTTGGATAGCAGGGAAGCTTCTGACAGCTTCTCACATAATACATCCCTGTAGTCCCCCTGCTACCAAAACTGTGCCATGCAAACCCAAACCAAGCCCTAAAGCCACTGCTGAACAAAGCAAAAGATTCTCTTCACAACGTGAAAATGGCAGGTAATAGTTACTGCAAATGAATGATTGTGTCTTCCTGCCAGGCTTGGGTCTAATCATTCAGTCACATTATTGCAGTGTGTCACTGATTACAGCTGAAAGCCAGCACTAGTGCAGTCCATAAAGGACAGAACACCAAAAAGAACAAAGTCAAAAAGCATAAAGAAAACTAAAAATGTGCTCACATATCTCAAGAAAGCTCATACTTACTTTTTTCTGTTGAAACCTATTCTATGAAAAATGTTCATATCAGTTTAACTCAGAGGTAAGATTTCCCCCTGTTCACTAGTACCTGTTTTGGAAAAGTAGATCGTAACTTCTGGGGTTATGCTGATCAGAGGTTTTTAGAAGCTAAGCCCAAACAACTCATCCTGATTGAGGTTTTAGGAAATGACCTTCCAAAGTGCCTGATCATCACCCCCATACACTAGTTAGTGATTTTATGTGACTTGCCTACAACAAGCAAAATCTGTTATGAAACCAAAGTGTCCAAGAACTTCTGGCTTCTGGACCCATGTAAAAATTCAGTAATTGTAACTCTGCCACAACAACAGCTTTAGCTCTCTGCTGAAGAAAACAAAAGAGCACAAAAGAGTTGATGTTGAACATACTCTACCTTTAAAAAGAAGCTACAAATCCTTTCAATCCATAAACACCTTATTGAAAACTTATGTGGTGACTCATTTGTGTCATACGCAGTCACATTTTATGCAGAAAAATTGTGTTGTTTCAGGTAGTTTTCAGGTGGATTGCTCACATGTAGGTACCAACAGCAAATACAGACGGCTCAGTAAGAGGCACAAAGCAGTGCACATTTCAACAGCAGATGTTCTGTCTAAACAACACAAGAGTGATTTTTCCAGCAAAAAGCATGGTCATTCAGAGGACAGAATCAATCATCAGGAGGTTTTGCACACTCCATGTACTTCACATGATGAACCTCACTGTGATCAAGTCATCTTCACTAGACTATCATCACATTTACTCTACATTCCACAGTGTCTGGGTGCTTGAAAATTCTGAGGCATACTGTCCCTGAAACATGAGAAAATAAGGTGCAATTTCAGTCCTTTGACATCTTGGACAAACCTGTAGTGGCAACATTTTTTGGATTTGGAGGTCAAGTCAGACCTACAGTGAAGCTTTGAAGATCTTGATTCAAAGACTCAGGAGGTATCAACAAACTTCAAATTTATTTCTTCAAAGAAAAAGAGTGAGGAGGAAAATGTATTGCAACTAAAGGATTAAGGGCAGTAGAGTGTTGTTGTTTTGGTTTCTGTAATTTCAGTACAAAAGTCATCAGGCAAGATGAGAAAGCACAGATATACATTTGCCATAGATTGACATTATCAGCAGGTGGCCTTACAGTGCCCATGTAGCAAGACTATGATCCTTGCCAACTATAAAAATATGTGCTGCTTATTGAAACAGACAGAAAAAAACCCTACAAGATACAATTTCTGAGTACTCTTTATCTCCATCTGCTGCTCAGCTAAGCATTTAAGGGAATGAAGAATTCCAGGAGAAACTAGTAAAAATGAGTTTCATGAGAAGTTTAGACATTTACAAACCTGAAATTATGTAATTCTATTATACACTATTTAAGCAATGCAGTATACAGATTAAAATTTGCTAGATTATGCTGTGTATTCCATTCTCACCCATAATAATCTGTTTACGTGGAAATGAATAGTATTAGAACATATACCAGAAACACAATAAACCTGTTAAAACGTCAAGGGAAACAGAAGAAACTGGTACCCAATTCCCTGCAATCTTTGTTACATGTACCAACCACAAGCAAAAACAATTCCAATTCACTTATCTAGTTGCTGGAAACACTTCAAATACAATAAAACCAATTAAAAAACAACTCCCCCAACATATTTGACTGATTTTCAGTGAGGTTATTGTTTTAAAACAGTGTTGATTTATAATGTCTAATAAGAGACTTGTGCTATTAAAATACCAATGAGACATTCAGGTTTCTTTCTACCTGCTGCATTATACTTGTTTTAAACACATCCCTAAAGCCTACTAAAATCTGCACTTAAAATGCTAACTTGTAAGACTGGAAAAAAGTGATCCAAGATTATATTTTCAGCTATGTTTCTAAAAGTTATCCAGTTTCCTTGCACAAGTGCATGTTTGAAGATGTATAATTACTGTCAATGAAACTAACAAAATTCCATGATAAAGCTATGCTGCAACTAGAAAGCATTTTTGCAATTTACATGTCAACAAACAGAATATGCAAATTATGTAAGCAAACATAGATGTTCAAATGTTTCAGTTTTAAAAGTTATGAGAGTTTCTTTATAGTGAAATTTATTCAAACAATTGGTGATGGGCAACAGTGCTTTTCAGTTCAAACTGCATAGTATAGATAGTAAGAAAACAAGGATATTTGATTAAAAGTATTGTTACTTGCTGAACTAGCTCAGACATATTTCACATTCAGTTGTCAACACACCGAGTCACCCCCACTTAAGACATGCATTCAGTTTTTGTACTAAGTGATTTTATGAGTTAATTACTGAATCTAATTTATAATTACTAATTACCTAAGGGGATTTACACGTGCAATTATTAGAAAACACCTTTGAGAATAACTGAGCCTGTTCAATCTCATTGCCACAGTCTGAAGAATCAGTTTCTGCACATCACAGCAACTCTACCTGATGCTATGAAATTGATAAATTGCAAAATACTTCAACTGGCTGCACCAAATCTTCTGTGAGCTGCATCAGGGATGCCACAGAAACAGAAAAGCTACCAAAAGCTCAGCTGAAAGGCAGGTAGATCACACCTTTTTTTTTTTTTTTTTTAATTAATAAAACATTAATTAGGCAGGCCTAGCCTCAAAGCCTTAGCCCAAGTACCTTCCAAAAGCTAGATATGAAATTTTACCTTCAAGTGAATGACAAGAGCTCCTTTTGACTTTGAAGAGGTCCAAGATATCACTCTAAATAAATATCTATTTTTTCAATTGTTTGGCCAATTTAATGTTAACCTAGAGCTAAATCAGGGCAAATCTAGTCTTGATGGAAGAAAGAATAGGCCATGACTACCAAGAAACTGAATTCATTCAGAAGGGCTGATCTGATCACTTTAAAGCAGATCAGCAGAAAATTAAACATATGAACAAGGTAGATAGAAGACATTCCTAAAGTACAAACAGAACTACATTTACACAAAATTTGTTGAAGGGAAAAGCAGAAGTAAGCAGCACCCACAGGTATTCAAATTTAGGATGATTACTGTATAATCAGATTAATTCCTATCTAATAGGCAAACTTCTGCATCTTTCATACGTCAAACTGAGGGCCCTGCTTTTCCATATTGTTACTTCAAGCTGTAACTCAATTTTAGTGTCCCATTCTCACAAGATATTTTGCTCGAATTTAACAATTCTTTAGAAAAAGCTGCTAGAAATATCAGTTAAAACTCCTACACTGGTGATGTCCAAAAGAGTGAGACAGTGGGATACAAGAGGGGTTAATACAGTCTTTTTGCATAATCTGAATTATTCCCCAGGCTGGTTATTTTACCCTCAAGGTTTACACATGAAATACATAAATGCAAAGTACCATAAAACACTGAAATCAATACAATTTCAGTTCACTCTGTTTTTAGGAAAATGTCTAAATGGTGCAGGAGTCTTGACCTAGACATTCTAAAAGTGCCTTTTATGTGACATTCATCTATCCAGACAATGCCCAAAAAGGTCGGTGCAACACAACCTTGCTACCTTTAACCAAACCACCACAGGCAATGGGAATCAAGATACTAAGCACAAGAAACCTCAGGAAAATCCAACAAAATCCTGGTGACTCTTTTAACCCACAGCAAGTCAATATTCCTGCTGAAACATAAGCCCTACTAGAGCAATCGCTTTCCTCTGCTGGGGGATGACAAACAAAAGTACGAGAAATGTGGCCTGACAACCCCTAACTATGTTTCTCAAAAAAGCTACTTTGGCTAGTTCTGGCATTAAGAAGAATCCATCAAGAACATTTTTAATTTAATTTAAGATGATGAAGGGACTGGAGCACCGCTCCTATGAGAACCGTCTGACAGAGCTGGAAGTGTTCATCCTGAAGAAGAGAACACGGTCTCATTAATGTCTGTAAATATGTAAAGAGAGGGGGCATAAAGGATGCACACAGGCTTTTCCAGAGGCTCCCAGTGCCAGGACCAGAGGCCATGGGCACAAACTGAAACACAGGAGGCTCCCTCTGAACATGTGAATCACTTTTTTACTGTGAGGGTGACTGAGCACTCTGAGCTTGCCCAGAGACATGGTGGAATCTGCATCTTTGGAGATACTCAAAAGCCATCAGGAGATGTTCCTGGGCAATTGGCTCTGAGCAGCTGGTTGGACCAGCTGACCTCCAGAGATCCCTTTTGACCTCAGCCATTCCGTGATTCTGTACTTCAGGTGAGGAAAAAGATGCATAAAGACAGAAAACAAAGATAATGATCCTTTCTCAAACTTTCTCTGCAGACATGGTAAAAATTAACAAGAAAATTATACCTACTAGCAGCATATAATTTGGCATTTAATTTTGCAGTTAAGTATTATTAAAATTATAAAACACAATATTTTAAAATACAGAATTAAAATAGAACATTGTAATCCCAGAAAGTTATTTTCTTTTAGCCATCTCAACTAAACCAAAAAGTTACCTTAAAACAGGTGCAATATTTTCAAGTCCCTAAACAAAAAATCAGCCAAAGTGTGAATTTCCTGAAACAGTACCTGGATTTCACCTTGAGGCAGTTGCTGCCATTAAGAGCATTCTAGCACCAACAAGAATTACATTAACAAAAGCTGTATGAAAGCACTCAAACCAAGTTTTGGTGAATCTCACTAAAAAGTTCTTCTAACAAATCTTTCCTTGTTATTCTTGGAAGCCATTATACCTTTAAAACAACAAGATACCTGATGTTGTTCTCATGAGATAAAAGGACAAAGTCAGAAGAGAAAGACTAGAAGAACAAGTTCATTATTGTGAACAGTCTCTAGTGTCAGGCTTACTTAAGCTTTCTCTTATAGAAGAACAGGACTTCAGGAAAGGTCAGGAACTGGAGGAATCCCACATAGCCTATACAAACTCTTAACTGATTGACAGCTATGACATTTCCATTCTCTGATATCTCTAGGATTTTAATTTTTAAAACTTTTTTTTTGTGCAAAACACAAAATATCTCTTCTGGAGAAAATACTATTACTTCAACTGCAGAAAGCAGAGTTGCCAGCTCACTTTAGGGATTGCAAGAGGAGCATCACCAGAAGCAAGACTTGCAGGAGTGTGACTTGCCATGCTTAGCAGTCAGCAGAAAGAACAAGAGACAAGCTCTTCTAGGAGAAAAGTCACAGTAAGAACTAGCTACAGATGCTCCAGACTGTCTCCTGCAGAAGTGTCTTTCACTTCCTCGACGTGGGAAGCAGACAAGCCTCACTAGGCTAAAGTTAGCCTTTGAATAGCTTGGCAATACCTCTTCCCTTAGAAAACGGAGGCAGGGCTCCTCCCTCTCTGCAACTCTTGTAAGCCTACATAACTGCAAATACTCTCAGACTATTTGCAAATGGAGAAGACAAAAAAAAAAGTCAGTGTAGTTTTATTTTAAAGCTTTATGGTTTTGGAAAATGCGGCTGTTCAAGGTGTGCTCTATGACAGCAGCACAGACATTGAACAGGAGACTGCAAAGGCAGCAGCAGCCCTGACCCAGGCTCTCCTCATGTGGCAACATCCCCAAAGGAGCCACCTGCAAAATTACTCAATTCTTCATCCTTTCATCAGCTCACAGGTATCTTCTGGAAACCTCTATCACAATAAGATAAACAGCTCCACTCTGGATTTCGGTTACTTTCATTATAGAGGAAGCCATGACTGTCTCTTCAGAGAAAACCTTCTTTAAAGACTTCTCTAAAAATAGAGAAGCTTACCCAGCCTCTCATGAAAAGGAAACGTTTCAGGATGCCTCAACGTGACATTTTGGAAGCCAAAGCAGACCAAAAGCTAAATCAGCAAATGCAGCTATATTCCAAGTATCCAGAGTCAAAGCCTCTGTGTAAAAAAGTTATTTTCCCAGGTGAATTTTCCCCACCACAACTGATGATTCCTTATGCTCATCATAAAAAAACCACCCACACCATGCACCCACACATAAACCTGCCAAGAAGATCTAGAATGAAACAGAATGAACACTTTTTCAAGGTATATGGTCCAATAAATAACTATCAGTCATTGAACATGAAAAGTTAACTGTCAAAACCTGTCCTTCCTCAAAAAAGGATTGGGGAAAGAAAATCAGCCTTTTTATTTTCTGACTTTTTTTAAAAATAGAAGGAAAATATATTAACTTAACTACCTCGTTCAATAGCTTTAGTCACATCGTGTGTATTTAGGTTCTCTCTCAGATCTTTGTTCATGTTCTGCTTTTGACCTAAGGCAATCTCATTCAATATGGAAGAATGTGAGGTTTTTAACTGTGCTTTGTAAGAAGTTAATGAATCCACAGGGTTGGAAATGTTCATTTCCCCAATATTACAAAAGATTCAACTCCACTGATGAACTTTATTGAGCTGCTGTTGCCAAGAGTAATCCCACTTCTCTCCATCCTCTACCCCCACCCCTGCATACCTGGCTGCTACCACTCAGTTCTTGGATGACTACAGCTCATCTGGCCTTTCACTGTCAAATTGATTTAATCAGTAAATGTGGGGGGAGAAACTTTCCAAGGGGCAGAAAGAGGAGTGGGAAAGAGTTCAGTTCTCCTTACAAATGTCCAAACTGCTTTCTTCTAGGCTGAGTCAGCTTACAAGGGCTCCAAAAAATGCCACAGCCAAAGCTGGAGGAGCAGTGGGAAAGAGGCCAGAAATGGTCACAGAGCTGCCGGACTGGTTTAGACTGGAAGGGAACTAGTTAAAAGGCAGAGCAATAGGTTGTCCAAAGAGATGGTGAAAACCATTTTTGCCAAATCTGAAGAACAGGTCAGCAACAGGCAGAGGAAGGTAAGCCTGCCTTCCAGTCAGGACTGGGGAGGCACCTGGAGTGCTGGGTCCAGTTCTGGAGCTCCCAGTAAAGGAACAGCATGGACATACTGGAGATAGTTTATCTAAGGCTGATGATTCTGCCCTAGAAGCATCTGTCATGCTAGGATAGAAGTAGAACAGTTCAGCCTAGAGAAAGCTTAGAGTGGATTTTATCAATGTATATAAATATCTGATGGGAAGGTGGAAAGAAGAGTCATACAGACTTGTGGTGATACCTAGTGAGGGCAAAAGAGGCAGTAGATACAAACTGAAATATGAGTAATTCCATCTGAACATCAAGAAATGCATTTTTACTCTAAAGGTGACGGAGCATTGTCACAGGCTGCTCAGAGAGGTTGTGGAGTCTCCATCTTCAGAGACATTTGAAACCTGACTAGACATGGTCCTGAGAAGCCAACGGGTGTGGAGAAGAAAATTTTAATAGGTCCCTTCCAACCTCACCCTCTGCCCAGTTCTGTGATTATTATAGCTACAAATCATCTATCATTTACAAAAAGCTAGGATAATATCACCCAAAGCCAGGTAATTCTTCACAGACATAACAAATTCCTATATGCTTCATTAGTTATCATTACAATACCCTGAATGAATCCTTTAAACATATTGAAGAAACACAGAGAAGGCTTGACATGTTTCTGGTATAAATACTATGACTGATTTAGTAAGAAATTACAGACAAAAATTAAATTACTGTTGTGCATAAAGAAGAGATTCACCTATGAAAACAACCCACGTGTTCATGGTTCAGCTGTGCAGTCTCTCATGCCTTACTTGAGTCTTGTGCAAACTACTGCAGCTCAAACTAAGGAGGGTCAAGCTGTTCAACAGCAAGTTAGAAGAAACCCAAATATTTGCAAAAAGGCCACAGCGCTGGAAATACATCAGTCACACGCTTTCCCAAGCTGACCTGAACCAATACCCCAGCATGACACCAGCAACGAGCCTGTTGCTGAACATGGAGCTGCGATGTGACTCACAGGTTACCAAATCCTGGGAACTTGAGATCACAAGGCAGTGAACTGGCAGTTCCAAAAGGAAGACTTCTTAAGCTTCTCTCCTCAATTTGTTAAATAGCATTATAACTTGCCTGTCACACAGATCTAATCCTCACACCATTCCCACTGGACATGCTATTCTTTACTTTTCAGTCCAAACTTCAGTGAACCTACAGGAACTGCAGAGAGTTTTCTTTTCAGGAGAGGTGCAGTAGGATAACAGATACAAAAGGTCTACAACACGCTAATTAATTCTTTTCCCTACAGATCTACTATTGTATTTTGACAAGCCTAGAGAGCAGCATAAAGCACCTGGATATTTAATTTTTCTTTTTGAATATTCGGTCTATTAATCTATCACCAGATACGTACAAAGCTCATTTAAATATTATTATGAGGCTGCAGAGGGTGCTCCAACATCGCTTAACAACCAGTTTCTATTCAATCTCCATATTCCTCAGCAAATCCCTCACTGAAACAATTAGGATTTGGAAATAATTCTGAGGGCTGGTTAAAAATAGACTTCCCTTAACACCTTGTTTTATCCAGAGAGAAAAGTGATATGCATCACAAAAGAAATTCTCCTCCCCCCCACCAACATAAGGTGTTATCAATGGAAATAACATCAGGAATGCAGCCCTTCTCATCACATTACCTTTTTCCTGCACCTAATTGCTCCACATGGATCTAATGGACTGGGAACCAGAGAAAGCAGGCACACAGATATGGAAACACATTATGTAACATCATCCTCCATATTGCTGTTAAGTTGCTTAAGCAAATAACCTCTCTAGAAGCAGCTTCTGCTGCTTTAAGAGTTGCTCCTCAAGAACAGCAAAACTTGCAGCTCTTTTTGTGACCACTCAATGCCATTGGAAAGTGGTGCAGTGCCACTCAGTGCAGAGTGCAGTGACTTGTGCAGGTACAGCTTGCTTTACTGGAGAGGCAGGGGCAGAAATCTGCAAAGCAACAGGACCTCTACTTGTGTATCCCAGCTGTGCGGGAGTTTTATTTGCTAGTTTTCAAGTAAACCAAGTGCAAGGAAAAAATAAATAAATAAAAACACACCCTGCTTTGGGTTAAAATTAACAAGGATTTGTATTCTCCTCTTTCTTACAGTTTTATAAATCTCATTACAGTAAGCACACAGTGAAAAATATTACAGTATCTGACAACACTGTCATTTCAATATATTAATTCTGAGTCAGCTAATGAAAATTAAATAGAGGAAATGCTTTTAAAGCATTTAATTTTTTTTTAATGTTTAAATAGTATAATTAGCTGATCTTTTACTCTACTGGTTCCAAGCCCAAAATTAACAAGTTTTAAGTTTGACAATTCATACACTGAACTTGAAACAGAGAACAGATATGCTAAACTCACAGCAGAGCATTCACCAAACACCTTCACAGCTCTTTTTTGTAAGAACAGCTAGCTCAAAGCACCATGCAGTTCAAGAACAGAAACCCTGCCCTTTGCACAGCTCACTGCCTTGCCTTGCTACTTCTGCAGAGGTTTGCTTCCAGCACAAGCTATCTGTGCCTCTGCCACGGCAAGATTACTTGCATTAACGTTTTATACAAGGTATGTCACCTAAAAATAACTTTGAGTGAGACTATTTATGCTGAAGAATTGAATCAGAAGTCCAACTCTCAGTCCCATATGACTTCACCTGGGTTTCAGACTGGCCTCTGCATTACAGAAATTAACACCTTCCATATACAACAAGGAGCAATAGAATTGGTGCAATTTGGGTTGGGGTTTCATTTTGCCAGTATTTATATTAAGAGCAGAACATAAGACACAAGCCCTAAAGACACTGGAGATGCAACTCCATAGCTGGTACAAGGTAATATAAAGACCATCCTACATCAAATGAGGAGTTTGTGCTGCCCCTCTCCCCAGTTAAGCTGGTAACTGAGCCTGTCAAACTGCATAAACAAAGCAAGGAAGTTTCCACTTGTGCTAGAAAGATGATCCAATGCAAGACACAGCTACAAAATTTCCAACACCAACATCAGGGAGGTAAGACAGGAGCACATGGCTGAAAGCTGAAAAACCAGCTGAGCAGCAAGCAGCATTTCTGCATTTCTCTTACTGTCCTGGTTGACTTAAAGTTCACAAGGGGACTGCACAAAACTCCTGGTAAGAGTCAGGAGCCAGGCCAATATTGCTCTCTCTGCTCTGAAGCCATCACTGTTGCACTAATACATCTGACCATATCTTCTTTCACAGAAGATTTCAGTCACTGCCATAGAAAAGTTGCCTAATAAGCAGTAAAAGAAGGTAGTAATAAATAGTGGATAGTAACAGGGTTCAAGTAACCAGACTGTGACCAAGTAACTAAAATCCACATCCTATCACGGGTTTGCTATGAGCAAAGGCTCAAAGGTTAAGATTAGTCATTACTGATAAAATTTTTATCCAACACTGTAAAGCCTATTTACATTACAGGTACCAACACTTAGCATCTAATTCCTGTCTTACTACGCAGCATTACATCAGCAACTTGTCACAAAAAGCAAACAAAATATAAAATACAGAAATAAAAGGCCCTACCTCAGTTCAGGACTCACATCCTCCAAATTACAGAAGCACTTTAGGGAAAGGAAACTTTTTTTTTCCTCAGAAGTTTTGCAAGTCCATATACACCAGGGATGTTACCACGAGGGGGAGATGAGAAAGACAGAACTAACTGGAGGGAGGGCTAGTGAGGCATCATTTTAACCATGACTAATTAACTGTTGAAAATCACCATTACCTATCTCCCATATGTTCTCATTTGTAAGCAAGAGTTGGACACTAAATCTAAACATATGGCAACAGTAAGTTGCACTCCAGTCTTTGAATAGCAAAGTACATACAATCTGGTCTATTGCTTCAGCTGTAAAATGATATTGCAGGGTAACCTAAAAGGAAAAACATCATCTCATAAAAACCACTGAATAGAAAGAAGTGGCAAATGAGGAATAAAATGGTTGAGAAACCCTCAAATTAAGCTTTTCTGGCTAGTTTGGCTATTGACCTACATTGTGGGCACCAAATAACATCTTCTCATCTTCATACCTCAGTCCCCCATTTCAGAGATAGGAAGCATAGCCATTTGTATTTGAAAGATGCACAGGTAATACACAAGCTTTGGACCACACACAACATGCAGGCACATGTGGATATATATAGACAGAGAAATAACTATAAAAAGAGCTGGAACCAACCTCACAACATTTTACTGCTTGACCTGACTGATAACAAATGACTCTGAGCTTAGGCAAAAAATTGTGCTTATCTTTCTTACAGTAAAACTAATGTTTCCAGGAGAAAGGTAGCCACCTATTACCTCTTCAGGATTACTCGTGAATTATTCTTTATGACAGCCTTACAGAGTGTATGATTTCTTATGAAGTATGAATTTCTACCACTTTTTTTTTTCTAAATTCATCAAAAAGCTAATCAAGCTAATCAGATGCACTGAACAAGTCAGATGACATTATACAAGAGACAACCCCTTTGTTTCACACAGGAAATAAACACAATGAGGCACCTACAATTCACCAATACTGATTCATTAACATCAGAACAGTAGATTACACATCCACAAAGACAGAGACACATATATTACACCAAAAAATTAACAGAACATTTCTAATACAGAGCAAAATATGGGTTTAATGTTTTCATACCAAAGAGCATGTTGTCTTTTTAAAGATTATTTCATTTTGGAAAAAAAATGAATCCCAGTTCCATATCTAAAATTACTTCCAAATTCAGAAGTAAGAGTTAACATTAACTTACTGGTTTATTATATCAATATACACAGGACTGTCTAATATGAAAC
Organism: Prinia subflava; assembly: GCF_021018805.1. Lineage (NCBI taxonomy): Eukaryota > Metazoa > Chordata > Aves > Passeriformes > Cisticolidae > Prinia > Prinia subflava. The sequence continues at coordinate 8,437,157 of NC_086253.1, forward strand.
TGCCAAACAGTAACTCTCAAATTTCAATAGAAAAAGAAATAAACTGAAAAACAGTTACAACCTAAGACCACGGCTTCCTGAAATAAACTAATTGTCAAAGGAAATAGTGCGGCAAATTTATTGAGAAAATATAACTTTAAAAATAACTGGACAAAAATATTAAATTATCAACAGAATACAGACTCTAAAATAAAGATAAATGCCTACATGCCCAATAAGAAGCCTTGCTTCCTTGTCTCTTCTAGTGAGAGAAGTGAAGAGAAAAAAGCCTACTGCCTTTCTACTTCAGTCCCTGTCTCCCTACTGTCACCACCACTATCAGGTCTAGTATTTGTCAAATATCCTGACTGAAATCAAGAAGGAAAGAAAAATTATAACAGGTTTGCAATTATGCACAAAACCCCACCAAAAAACCTAGGTGGAAATAATATTAGGGAAACAGAAGACTTTGCAAGCAGTAAACAAAACTTCTGGACACAAGGGTATGATATAGCCTAGAAGAAAAAAAAAGTAAAAGAAACCAGTAAAAACTAAAAAACAAACAAATAATAACAACAAAGCAAACAAAAAAGCAGCCACAAAAACAAGTGTTACTGCAAATGAGAATACTTGCTGTGGATATAATATTCTCTTCAAATATATAATTAGCCAACTGCTTCAGCAAAAACTATTAACAAAGGAATTATCAAAACACAATAAAACTACCAAAGATGCCCTTCCATAAAATAACTCCAGAACACCATCACAATAGCTGACACCAGATTCTCCAACATGAACACATTAATTCTCAACCACTTCAATATAAACAAAGTATTAGTCAAATTGACAATTAACACCAGCGAGCACCTGTCAGTGCACAATAAGCACTTTTTAACATAAAGCCTCTTCCAATTATTTCCTGCTGATCATGACAACTTCCTTATGCTCAAGCTGATGCAAAAAAAGGTAAGATAGCTGTGCAGTGCACAGGAAGATAATTCCTCAGAAGAACACACTGCTTCCTGTGGACTTCAAAACAAACCTTTAGATCCAGCCAAACTCGCCACCATGAACATTGATACCAAAGAAAAACAGACTTAAAGAAAAATCACTGCAAAACAAATGTCTTTAGAGCCACACAAACAAAGCCTGCGTGTACACCTGCAATAAACACCCATGGCACCACAGGCCCTTACAGGACACTTTATGCAACCACACAAGCATCACTCATCACCAAGGGACACAGGAAAACCTAGCTGCCATTCCCACTTCATCTCTTACGCCTCTGTGAAGACCTGCAAGATTCCTTAAAACACAAAAGAAAATTAATCATGGGTTCCAGATGAGATTTGAAGGCCCTTTGCATTTCTGCCTGTTCCCTACATTGTATTAACTCCCCCTTATTCTATAAGGGCTTCCATCCATCTTTCACCATAAAATGACATCAATTCCATCAAGATATTCTGTTGACCAGACCAGATGTACTGGTCCAGCTTTACAAAAATACTTAGAAAAAAATGAAATGTTTAGCAATGCAGACATCCACTCTCTATATATGTATCTTGAAAATAAAGTAAAAAGCAGACAGTGCTTTGAGAGGATTTGGAGGATTTTACAGGAAGAATGCTGGTACGTTCTCATTTGTATGCTAAGAGCACACAAACTTCAACAACTGGACCAAGACAGCACGGTAAAATTTCTGGCTAGAGATTGGTGCTTACAGAAGGAGAATTTGACAAAGAGGCATTTCTATGAGAGCCCACAGTATTTGTAAAAAAGTTTATTAGATGACAAACATCCGAAAGCCATTTATAGACAAACACTCATGACCCCTTTCAAGCTCAGCTCCTTTCTTGGCAGGAAACAATAACCTGAAAAAACTGGTTTTGACATCTGATGAACTTCACAATGTCAGGAAATGTTTCCTGCATTAAAAGGCTACAAAGGAAGGTGAGAATTAGAAGAATGCAAAGCAGAAATGCAGAACACCCTGAGCATCCGGTTAGTTTAGCCTCAGCCACCTGTAATTCTGAGAGATCAAAGTGCTACTTGATGACAGGAATTAACACATTCCAGCATAAGCATCACCCTAATTTCAATTAACCTGTGTTCCCTTTCAAAATACAGAGCAGGCATTTTGAAAGAGTAAAGAGAGTCATCCTCCCCTTTTTCCTCTCTCAAGCTATTTTTCTCACATTTCTATGCCAGGTCTTTTCTTCAATCCCACCTTCTCCACCTGTCTCCTCCAGTTTCTTTTCCCCCATTTCCTTCCCTTTCATTCATTCACCCAGAATGATGTACCCAGTACTGATGTGATGCCCACTCTCACATTATTCATTCTGAATGACTATCAAGTATGAGCAAAGACCCTACAAGAAAAACAAGCTTATGGCCTACCAGGACTGAGCAAAGTGGAGGCACAATTCAGTTCCTGTTGATCAGCTTTTCAGGGCATTTTATTCCTAAACAGTACCAAAAGCAGTAATAATGAGGAAGGAGAGGGTGGTGAATGTAGAGGGACCAAAGGAGCACCATCTATGGGTTCAGAAAGGTCAAGAGGAATTGTCAGGCTAGAGGCCTAAATAGTAACACAAAAAAGCCACTGACTACTGGAATGACAAGCAGGAAAACCCTACAGGCTGCAGGGTAGAACACACAGACAGGATGTACTAAGTCTGACCCACATCATCAAAATAAATAAGAGCAAGACTTTACAGTCACACCAGCAAGGTATACTGAGCTAAGAATGCTTTCTATTAAAGTCATCCAAACATTTTATATCCCAAAGAACCTCATTCTTTCCCATACCCTATATCTAGCCTTCTGGAAAACGCATTTTTCTAGACAACTTTTGTCACTCACCTGTTTTCAAGTGGCAGCTGACACTGCCTCAAAGCAAAACCATATCCTATTACACCGAGCTGTCCACCAGCGCCAGGCTAAGTGCTCTGCTTTAGCTGACTTAGGGACAGCTCGAGTTCATGGGATTCAGGAGCCTCAGCTTGCACGGAATGCAGCAGTTCATTCCTGAATGCATGCAGGGGACATATGGCCATTACACCAGTGAGCCCAGCTTGTCATTTGAGATACAATAAATAGTTGCAATATTGCATACTTCCAAGATGAAAACAAAGACCAGCAGAGAACAGGTAAGACAGACTCAAATTTAGCATTATCCTCCAGTAAAACAACCAAGCTGGAGAAACTTGCTCTTTCACATGAGCTATGAAGGTGGGTCAGTCTTCAAATGTGAACCAAATAAACACACACAGCCTTCAATTAATTTATTTTTAACACCATTATTTAAAAATAGTTTTCCTGAATTAATTTAAGTCAAAGTTGCCAGCATAACTGCCAGGAAAGTAGATCATCATAACTATTAAAGCAGTTAAATGAAGCACATCAACAGCATTTGCACTGTTTATTTTTCAGTTAGTTCAGTAAGAAAAGGTTCTACTGTGATCCAGTACTGAGGATATTCTTAGTGGGAATTCTTTTGCCATTCCTCTAAAATAACCTGGGACGTTGTGATTTCTAAGAAGTAATTTTTTATAAACTGTTAAGAACCATCACACTGTGGGAGGAGAGCAACAGAGTCTAAACATCCAAATCAAGTTTCCTAGAGAAACAACAGAAGATGAGTCTGCAGGACAAGGGACACATTAGGTCACACCACTGGCTGTTTGAGAAAGCTTCTAAAGAAAATGTTTACTTCACTGGAATCAAACACAGCTTTAAGCACTGAGAAGCCAGCAATCATTACAGAGACCAGAAATACAAATTAACTGAAAACTTATTAGTCATTTAGAAGAAACAACTTCATGAGCTGTTGAACTGTAAGAACACAATCTATAGCTCAACCAACTCCTGTGCTGCAGACTATCAAATTTTTAAAAAGAGTCCAGAGGAAATATCAGTTTCCATTCATCTCTTCTTTGTCCCTAGGCATCTGTTGCAGGACAGAGACAGAGATAACCACCAGACATCACAGTAGATGGACCTTTGATCTGATGTATTACGATTCTGCTCACAGCAATCCACATCAAAAAATAATTTCACAAGGTACAAATACATTTCACATCAGAGTAATTAAAAACAAACAAGCAATTCTCTTGGACCATTGCAATGGTGGCCTCCTTCCCTTTTTCAGCTCCAGGTAAACCAAGGCTAAGAAACAATATGACTGCAGATAATTGTCTTGATTTAGCTGCAGTGCTACAATACATCAGGAAAGAATTATTAGCTCCCACACTTGTGTTCAAACCACTAGATGGTGCTTCTAAAATGAAGTAATTCAATATGCAAAACTGAATAATGCATGATGATTTATAAGTTGCCTTCCTCAGGATTGTTATCAATAACACTGATTAATGTAGTTAAATAACTGCAGACTCTGTTCAGAGAGGGGCAACAAGAATAATTACACAGATAAGTGAGATCAAAGAGCTGATCATTAAAACAGTGACTTTTCAAAAACCCAGTAACAGCTGTTTTCTCAAGTAAGAAAAACTCCTCAATCTTCTGTCCTGGCAAGTCATTAGCTGCTAATATAAATATTACATTAAATAATAAATTTTGTTCACAAACTTCTGTGCCCAAAGGTTTTGAATACTGTATGGCACCAGTCAAAGAAAAATAAGTTATAAATAGTGTTTACCCGTTCTTTCACTGTTCATTGTAAGACATTTTTCCCAAGAATAAACTCACACTAATTATCTTCTGTGAACAGCAAACCATTCACTTTTAAGATCTGGAAATCAGCTAAAATAAGATGCTAGCTGCTTTCCATCTAACACTGGGAAATCAACCTTCCTTTTTCATTCACTCTCCCAAAACTAGTATCAATAGCTGTTTGGCAATTCCAGTAGCTTTGTCCTTTTTCATTTCTGACCATTTCCATCCATTTAAATGCCGCTCAAAAAAAATCTGTCTCTTCCTGCACCTCATTCTACTGACCCAATTTTAAAAATGCTTTTTGCATTACATTAAGCACAGTTGACTGTGTACTTTATTACTACCTTCCATTCTTCTAACAAACTTCTATTCATATTTAAAATCCCTTTTTCCACTTACAATCCTTGCCTACAAAAAATCCTGCAAACATATTTCTTCTTTTACCACTGGAAAACCAAATCAGCTATTTCCTACTGTATTCCTCATCTTTTACTTTTTTGGAGTCAGTTCTGCCACTAAGCAACCCTGACAAGGCTGCTGAGAAAGATTACTCTTTGTGAAGTTCTTGATGTCTAACACTCACCTAGAACTTTTTTTCTTCCTTTTTTTTTTTTGTTTTGTTTTGTGTTTTGTGTTTTTGAACACTTCTCCTTGTGCCTCCTAGAGGTTACTTGGCTATTTTGGAGTTTTGCCACTGGCTCTCACTTTTCTTCCTCAGGTGATTGCTCTGGATTTGCTAGGCATACTCTATTCATCTTACTTGCTTGTTCCAACACACCCTTTTACTATCTATTAAGCTTTTTTTTATTATTAGCATACCTATCTGCTGTTCCAAGTCCTTTAACAACTATTGGTAGCAACAATTACTACTAGCTATGGGTTACTTTCATAGAAATATAGCTAAGAAGATCCTTTAAAAAGGTAAGAAAAAGGCACTATGCACAAATATAGAAACAAGCTTTCTCCAAGTACCTGCCATTCCACTTAGCCCTAAATGCGATTTCTGATCACAGAGCATCACTGCAGACACACATTAAAAGGCAACAAGAACCTCTTGAAGATGTATCTGCTAATCCAGCTGCAGAAAGTAATTATCAGATTTAAGAAACCCATGAACAATATTTCAGAACAAACACACGGGAAGAAAGTAACTACAATTGTCAGCACCTCAAGCACTGCAGGAGAGAAGATGCACAGCCTCTGAAGGGTGTGAAAGAGCTGCGCTGAGCACCCACTTGTCAGCAAGTGTTCACTCCTAGCTACAAGTTGGGTCATTTCCGAAATCCCACCTTCACATCCCCATGGGAGTCAGACAGCCTTTTATTTAGAACAGGCACTGAGGGCACAGCTGCACTTTGGTCAGACTCAGAGGAGAGGGGTGTTAAAAACCACACCTACAAAACCTCCAGACTTAATGCACTTTTTGTGAGCATCCTTTAATTGGGGCAAGGCATTCACAAAGCAACAGCTTTACTACCAATGACTATGAATTTTGACTGAGTTACAGGAACATAAGAAATTCTTTACCTTAACTGCTAGAAGTTCACATTTACTATGTGAAAGAAGCTAAGAGAAAAAAAAATCAGAGACATAAACACAAAATAGGCAATATTTTAAAAATAAAAATACAAAAAATAAACACACACTGAAGATGTTTTAGTCTGTTATGCTAAACAGATTAAAAATATATTCAAGTTGTGGTGAGAGACAGACTTTTTTTCCCATCATACATGAAACAACTCTTTCAAAATAGCAATAAACATGAGCACAATTCAAAGCAGGTATCCCTGTGAACTAGTTACCCACGCATTTTCCAAGCTAGTCTCCAGATTTAGGCAGCAGCATTCAGAGAAATTATTCTGAATTCTTTGGATATCAAATGCATTTCAAATCTCTGCAAAACCAGTCCAGTTTTGTATTTTTGCTGGACGCTCAGATCTGCCTGGGAGCAGGTTCTGACCGGACACCTGTGGAATGTCCCAGCAGCAGACGGTACAAGATAAGAAATTCCCTGAAGTGGCAGGGAACATTTCAGTTCTATCTGTGCATACAGACAAGTACCCTGATTTAGAAGGATCATTCTTTTGTCTCAGGAAGGTGGCCTGGAAAGCCTGCAGTGTCCTGAGGAGGTCACAGAGAGTGCTGCTCCACCGATGTGCTGCCATTCAAGAACACTACTGCTTCAAATCACCCCTCTGTGGAAGTGTTCAGAAGCAAACACCAGCCTCCCCTCCAAACACCTAAAAACGCATTGAATCCACAGCCCTCAGAAACAAAACACACATTACAGACAACATTTTAAAAATTAAACAACAATCGATGCGGCACAGGAGGCTGGAAACAAAATCTTGTCTCTGCTCTGTCTCCAATACATCAGTTAAAAGTCTGCCTGCTAGAGCAGCTCTACAGATCACGTCACTGCTATTTAGTTCATTCTCTGGTTACCTCTACCACTGGCATTTGATCCAGTTTATTAAAATCTGGCATATCAGCATACCTGAGGGACAGAGCTGGGCAGGAAGAGCACTGACTGAACAAGGATCTGGGGAAGCCGTGCTGCTCTCGTGACATGCTGGCAACATTAGTCAAGACTTCCCGCTTCCTACACCCACATTTTCTCTCCCATTCTTGCTATGTTCAAACACATGCAGCAGTTACCAAGTAAATATCCTGGCCTCGATGCAGGTCCTGCATCTTGCAGTAACTGAGGATTACCCTAAGAATTTTGTGATTCCACCTCATTATGCACTCTGTTCTATTCCATTTCCTTGTCTCCACCATTTAAAAAGATTAAGCTGAATTAATTTACATATTTTGGGGCTGTGTTTTTTCAGGGAGGAATTATGAACTAGTTCCCCTAGGATTAAGCTAAACTATATATTCAGGTTTCTGAGCAGCTGTACTATGAATTTGCTGCACTCTGATGTCATCCCACCTCTCACTTTCAAAAGTACCTCTGAATAGCCACCAAAGCTCTGGGCCAAACTTCCAGTGCTATCAAAACCTGCTGCCATGCAGAAGTCCTATTATATGCCAGTAGGACCTGGAATACTTCAGAAGCATTCCCCATCACTGGGAGTAGCAAAATCTGACTGATAAAATGCACCTGGCGCCCAGAGTACCTAACAGAGGGCTAGAAGTAACACAGGTCCTGAGAGCTGAGAGCCCCCACCAGAATAAATATTCAGGGAAGTCCTCTTCAAAGTGGATTATATTCAAAACAGACCCTGGAACCCACTGATCTTACAAGAAGGAATCCTTGCAAATTCCTTTAAATAGAAAAGCAAGCAATACAACCAGGAAAGGTAGTCTCTATATGTGAGATCTTCTCACCTTCTATAAAAGAAGTGCTACTCAAACTTCTGTGTATTTAATGACACGATCCACACCCACTCCACAGGCACACCAGGAAAAACACCTTTTTCTGAAGCTCTTACAATTCACCAGCAACCCATTCCAAATACCAAATCAAAAATGATGTTGTAAGCTACTGAAACTATGAAAAACTGTTGGCAAAGAAGATATAAATACACAACAAAAAGCAGTGGTGCTGGTTTTAAACCAACAGCAATAGGTGTTCTTGATTTATGTGGCCCAGTGTCATGCCACAGGCTTGAAAAGTTCCTTCATGCCAGAGAAGCCCAGCAGAACTTTAAGTATACATTGCTTGATACAGACCCTGAATGCCAAGCATGCACCTTATAACAAAGAGATAGTATATTAAAAAACTAATTTTATCACAAAAAGATAAAATCTCCATTGGAAAGAAAAATAATGTGAAGCATAATGAGTTTTGTTTAAAAAAATAATGACAAAAGCTATATTCACAATGATTTCTCCTGCATTTAAGATTGGCAATATTTCTTTTTTTCATTAACTATTCTACCCTTTGTTTTTCCCTTGTATGAAATATATAAAAACAAGAAAATTCAATGGAAGTTATCTATAACTTGTTGCTGTATTTTAGGTTACTAAATCTCTGCTTTATCTCCCTTGCAGCTATTAGCAGCAATATCTGACAAGTATGTGTTCAGCAGTACTCAAAGGAGTAATGACCACATGTAAAACCCACAAAGCCGGCAGAATATGAACTTTTATTTTGCAGCATCACCTCGGCCTTTTTTATTTTTTTTTTCCACTGCAACACGCTGGCCATAATTCAGCCAAAAGAACCGGGTACATGGAAGGGTTACAAACTGAGACTCAACACTATTACTGATAGTAAAGCAGAGGAAAAAACGACTGACAGTGACCAACAGGAACCAAAATCAAATCAAATACTTAAGAAAGTGAATAACTATACTAACTGCTGTAATACCTGACCATGAAAAAGATGCTATAGATGTTTAATACCAGTAACGTCCTTGATTTACGATCCGAACATCACATGCCAGACAAGATCACTCTCCAGACAGTTGTTACTTAACTCGTGCCAGAAAATCTCATTGCAAAGCAAACTGCGATTCTTGGATTCCTTCCAAGAATTTCAAAGCAAGACGGGCACAAAATACACACCTACAGAGCACCTTCCAATAAATCCCCTAACTTAGGAAGTTTCCAGGTGTACACACACAGCGTTAACAGCATAACAGGAGCGCCCGAACATCTCCCGGGTCCGGGCTCCGCGCAGCCCGCAGCGCATCCGGGAGCGCTGCCCGGGCGCGGCCGGGCACAGCCGCCAGCTCCGCAGCCCCTCGGCGGTGCCGCGCAGAGCCCCGAGCCCGCCCCGGGCCGCGCTCCCCCGGCTCGGAGCAGCCCCGCGGCTCCCGCGCTGCTTTGTCATCCCCCGCCGCAGCGGGGAACGCGCTCCGCGCCGCCGGAGCCCTCCCGCGGCCGCGCTCCCACCGCGTCCGCCGGGACCCGAGCGAGCGCCCGCGGCTCCGCTCGCCCCACACGGCGCCTCCCGGCCGCGGAGCGACCCGCGGCTGCGCGCCCGGATCCGCCGGGAACCGCGTCCCGACTTCCACCCGCGGGGTGACGGTGACCCCGGGCAGCGGCGCCGGGCAGCGGCGACTCCTCGCAACTTGCCTTGGGTTTGTACAGCCACTTTCTGAACCTGTTCATCATCACCGCGGCCGCTCACACCCCGCTGCCGCCGCGGCTGCCGGCTCCCTGCCCGCGCCGCTCAGAGGACCGAGGCGAGCCGTGCCCCTCGCTGGGAGGCTCCGCCGGGTTGTGTTCTCCTCCTGCTCCGCCGCCTCCTCCCCCGGAGCGGCCGCCGGGCGCTCCCGTCAGCGCAGGGACCGTCCGGCGGCTCCGCGCGCTGCGCGCCGCCCCGACCGCCCCCAAAACATTGCGCGGCCGGCGGCAGCGCCACCCCACCGCGCATGCGCGACACCGCCCCCGCGCCCTCCCCTCCCCACCCAATCGGGGGTGGCCTGGGGCGGGCCCTCGCGGTCGCCCCGCCCACCCGGCTGCTCATTTGCGTAACACGCGGAGGGGGCGGGGAGACTGCGTGCCACGCAGGCCGCGCCCCGGAGACCGCCTTGTTGCAGTGGATGCCGGGAGTTGTTGTTTTTCGCTGGCCGCGCGGCACGCTTCCGCTCGAGGATCGCACGCTCTATCTGCGCCCGCCAGCGCTGCCCGGGCCCCAGCAATCGGCGGGTCACCGACCGCTGGCCGCCGTGAGCGGAAACACCGGAGGGGGGGGGAGGAACTAGCTCCTTGGCAACGGCAGCAAACAACCGCCGCCATCTTGTTTTCCCTCTCGTGTAGTTCCGAGTCCCTGTTCGGGCCGTTTCGCAACACTGAGGCCGGCTCGCAGCAGGACTACAGCTCCCAGCAGCCCTCGCGCTCTCTGGCAACGGCGCGCGCGGGGTCCGTGCGGTTGGAGGGAGCGCGCCGGGACACGGACGGCACGGCCGGGAACGGGATGGGGAGCGCCGGGAACGGCCGGGGATGGGACCGGCAGCGGCGGGGACAGCCGGGGACGGCAGCAGCGGCGCAAGGCAGACGTGGCCGTACGTGACACCTGCGGAAAGCCGGGTGCAATTCCCGATGCGTGAAAGTGGCGGGTGCCCTGAGCAGGCTCGTGACTCCTTCGTTCCCTTATTTTCATACAGTCATAGAATCACAGAATGGTTTGGGTTGGAAGGAGCCTTAAAGTTCATCTATTTCCAACCCCCTGCCATGGGCAGGGACACCTTCCACTAGACCAGGTTGCTCCAAGCCTCATCCAACCTGGCCTTGAGCAATTCCAGGGATGAGGCATCCACAGATTCTCTGGGCAACCTGTACCAAAGTCTCACCCCTCTCATAGGGAAGAATTTCTACCTAATATCTAATCTCAACCTACCCTCTCTCAGTGTTCGTATTTATTAGGTGTTTATAAGTACAGTAGAAAACATCAAGGAGGCCTGTGTTACACTGGGTTGCTGGGCTTTGCTCCCTGAAATTTTGGGCAAGTAGCCAGCCTTGGTGTCCATTTGCTAACCCACCTCATAAAAATAATATAATTTATTTGCAGAAGGTTTTGTACAATAAGTATTTAATTGTAAAGTTCTACAAGGTAAGAGATAAAAAATACAGTGTCGTGTTAAGGAAAACACTTGCAGTAGGTATGCAAAACATTGAAATATATTAAAATTAAGATCCTCAAAGTGAACATTTTCCATCTGATCTCTCTGAATTTTGCAGGGAGGCTTAGTTCAGCTCTTTTCAAGAAGGACAGCTTTCATTAGGGGAAATGCAATCACAGTCTTTCTAGGCCAGGAATGTATGAACAGATCTAAAACCTGAAAGAACCTTTCACGTCATTGAAACCAATTCCTACAATTGTGGCCACTCTTATCCTATGTAATTGCTTTCAAAATATCTCCAAGCTCCACTGTAAAATAAGGTTAAGTCAGGTTTTCACCTCCTTTAACTCAAATCTACAGCTGATAATGGGAGAAAATTTCTGCCATTTTATACACAGTATCAATTTATATCATTGTTATAGTAATAATTGAAGTAGTTTTCTAATCGACTGTGTGGAAATAAGGGTGCATATCATACCAAAAGCATTTTATTCCTGATGTGTATGTTTTAAAACATTGACAATAATAATACAGCTTCTTTAATTAGAAGTGAGGTTCTTTCTATTAAGAACCCCTGTATGTTCAGAGATCTGAAGGCATTACTACACATCTTAGTTTTCACATTCCAGTTTTTGGGTTTAATGATTGTTATTTGCAGGGAGGGGTGATATCAGAGCATGAGAGCTCAAATTTCTTACTGGTATAGCAGAAAAAAAGCATTTGTTACTGGTGGAGCTGTTGCAGCCTGAATTGTGATTCAGTCTGAAGTACAGAGATATTTCTCTCCCGCTTATCCAAAATCCCTTGTGAGTGTAACCTCCCTTGGCAGGTTCTTACCTGAGAAACAAATGATGCTCAGAGGAGTGGAATAACAGTGATTCCCTTGCACAGTGGTGCCTCTTTCTGTATTTGCCATCCCTTCTCATGATCCAACCCTGTTTTGCTGGACTTTTTTTTTTTTTTTTTTTTTTTTTTTTAATTTGGACATTTTGTCTTGATCCTAACAGGTACTTAAATGGCTATATTGAACATAATCACAGACAAACTCTTTCTTTCAGTGCTTTGAGATTAGTAATGAAAAGTGCTATTTAGGCAATTATTGAGTAAGATGGTGCTGAAAGGCAGAGTACAATACCACTGTGTCTGGAAATGTTATCATAATATTTAAAAGCAAGAAATGAATTATGTTTACCACAGTGGGAATGAGTCATCTGGATCAGGCATTCTTTTCTGACATTGAAATATGATGACATATAAAACACAAGAACTATTTTCAAAACCACATTTTTATTTTCACCATGAAAAGTTACTTTTGTGCTCATTTTTCCCATTGCTAAACCAGATTAATGACTTTCAGGCCTGATAATTGCTGTCATTGATCTTTCATACACAATGTTTGTGTGTAGGAACAAATGCATTATAGTTCTTGTCATCTGAACACTCAAATCGAGGTAACAAGTCCTACACATTCTCAGATAGATAGGTAAAACTTCATTTGAGATAGACAAAATCCAATCATTTCACAAGCAAACATAAATACTCAACTGCTGTGCCTTAGGAACTTTGGCAGTGGCCTAGAGCAGTGAAGTGCTGTGATCATGGCCCAGCCTGCTGACCAACAGTCAGCCCTTCCTTAGAATTCCTCTCTGTTCCTTTTCTTTTGTTGCTTTTGAAAAACAGGCTGTTGACAGCAACGTGTGATGAGATTTAAGACTAAAATTTGCTTTCTGATGCATCTCACAGGGAAGAGCAGTGTCTTAAATAGGACCTGTATGCACACAGGCTTGCAGTCTGTGCTTTTCTCTATATGATCTTTTATTATATTTTGTCAAATAAATGGTGCATTACCTGGTGCAGTAACCATTTATCCTTAAGATATTTTGAGATATTTACAATGTTTAATTGTCTTCTACTTTTTTGATGTTTGTACTGTATTTTCATTTCTCCTGTCAGCTGTTCTGAGTAACTGTGATTTTGAAAGCTTGACCTAAATGTTCTCTTCTACGTTATTGCACTGCAACTTCTGTATGAGCCTATCATCATCCATTATGCCACAACTGAAGGAGGCATGAAAAAGTAATGATTTTCTGTATTTATAGGATTCTCCATGGTGAAGATGGTCAGCCACAGAGAACTTATTGCACTAATAGTGCAACAGCTTAACAAGTTTAACCCTGCAAATCAGAGCCTGGAGGATTTCTTGAATGAATCAGCTATGATGTTGCAGGTATATTAAGTTTTGGTTGATCTTACACAGTTTACTTTGTTACTGTGTGATTTTAAATGCAAAGCTATCTGTTATCTAAAACGTTGTTGTAACTTTCATTGATTTCCCTTACAGTGACATTTTTTGTTCATGAGTAAAGTCCAAATTTCTTATGGTTATCACCAGAAAACAAGGCAGAGGGGTTGAAAAACTGCCTGGATAGCAACAAGAGGAAACAAAAAAGCAACAACCTTCTAAAATTGCTGAGATAGTGATAGTGATAGGGAAAACTTCCATTTCTGACTAACCTGTTTTGTCAATTCTTATTCCTTTCTTCCTTCCAAGCAGAAGTTTCTGACAGCACCACCCTTTGGTATGTACAAATGCAGTTCAGAGGCTGCGTCACAGGATCAGGTATTCTTGCTTTGAGGACACAAGTGACCACCAGAAGAGTGGGATAGAAGGACAGTGACAATAAATCAGGCAGCAGATTCTAATTTAATGCTGCAAATAACCAGACCATGCTTTTCCAATTTGTGTCTGTTCTGGCTAAAGCAGTTCCCATCCTTTCCTGCCCATAGTCTGTCACCTCTTCCCATCTCTTTGTCCTCAGTGTCACCCTGACTTGTGCTGAGGCAGCTAGTGGATTGAATCAGCTTCAGCAAATCACTAAGGGAAGACAGTAATATTGTTTAGACTGCAATTGTCTGTGTGTGCCATGTGTTATCAAATGGCATTGTTGCAGCCCTGATTCCACACTGCCATGTGGCTCCAGTGCTCATCTTCCCTTCTGACAATAAGGTATAAACCACTGCTATTCCAGTCAGTCTTTTGCATTGATTTTGCATAAATACAAATGACTAAAAGTATATGAAACTGTGGAGGTGTGATAAGAAAGCCAGGGGCTGAGCAGTGGCTTCACACCCATTCCTAGGGTGCTTGCCTTCTCAAACCACTCAGGCCCCTTCTTTCTGACCCTGCCCTCCTGCCTTGTACTACTGCCATAACTCTTTGTGTACTCATATCCTGGATTACATCAGGGAACTGATCCAGTTTCAAAATAATTATTTTTCACTGGGCAGAGAGCAGGTAAATTCATTTACCGCTGCTGCCAAAATAAATACTTATAAAAATGAGTCTTCAGATCATTGTTCTTCTCAGCCCAGGAAAGGTGATACAAAGACAAAAGAAGCAGTAACTCCATCAGAGAAAAATGAATCTAAAGTTTCGTAAGAAACCCTTTCAGAAGGGGAAGGACAGGAAGGATAGCTGAGGCCAAAGGTAAGGCCAAAACCTCTCTCTGGCTAGTTTCAGGTCACCTACTACATAGGATTTATCAAACAAAGTAAAAAGTAAGACCTGTGTTTATATAAAATTCAGCTTTGTTTCAGTACCAAATTAGTGATTAAAAGTGATTAAAATTAATCATGAAAAATTAATTTACTTCTTTCTTTTCTGTTTCATGATCCTAAAAATATTGTAGCATTTCGTACACATGATTTCCAGGCATCACAGACTAGGTTCATACCTGTTTGTGTCATGCCAGCAGCATGACAAATAGCAAAGCTCATGTTGTCCACTGACCAGAAAAAAATCTGGAGAGTCAGATTCCAAGAGACCAAATCAAAGTAATTACAAGACACAGCTCTATTTTCTTTTTTTTTTTTTTTTTTTGCTGATTTAGGTGTGCAATATATCACACATGACTTCTCTGCAGGTCTTCTATTCTTTTAAACTCTTTTAATAGTTTTCCATCCCTTTACAGTGCATTCAGATGTTAGCACTGTATGTTTTGTTCATAATATATTTCTTTACTGGATTTGGATGCTGTAGCGTCTTTATGTCTTCTGCTGTGATCTCTGAGGTGTTTTGTTTAGTTCTTTGATAACTTGTTGATGGCCTCCATAAAATATCCTCCCTAGCCTGTTGTTCACCTGTCTGGGGATGTTCCTGGTGAAACCAACTATTTTGGGCTATATTATTTCTTTCAAAATAAAAACACAGTACACACAGGTCATTCCAGAACATGTTCAAGGGAGTTCAGCACCTCACTGGCAGGGGCTGCAGGAGCCACTGTGATGCCAGTTTTATCAAGTGCCAGATCCTCAAAATAAGTACCTCTGACAGCCACACATTGTCACCTGAACTGCCAGGAGCCAAGGACATTTTACAGAGCAAAACCTCTGTCAGAATAAAGTAGATTTTAAGAGCAATATAAGTATACGTTTGAAACAAAATTACTTCTTCGGAAATCAAATAAAGGCAATGAAGAGATGGGCATCCTTGGCTGATCAGAACTGGGGAAGACATAAGGAAAGAGTAAGAAATGAAATGCAGAGTGGGACTGAGTTGTGAAGCATCTTGACAGGCAGCTTTAGTTTTATGTGCTAGAATCAACTGTGAGATGGTAGGTGGAGTAAGTGGGTCAAATGAATGGACTAGCAGGATGAACTTAACAGTAGCGTTCCAGATGGTTTGTTTTCTAGATGGGGTTGGTTAAACCCACGAAAGAGACACTGATTTCAATAAAACAGAAAATTCTGAGACACTACCTTAGATTTTGAGCTAGGAAGCGATATAGAAAATACTATTTGAAATGTACTGTTCAAAATGAGTGAGGAAGATGTGCACATAAACTGGTGATGATATCCTGGGGAGTAATCTGCATGAAAAATGACCTCTGGAGTTTGGGCTTGACTGACAGGCAGAGTGGCAATAGAACCAATAACTGAGGCAAGAAGTAGCACGAGAGTGCTAAAGCTTTGTCTTTGCACTGTTGAAATTAAACTGACAACAACGAGAAGGAAATGTCACAGAGAGAGGTCAGCATCTCAGACTGAAGTTTAGGGTTGTAATTTGTGTAAATGATAAATGGGAATATGTTATGAAAGGAAGTTGGATGCAGTGCTACGGGAGGGAGTCTGGAGGGCACAATCTGTCTTGATCCAAATTTCCCTGTCAACCATTTACCAGTGGCATGAGACCATTCTTGTGGGAATCCTTGCAAATTAAAGCAGTAAAAATAACTGGTGAACTGAGGCACAGGAAAAGAAGTGAAAGTGGGCAAACAATTATATTTTAAAATGAAGGGCTTTACAATATGAATGTATGAAAGAAAGAAAGAGGCAAGAAATAAATCAGGTTGAAACCATCAGGTTGAAAGTATACTTGCTTTGCAAATGATAGTAAGAAGAAATTCATAGATTTCCAAATTGTATCTTTTACTAAGTATACAATCAGTCATTGTTGAATATTCTGATCAAAATTCAGCAGGTTTCTTTTGGTTTCACTCTGCTCCTGCAAAGGTGACAACACTTCAGAGCATAGTCAATCTTCAGTAAGATTTTATTTTTAATTTCTAGATGCACATCAGGTTACCTAAATAATTAAAACAAAAGTCAAAAATACATGATTATGTGAAATAGTATATTTTGTTCTTTCATAAGGACTGCGTAGAAATTTTTATATTTTGACAGTGCACAATGGCTGCACTGTAGAGGTTTGGAATACTCTGCTAGCCAAATATTGAGTGGATGGCAGAGAAGGATAAACTGAGTTCTGTTCTATGCCCTATCATTTTTCTATCCCTGTCCTTTCTCTTGCTCTCAAGTTTACTTGCCCAGGTCTCTTTATTTAACCTGTCCCAGTTCCATCTCTTCAAGTGGTTGATTCCAGCAGTATTGTCCCTGTGCAGCAAGCCCTGCTCACCTCTTTGGTATTGTTCTGCTCACCTCAAAGTTCTTGCACATTCAGTTCCAATCTCTGCTGTACCTAAATCAAATGAAAAATCTCTATCTCTCCCTCTCTCTTCAAACTGAAGCCCACAAGAGGCAGATGCCACAGAGGATGGGTGAGACAGGCTCTCTTCCATCAGCTTCAGCTCCCAGACTGACCAGCAAGGCTTGTCCCAGCTCACCCTGGATTGTAGTGAAAGCTGTGCCTGCCCTGGACTGGGCATGGTAAGGGCACACAGCATCTTCAGGGGAGTTCACTGCTACAGTTTAAATTCACACAAAACACATGCAAATGGCACTGATTGGCACTTGGCAAAATGTGCATAGATTTTCATAAGAAAACCAAAAGGCCAAAATTTGTAAGGCACTGCTGACCCCTGTATGCCACTTTGAAAATACATCCCCAGCTGTTTCCCTGCATTTGGTTTGAAACTACTTAATATTTCCAAATAGTTAGGTAAAAACCTGAAAATTTGCCAGCTTCCTGTCAAAAATCAGTTACATGTATGAGGCCATGTGAGCTACTCTCAACTTGTTCCTCTCAAATAACATGGGAGGTTATACATTAACTTCAGCAGAAGCAGAATCAACCTCTTGATTATTATTATTTTAACTTCTTAATGCATCTTTATAATTTTATTCAAATACCAGTATTCCACCTGAGCATATTCTCTCAGTGTAGGAAATCTTGTTTCAAGCTTTGAGACAGAAATCCCTTTGGAAAACATTTGGCTGTACAGTCTGCTTCTGAGTCTGTTCCAGAGGGGCTGCCCAGAGTTAGAAGCATCACCCTGTGCATACTTTGGTGTACATGAGAAAAGCAGTTTATTGGTAGGGAATGATGGCATTAGATTCTGCTCTGCAGAGGTATGTTGTTTCCTAGCTGTATGTGGGATTTAGCTTTACACAGCCCATTTACAGCAGCAGTGGTTGCACACCTAATCCCTGTGTGCTGCTTTGAAAAAGCACACATCTTTCCCTGCATTTTTGTAATTGAGGTAGATGAAGCAGATACCACATCAAATAACCACTGGGATACTTTTTTCACTCGTTGCACTTTGCAGCCACTCAATGTTTCAACATGCAAATAGTAAATCAGAAAATCAGTGCTGAAAAAAAAAGAAAAGAAAGTGAGGTTAAAGAAAGGTAAACTATTACTGGGACAGTAGTTCAGGTCTGTCTGAACCACTGCAGGTATAAAGATAGAACGTTCTTTTGGTGTCATGGAAATGTATAAACAAATTGCTGAGTGCCAGGTAGCTGTCAGTGTTTAAAACCACGGTGTCAAGGGAGAGTGTGATCTCTACAAGGCCACTCAGGAAGCAAGAAAGACACATTCAAATCTCAGTTCCTATCTTCCAACTCCTAGTTCAGGCTTTTGTATAAAAGTGGAGCTAGGAAAACTCACTTTG
Source organism: Prinia subflava (assembly GCF_021018805.1). NCBI lineage: Eukaryota > Metazoa > Chordata > Aves > Passeriformes > Cisticolidae > Prinia > Prinia subflava. The sequence continues at coordinate 8,455,680 of NC_086253.1, forward strand.
GAAATGAGGAAGGATTGGAAGGATTTTTAATTATTGAATAATGGCAGATGAATAACACCATTTCCTCTAATTAGAATGTTATGATCAAAATCAGTCTAGAGGTGTTAAACTCTCTATATTTTATTTCTGCTACATGTAAACTTTACATCATAAAAGGAATTTCTGTTTATTGTTCTCAGTGAGTGATCAGACTTCCAGGAACTTTGAGTTGTAATTGAGTTATTTACAGTCTTCATGTTTATTGTAGTGTAATTTACAATGTTTGTGACATAATGTTGGACTTGTTTTTCTCTGCAAATATTTTCCATAAAATCACAGATTCGTTAGCAATATGATGGATGATTCCTAATCACAACAAACCCTCACCTTCAATCACAAGGAATCATATTATTCCCTCAAACCTCCTAAAAACAAATAAGTCCAGTTAAATGGTTTTGCTTCAATATTGTGACCTTGCTGCTATTAAAACAGAATTCAATTTGAATTATCCTGAATAACACATTAACTTAAAATAATTCCTAAGTTTGTCTCTTTAAATTATATATTCACATTCAAATACATCTGTTCCTGTTGTTCTTCATTTGAATGGCCAGATTACTTTTCCTTCTTTAGCCTCCTAAATGCTTTTTAATACTCCTTTTATCAGACTGATGCCACCCAGATAATATTTTCATTCTTGTGTACTAAACCCCCTTCTTTTTATTAAGCATTCTTCACTTAATCTATCAAAAATGATCCATTTCCAAAGGTGATCTTTCATCCAGTGCATGTTGTACATAAGGATATAATTTCATCAGACCTTTTATAGAAATGGACTGCATCTGTTCATTTTGAAGATTAAATTTTCTCCCTAACTGAAGCATCCCAGGTATTGTTCTTCCTCCTGACAGAATCAAGCTTTGGCAATGATAACAAGAGACAGATTTTAACACAGGACTTACCATGCAATGTTTGTGCCTTTCTCTGTGCAAATAACTCACTTTCTTTTCAGTGGAATTACCTGCTTCAATCAGAGTTGCAGGATCAGACCCATCATACTGACCTTCCTACATACGTGCCAGCTACAGAAAAGCTTATTTCTGTAAAACCAGAACTGCCACCCCAAATTCACTGTTCTGCTCCTTTATCTCCCTCATGCAGATAGCAAGAGAAGCCTGTTTATGAGCTTCCCATTTCACAAGAACATGGTGTGATTTGGCACAACTCTTCATAGTTCTCATTTGTGCTGGTTCAGCTGTTTCTCACACATGCCCACTCAACTGATTTTACTCAGTTGGGAGTAAAATCAGAATCCTCAAAATGTCAAAAGTCGTAACTTTAAATATGAAGACAATGTAATGCAAGAATGATAGATTTGGTGTAAAAATCCTACTAAATTACAGAATTTTAATTAGTATTTTTAGTTACTGACATTAATGCAGATTGGGATCTTTCCAAGGAAATGACGGAATCTGAGTTTTCTTCAGTGTTCTGGGATTTAATATTAAGTACAAGGGAAAATAATGTTCACTGTACCTTTTGGTAAACATTGGTCAGCATTGTCTGCTGAAGATGAAAAATACTAAGTTGTGACTGCAACACAGACTGTGAATAGTAAAAGCAGGATATTTTCCTACTTATATCCAAAGATCCCAGGGTTGTTTTTTTTTTTTTCCCACTGATTTCAGAGAGAAAGAAAACTGGGTTCTGGGACATCAGTAGGAATATTTTCTTTCATTTTCACAGCATTTTGATTAGACCCTTGGAGAGGACTAGCACTGATAACTGAAGCACTCTAAACTAATGAGACTTTATCTGCAAAATGTGCACGTTCTTCTTAGAAGAAGACAAGTTCACTACACACTATTGCACAGTTCTCTCAGGAGGTGAAAGCTATTTTATCTTTTCATCAAGTATTATCTTCTTTCTAAAATGTTTGTTTCACCTAAATTATATCCTTAGCCTGAGAAGTCTCAAACAGAGCACGGCTGATATTTCTTTCCTTTTTTCTCTCCAGAGAGAAGAGCTTTTCTTTCTCTCCTTTTCTCATCTCTCTGGCCCCTTCAAACAGGTCCCACTGTAACCAGCCTTACTATGACACACCCAAGGGAAAAGCTTCCCTTTTGCAAATATTTCTCCATTTAATTCATCCTATTTCTTGTACTAACCCATGCTAGAAGCTGTTTGTGTTCAAAGCTCTTCTTACCCAGTCTCTCCTTGAGGAAACCTGACTGATTCCCAGCTACAGCTGTGTGTCAGAGAGCAGGAAAAATATGTCCATGGAAGCAGGCTACAGGTATTTGGGTTTTCCCAAAAGGGGGAGCTAACACCAATCAGCACATAATTAGACAAGAATCACTTTTTTTCTCAGGACCATTCAGGATAAATTCAGACAGAATGCAGGAGTTTTTTACAACTTAAACACTTAGTAATCAGAAAAAGTTGGAATTCAATGCCACAGAGAGAACACTGTCAGATATTTGTATCTGTTAATGATCTCTTTTGTCTTCTGGTATTTTTAATATTCAATGAACAGAAGATGATCACTGCATCTGTTACCTGGCCTTCCTTATGCTGAAGGGCTCACACATACTTGCAAACTTAACTAACTGCTAATTGTTTCAGAGAAATGTGTGATTAAAGTGTATTTTAAAAGGTAAAAAGTTGCTCTGATGGACAGAATAAATGCTCACAAATTAGTGTTTATTAATTCTTGTTAGCACCGATGACTTAGTGTGTTGCCTGGGGCAAATCTCTTGCCTGCTCCATACCATAGTTCCTGCATGTACAAAATGATATTAGCCAGAAGCAATCTCATTAAATACAATTAATGCTAGTAAAGTGTTTTGAAAACCTCATACAAAAGGTGCTATAAACATACAATCTGTCATACTGTACCATTTCAGGATCACTTGACTCACTCTGAAATACATCCCACTGACATAAAGCACAGCACAAAGCCCCACAGAATGAATGCACATTTAGAAATTTGTGCTAGAAATTACACCTTCCTGACACATTACTTTCCCAAAGCCATCATTATTTCAGATACACAGATAAACTGTAAATATCCTTGATGAAATTTGTAGAGGACACAATGCACTTTCTATTGAGAGAGTATCCTAACTGGTTTAAAGCACTGGCTCGATTACTGAATTATCTGCAGGGCTTAACCAACAAGTGGCTCACCTTTGGGATTTCCTGTCCAAGTACTCCTCCTGCCCACTCTTGTTTAGCTGATTGAGTAGTGATGAGATCACTTCCTTAAGTGACACAGCTCCAGGCTGCTCAACTATTCTCGATTTTTATATGTAGAAACAGAACATTTGGTACCTTCTGTGGCTGAAAGCAGATGCAACTGATTATATTTCATGACAAGATATTTTGGCCTGTGGTCCCCAGAACTGCCAGTCAGTATTGATGTCGTGGGGCACAGCTGTCCCCAGGCTGCACTTCCTGTCACCCTGTTGCTTGTCTCAAGGCCATGTAGTGGTTATGTACATTCCTGCTCAAGGTGTAAGCAAGAATAAGAACTTCTGTGTTCATCCTAACACTTCTGACTGAGCTGTTAACTCAGAGCAGTAAAAGCAGAGTAAATGTAGACAGGCAATTGCATTTTGATGCTGTAGTCTCCACTGTGTAGGAGATGATTTGGGCACAAATGGTGTCCTGTTGTTACCTGTTTGTCTGCTTTTGGCCATCTCTCCAAAGTGCATTTGAAAAGCACAGGTTTGCCATAGCACTTTATATCAAATTACACAGAACATGAATGCAAAGATTCTAATCTGATGAAGATCTTGAAAACGACTGAAATTTTTGCTTTCTATCAGAGACAGGAGTTTCTGTTGGGCTTGTTTCCAACAGGCTTGACAATTTACAATGGACTTTCTGTTTATTAACAGAGCTACTATTTCCTGCAGTTTCTTCATAAGTAACACCATTTGCTCAAGAGAAGCAATTGTTTTAAATTCAAAATGTCACAATTCTGCTTTCACTGGAACTACGTCCTCTCTGTCTTTGCCATTCAGCTTTTTAGGTTTGCTTTTGCCTTTTGTAGTAAATTCTTAGAGATCTCATATCAAATATTATATGTATATATGTATACATGTATACATGTATATATGTATATATGTATATATGTATACATGTATATATGTATATATGTATGTATATATATTTCATCATTTAGTGGGACCTTAGATTTAGGAGTTTTCTTTGTTACTTACATGAAAGAATTTACATAAATATTTATCCATAAAAGGTGTATTTGGAATGAACTGTGTGCCTCACAAGAATACTCAGTGCTTAGCAAGATGGAGTTCATACTTTCAATATTTTTTAAACTTTTTGCATATTTTAAGATTTTTTCAGTCTCTTTCCTCATTTTTCCTGATGATGATGCACAAATTAAAAGGAATGAAATCTAGTTTTGAGCAGGAGTACTGAAAATAATTTATGCTTCCTCTGAATGACAACCTGAGAAAATACACTTTGAATTCTTCTGCATAATTTTTTACATTTAAATATTAGAATGGTAATTTTAAAGTTTTGCCTTATATTTGCTTGATCTCTGTATAGTGTCACTCATCAGAAAACTTGCAGAGTTCCATCCTGCAGCCCCTAATAATACCCATAAACTAGAAATGAATCACATTAGGGAAATAAAGCCATCAAGAGGGTAGCAGACAGCCTACCAGGCAAGGTGAACCTCTCATCTGATATATTATTGCAGTTTAATTGTTCCCACACCTCAGAGCTCAGGAGAGATTATACATCAAACATGGACTACAGATTTTCAGAAGATGCACTTAGTCTTTTTTCTTGGCTTCTTGTCTAACCTCCTTAAATCAAAGGATCATTATTGTTTGGTGTTTTGTCATAGCTCAGCTGGCCATTTTCAATTCATGTCATAACAAACTGTTCTGGGCCTCAGACTTTATTGCAATGTTTAAAAAGTGGTTCATACTAGAAGTTTATCTCATATAGTAGCAGATATGCTTAAGTTATTTATTGTGATTGAAAGTCTCTGTAAGGTTGAGGAGCATTAAAGGGATTATGGGGTAGGATCCAGAAGGCAGTGAGCACCCTGCTCTCCTGTTCTCTTGGGATACTGCATAAACATAACAAGTGACCAGGAGCATTAGCTGGATAAGAAACAGTCTGCATTAAAAAGAGTCCTGGCACTCACTGGTTTAGCTTAAATTAGTCATGTTCTCCAAAGTTGGGTTTCAGCCACAATTAAGAGTCTTTACCATAATCTCTGTCCAGCTTCTCCCCTCAGTTTGGTTGCCCTAAGTAGCACAGACTTCACCTACACAGAAGAGGGTTCCTGAGGGAAAACAAAATCTTACTGAAACTTTCTCCTACTGTTGACTAAGTTAATCATTGCTCAGAGCTCAGAGAATTCAGATTTTCTTTGCATCAGCTGCTGACATTCACACATGAAGGTCTTTTAACACAATGCTTATGTCAGCAGGTAAAAAGAACACTTAACACTGGAGAAAGATACATTTTACTTTACAAGGGCCATTAGTTTGCTAGGACTGCCCCTATTTGATAGCATTAGAAGGGCAGCAGCCCTACCAAAGGCACTGCTGTTCATTGTTCAGGTTTTCCAGTTACTTCAAAATGATTGTACTTTTTGTACACAACTATTTTCTTTCCAGAATACACTAATCATTATTAAATTTGTATCTCTATAGACTCTTAATGTGACAGAAGAAAAATTTGTATTGGATACACTAGCAGGATGCACAGAATATAAATCCATATTGGATGTGGTTGTCAATGCCTTTTATGTTCAGGATGGGAGATACTGCCCAATTTCTGAGCGTAATCTCTATATAGGTAAGTTGTCTTTACAATACCAAATCTGTTTACCACAAAATTGAAAAAAATATAATGTTACTAATGTAGTTCTTGGTATTATATTACATTGGAAGCACTGTCATTGTGTCTAGTGCAGTGTGAAGTACAGGACCTTTTCCAATGTCCTCATGAATGTGAAGTCCAAAACCTGAAATTGTTATTTAGTCTGAAATCTTACTGGTGTTAACTGGAATTTTACCTGAGAAAGGTAAGATGCAGTTGGAAAATAGCATCAGAGGCTGGAAGAAGCATCTTGGAAGTTTAACCATCCCCTTAAAAAGCGTTCTTCAGTGATTTCCCTTTATTTTCTTCTATGCAACCAAGTACCTCTGCCATTCAGATACAAAAATGTGTAACAAAGCTTTGTGTGCTGAGGAACACAGCACATCTCACAGTATGCAGACACAATTGCCTCTATCCATGCGTGGATTTCTTCATTACTGACCATCACAATGACATAAGTAAATTTCTGTCTGTCTCCAGAAGTGAGGTCAATTATTTTCATTTTATTAGTTACCTGGTTAAAATCAGTTCTGATACAACTATGATTGATAGTATGAGCCAGTTAATTAGGGTAGTTACTACTCCCAAAGTTATTTCAGGTATTGAAAAGCACATGAAAAAATAATTTAAAAAATATTTTATGCTATTTATTTAATACACACATGCTGAGGTTGATCTATTAAGTTCCTAAATAGGTTGGAATCACAAATACCCCTGTCACTGGTTCTCTAAGTCAGATAAGTTCTGAATCTTTGTGGGTATATTTAAAAGTCAATTTAATTCAAAGTGTTTGAAAAATACAAAGAAACATATCTAAATATATCTACATTTTATGTTTTAAAAGCTATTACATTTTTATTACAATTCTGGTCACTTCTGTCACAATCTGGAAAAGTACAGAAATCTAAATCAAACAGCAAACAAAAGGGAGCCTAAACTGTCAAGGATGAAATTATTAGTGTATCGAGTTTATTCTAAATGGTAATGCTTCATTGTCTCCATTTCTCCCGAGCCATGTTTTTCATTGTCTGGGGCACATAAATTATACCTTTAAGCTGAGTGTTGCTATAATTGGATTGTCAGGACTGGTCCACTCAAAAGCCTCCATTAATCATAGACAGAGGATAGGAACAGAAAATTTTCCTTTATCAACAAGTTGAGAGTCTAAGGTCATTGGCTTACATTTTTTTAAGCTGCTTGTGATTCCCTTTGCCAAGCTGCATTGACACTTAAATGATCAAAGCTGCTTATAAAGGCTGTTGCTATGTGTGAGCAGATTTGAATTTAATAAAGCTCGTAGGAGATAAATGTATATTCTGCTAAGACTGATTAAATACGTTGCTGTACTAAAGCACATGAGATTGAAGACTAAAGATACATTGAGTTGGCTGCAGCACTTTGGTCAGAATTTCCTGATTTTACCATTACGATTTGGTGGCAGCTAAAACCCTGCACTGTAAGTGAAGCCTGATTGATCAAAGTCAATGGGGACAAATGAAAGCTGATACAGGAGCCCAGAACTTTACAGGTCTACTAAAATTTCACAGTCCTGGCTGTGCCTCTTCCTGTATCATAGAATAGAATCATGAATCATTTAGGTTGGAAAAGACCTCTAAGATCATTGAACTGTGAACTTGTCATAGAGGGTGCAAGATTCAGGTTTGAAATGTCACAATTCAAATACTCGATTTTATTCCAATTTAGAATAAAAACAGAGGTTACAATATTTTAGGCAATATGGTCACTTGGGGAAAAAAAGCAAAATAAATACTAGAAATATTAAATTTTGTGTTTATTTTTTTGTTATCTATAATGTTGTGATGTATAATAAACTATGAATTTGTAGCAGAAGAGTAAGAGCTATCCTCTCTGAAAACATTAAAACCAGAGTATGTTGAAAAATTCACTATCAATGCTGTTTAAAATTAGGGTAACAGTCTAAATCCCAGAGTATGTTGAATATAGGGTATAGGTTTATTAGAATTGCCTGCTGCATTTTAAATGTATGTATCTTTTGATAGTTATCTGTTATCTAGCTACTTTTCAACTAGAAGAGATTGGTCTTCAGCGCTTCAGCAAAATTGTGAAATCCTTGGACACTGCAAAAATGCAACAGGTAATCAAAGTACAAGACATTTTAAAAAATATTTTCTATTCATTTTATGTGATCAATCAGATGACTTTTCTCAACTCTGAGAATAAATTAAATGGAGAAATTACTGTTCTTTTCTGTTAAAATCCAGAAATTAAATTAGTATTTTGTTATCAAAAACCCCTTCAATTTCTTTACTTACAGGTTGATTCTTATATTCAGTCAAAGATCAATTTAAAATGTATCTTATATAATCTTAGAAGGTCAAATAATCACATAATTTACAGTTAATGTCATTTACAATTGTCCCTTAAAGTTGCACGCTCACTCTTGCCTGTGCTCACATTCTTTCTTTGACTTTAGACAGGAGAGGTTTTTTCCATATGCAATGAATCTATTGAAACTAGCAGTTCCTGATGTTTAGTGTTCTTCTTTCCCCTGAACAATCCACTGCCACTTTCATTTTCAAGCCTATTGTGCTTCCATCACTTTTTCTCCTTGCCAAAAAATACTGGCAGGCTTGGAGCTATGCATATACCGATTGCTCCAGTACAGCATGCAGCTGACTAAACCATTGCTGCCAAATAAAACATGGGAAAACAAAATTCTGCTTCTCTGTCCTTTTCTGGAGTAATGAATTTGGGGTTTGCTCCACTATTTGTTTGCTATTTTTCATTATAACTGTAGAAATATAATTATCTTCTGCTTCTCTTTCAAAATGCAAGTGCTAATTATCTTAAAAGCTATGTTGTACAGAGGAGCAGAAGGATAAACTGAGCAGCAGTGCTTTCTCATAAGCCCTGTTTTCTCAGGAAAATGGGCTAAAAATTAAATCACTGGTGACACAGCATCTGCAACCTTTGATTATCCAGATGTTTGAAAGCATAGTCCAAACACGCTGTTTGAATAACAAAGATGGAATTAAGGAGATAGACAAATTTTAATAATTAATACCCAAAAGGCTAAGGTTTATCCTTGTAGTGATTACTTTGAATGTTCATGTGGATGCCAGGGTCTCTTTAATGAGTAGAGTTGTAGGGACAGAGTAGGTTAAGTTGTCTGGTTTTAGATAGACTTACTATGGAATGCTTATTATTAATTCCATTCACAGACAAAAATTATATATTTCATTAACAGTTAGAAAGAACAGAGGAGTGGCTGGAAGAATTATCATAATCTGGTAGACAGACAAATCACTCTGTCTAAAATGCTCTCCCAGCCTCTTCTTTGGTAAACATCTTAGACACGAGCTACTGGATTGGATGCATCTTGAGCTCATTCAGCTAGCAACACAATTTTCCCACATCATGCCAATTATCTCTTGTTGATTCCATTCATCTAGCTTTATATGGCTTAAGCATCAGTGCCCTGATGTTCTGGTTTAGATAATGTCTCCCTCCCTGTCTGGAATAACTCCTTTCTGATAGGGAAGTGCTGCATATTCCAATGTCCTGCACCTGCTATCATTGTAGCAGGTGTGACTTGGTTTGCTTAAGTATCTTACCAGATCCTCATCACCATGGTACCTAGTTTTTCTTCTGTTCCATTAGAACAGTTTGTCTCCAAAATGATGCTAGATTAAATTAATGCACCTGCAGCAGAGGATTTAGAAGCAGCATTTTGTCCCCCCAGCAACAGAGACAAAAGAGCAGAAGGCAGATCTGCAGCCTTAGCAACAAAAGTTATCAGAAATTTGGAGTTCTCCTTCAGGATGCTGACCTCCAGATTTAGCCTGATAACTATTGTGTCTGAGTTAAGACACTGAAAAGATATTCACATATGTTTACATAGGACAGATTTACTTTAATTAAAAATAAATATAGCACATCACAGTCTGAGTGGAATTTTCTTCATCATGCAGATAAACCTCACTCAAATGAATAGTTATCAGATGAATGATGTCGGCCTGTGGGAAATTTAAGACCTTTTTCTTAAAGACCTGTATGATGGAATCCATTCAACTCAAAGTCAGTCTTTCCCTATGTTTGATAAATGTTCAAATATTTTCATTTAGACAGAATAACAATGCTGCCTCACACATGTTCATCTGCTTGAACAGAAAATCACAAGCTCTCAGTCTGTAATATTAAGAATACATGTAAAATTATTTTTGTGGTGATATAGTTAAAGAAGTATAGGATAAAAACCATTCTTGTAACTTTAGTGTGATTATCCTTTTAAGAAATTAGCCATGCATTGCTGGCTCAAATCTGTTTTTGTATTCTATTATTCTACATGGGATTCTTCTATATTCATTTTAAAATTTAAGTTTGTGTGTTAGAGAAAATACACTGTTGAAATAAAAAGTTGAAGTAAACAGCTTTCTAATTTCTGAATTGTCTTGTAGAAAATATGAAATACATAGTTTTCTTTCTAGCAGTTAAGAACCTGTTTATTCTGTTTCATGTTCTGATTGCTTCTAAAAGCAGTTCTAAAGATCTGAGATCATCAAAGGAATATCACTACATAAGAACTGGGCATTGTAATAGAATTTAAGATGAGGTAGGAATAGCAGGACATGATCAGCCTCATGGTGGATGATGGGTAAAACCAGTCCAAGTTGGGTCAATAATGTTTTCAGGCAGTGGCTGATCTGTATGGAGAAACAGAACATGCTGTTTCCTGCTGTTACTTCCTTAACTCAAGAGTCAAAAGCTTATATTGTGAATCTAAGCATTTCAGCTCTGCAAATGGCTACATGGATGTAAAGATAATACCAGGTGAGGAAATCTCCCATTTCTTTATTTGTTTTCTAGAAATCTGTATGATCCCAGTGTGTAAAAGTGTGTTAAGAATATTAAGTTCAAATTCTCAAAAGTAAGGTATTAATTCAGCCCACCTGTAAAAATGCATTACAAAAAAGCCTTCAATTATACACACTTGTGTTACTACAGGCAGAGCATACATTAAAATATAAACACAGATACAATTAATTGCTGGTGTGATTCCATCACTTCCAGAAGGGAAATGGATCTTCATTATCATGCTGTCTGAGTAGTGAAAGTTTTGGAATGTTCAAGACAGAGAATTAAGCAGAATAATGCTGTTACCAAAATAACTACCAGTAACTTTGCTAAGGAGACAGAGCCTTGTAACATCCAAAGAGAAATCTGAGAGAAACCCCATTCTGCTGCTGTAAAAGCAATCACTGCTGATATTGGGTTTTCCACCTGTGTCACGTGGCCAAAGACAAAACAGAAATATTAGGAATTTTTCCTAGCAATTCCATTCACAAAACACAGAAGTCTCTGTTATCACCATCTGTGATCAGGATTATCAAAACTAAGATTGTGGACTTTGGCTCAGGCACACTCTGGTCAGAAATGATGTCCAGTCATCCTACATTGCTATTTCCAATCCCTGCAGTGCCTGGATGACCATTCCAGGGCTGTGTTCCAAGAATTCTCTGGTATGATGCATACTGTGGCATATCCTTACTGTGGCATTTCTCTGGGGACTGTGACTAGAACTGTACAAAAATATACATCACAGTGTTGATATCTGATTACCCAGTTAACCATTCTCTGTAACTCAGGAGTACATAATACCATTGATCAATCACATAATTACCTATTTGTTTTAATATAGGGGGAAATGTTAGTAACCAGTACAGGACTGGTGCTGCTGTAGTAAGCCTCAAGTTGTAACAGCCAGCTGTTAAATACGACAGCTAGAAATCACTGTGTGCCTTTATTTTAGTTTTATCTGCCCTGAAGAGTTAGTTGAGTTGCTTTGTGAAAGATAGTTACAGCAAATATTTAGGAGACAGAGAGTCAGTGAGAGCTGAAACAACAATTCAGAGATGTAGTTTCACATGGCACTGTAGTGGACAACTGACTGAAGCCTGAGAGAATGGACTAGGCTGTAGAAGAGGACACAGAGAGGGAGGAGTTCAGCTTAATGGAAGCCAGTGAAAAAACCAACAACCCTGGAATATTTACAAGTCACCACCTGAAGTATTTCTATTTCCGTGAGCTCTCTGAATACCTAAAAATTTGAAACCAGCTCAAACCTCAGGGTCTGCCTTATTTTAAGTGTATCAGCTTATGATCAGTAATGGTATTATAATCCCTGTACACACACTTGTCTGCATGGGTTTTTATAAACTTCATGTATAGTCAGGGTTTCCCATAAGATCAGTGCAGTGGTAGGGGATATGTTCACTGTAATCAGACTGGGATAACTGGGTGTACAATTTTGTTACAATAACCAGTAGAAATGGTGTCTACACCGTGCATCCTTTCTGGTGAAAGGCATGAATTCAGTCTAGACTTTTGATGCAGGAGAAGGAAATACAGGTGACCTCACCCCTGATAAGTAATAGCTGTGTTAATTACCCAATACAGCCTCATCCTGATGACTCACTGTTGTATCCAATAAAGACAAATGTGATAAAAGGGAGTGGGTAAGTGGGTGAGGGGGAATCTTGAGGATCGAGTGAGAGGGTCATGAAGAAGGAGGGTTCTGCGGAGAGAGAATCACTGCTGTAAGGTCAGTCTGGGTGTGCAGTCAGAGCCTGTTGTTAGAAGCTGCAGTCACAGTCTAGCTGGGTAAAAGCCTGCAGTCAGATTCTGCAAACTGATACCTGCAGTCAGAGTTCAGCAGGGAATAACCAGCAGTGAGAGGCTGCAAGGGAAGCCCACAGCAGGAACTGGCTGCAGCCAGAGTCAGTGAATAGCTGGAGTCAGGATGGCTGAGCTGTAAAGAGGAATAAACCAGGACCCTTTTCATGCTGTGATAAACAAGAAGTCTGTGCCTCAGCTCATTTGTACTCTCTAACAAGAGGGCTGTTGCAGTGTTTTGACATTGTATTTACACATTGCAGAAGTACAAATTACTGTTAGGTGACAAATTTAATCCACTATGCATGTGCTACGGTGGAAGATCCTCTGTAAGGACAATGAATGACTTTCTAGACCAATGGGATGAAATGCATCTCTCACTGTATCCTTATTAAACACCACAGAATCTGGAAGCATCAAAACCCCCAACTTATTCACAATTCATCACTTAGTTTATAATCAAGCTTTTAGGGATAAAACAACTTATTTTGGATGGTGTGTTGATAAGCTGACATTTGCAAATTTAAGGAGCAGCAGAAGTTTCTAGACAAGAATAGAAATGCAAGGGGATAATATTTAGTCCTGCAGTGCTAATCAGTCTTTTGACTACCAAAAGCACAATAGATTAAAATACAGCTAAATTTAAAGGATAATTCCTTCAAAATGGTCACATCAAGACTTCCAAGTAACAGGTTTTCTAGGTCTGTTGAATATCTGCAGCAAACACCTTGAGTCAAATCTGAGTTGTTTGTAGCTGAGTTATTCACGAAGTTCTGAGGCACCTTGGGCCTGGCACCACATTTGAATTAAGAAGCTCCTTGGTAGTTCTGCAGAACTAAAAACTCAATATAAAGAACTCTATGGCTCTGTGTTAAAACAACTTAAGATGTGGCTGATGCCAAGTCTAATCTAATAAGCTCTGAAAGTCTCCATTTGAAGCTTCTCAAAGTGACAGTGCACTGCTTCCCAGTATGTCTCATAATGTCAGAATTATTTAGTGAACCTTTTTTCTCTCACTGTGATTATTTCAGCGTCATGCTTGTACTTTCATTTCCAAGAATTTTAATGGAAGAGCTAAGGTTGAAGTTTAGAATTTATATTGCTGTAAATGACACAGGCTGAATCTGAGTGCCATTTTTCAAGAGCATTTCAGAAAGCCATTTGAATACTTCAAGATTTAAAGAAAGGCTTTTGACCATCTGGTGAACTGGAGTGGCAAACAAAAGTTCAAATGTTAGTTGTTATTTCTCTAGCATGTAGACCCCTACAATGCATAAATGTGCCAAATTTCAGTCTTTTCTTTTAATAGGAATATGCCAATAATTACATTTCAATAAAAGCCACATTGTATATAGCATTTACTATAGTTTTCAACAATTCTCTCTGCCCAGTTCCCAGGGAGCTGAAAAGAATTTGAGTCATTCAGGTGCAGTGCCAGGTCTGACATATTTTTGGGCTTCATGGTTCTTCCAGTTATAGATAATCATAAGTCCACCTTGGGTATATTAGACTTTAAAACCCTATTGTAAAATTATGCTAAAATCAGTGTATTCCGGCAGTAATTAATTTTGAATAAAATTTTTGTTTCACAATATTTAAAGCAAATTAAAGAGGAATCAACACATCTTTGTGTTGTAGCCTCTAGTTCATTTTTTGTTTTGCCACAAAAAAAATTTAGTATCTATTAGTGTTTCACAAAATAGAGCTAAAAGACATGGGACTGTCCACTAGCTAGTAAGAACCTAAAAATACCAAGCATCTATGTTTGTAATTACAAGGTCAAATGCAAGCAAGTTCTTCAGTGGTGTTTGTGGTAAAAGTAACCAGCTTTTTGTAGTCTTATATACACCATGTGTCCAACATTCATATTTAAAAGAAACCACTTCTTATTAGTTTCTTAGGTTCTTCTTCAATGAGTTGCATCTGAACACATGGATAAAAGATGAATGGAGTCACTTCTACGATTCAGTGTATGTTAAAGAGAACTGGATTGATCCACTGCTAAGGTAAGTGGTATTGAAGTAGCCTCTGGCCACCTCAAAGTTTAAAAGCTGGGGAAAGGTACCCCTGAATGCTCACATTTCTGTTAAAGTACTCCTTCTTTTGAAGTCACTCAGAACCCTTCTTGTCTACAGAAGTCTTTAGCAATCCCTTTTACTTACCCAGAGGCAAGGTTCTCTTTCAGAAAAGTCATTTCATAGCTGTTGTACATTTGCTCCCTGATGCCCTTAAGTAGATAAAACATCGTACTCTGAAAAAATGTAAAATAGAAGGTTCAAATTATCTTAGAGTCTCATCAGTCACTTCAACATCTGAATGATATTAAGTATTTGAAAAAATGTTTGACTTCCCTGATTTTGGCTTTGACCACAGACTTATTTATACCGATGGTCATAAAATCCCTTCTGAGCAAATCAGATAAGCATATAAGCAGGTCTTTTTAAGTTATTTATTTACACAGTTGCAGCACCGTGTAACAGCTTAAATGCTCTGAGGTGCATCCACTCATTGGTGGTGATATGGTAGCAACTGTACCCTTGCCAAAATGGGACATTTTTATGTGGACAAATAGTAGCTCTGCAGCCTACTGGGTCACTTTTTACTCTTATTTTTACCCAGAACAGATAAATTACACCAATATGGCTGCAGTCACACATCCTTCTTAATGCAGTATAGATTAACCCAGATGATGGCAATGGTAGACAAAAACATACTAC